>NC_133461.1:108597487-108920701 GCF_048565385.1 Saimiri boliviensis | reverse complement strand
GACTAAAACAAATCAACAAATCCAAAAAAACTGCAATAATTTTAACAGCTGACTTTTCATCAGAATTAATGGAGGCTAAAGCAATGGATGACATTCAAAATGCCAAAAGAGAACAAGAGAACCAAGACTTTTATATGCAGCAAGACAATCTAATGTGAAAGCAAAAGAGGTCGATAAATTATGACATGCTGACCTTCCTTATTAGCAATACTGAATGCAAGTGACAGCAGAGTAATTCAAATGTATACAAAGAAACAAAAAACGTACCAATAAAGGTGATTATATAGTTAATTGTAAAAGATAGTATAATAGCATTTTTTAATTGCATTTTAGGTTTTGGGGTACATGTGAAGAACATGCAAGATTGTTGCATAGGTACACACACGGCAGTGTGGTTTGCTGCCTTCCTTCCCCTCACCTGTATCTGTCATTTCTCCCCATGCTCTCTCTTCCCACCTCCCCACCCCCTCGTCCCTCCTGCATTTTCCCCCAGTGGACCCCAGTGTGTAGTGCTCCCCTCCCTGTGTCCATGTGTTCTCATTGTTCAACACCCGCCTATGAGTGAGAACATGCGGTGTTTGATTTTCTGCTCTTGTGTCAATTTGCTGAGAATGATGGTTTCCAGGTTCATCCATGTCCCTACAAAGGACACGAACTCATCGTTTCTGATGAATAGAAATTCCATTTGACCCAGCAATCCCATTACTGGGTATGTATCCAAAGGATTATAAATCATTCTACTATAAGGACACATGCACACGAATGTTCATTGCAGCACTGTTTACAATAAGAAAGACCTGGAACCAACCCAAATGCCCAACGATGATAGATTGAATAGGGAAAATGTGGTACATATACACCATGGAATACTTCATGGATTTCTAAGCATATTTGGCTGGAGAATAAAAACCACCTGCTCCCTCCATAGCCATGTATCAGATATCAAGACTTCTGTTAACTTACTCCTCAGGGAAGAAAACCCAACATATTTAGAAGAGCATTTATAGTACCCATCAGCAGTAGATTAATTTTTATAATAATGATTTCTCATTATCAAAGGCTTTTTAAGAAAAAAGCAAACATGAATTAGAGGAAGTGTGATAGGATTCATCACCCGTGAATCTTTAAGGTCTTTGATGAGGGACTAATCCTTGAAGATCCCCCAGAGATGTGGCAATTCTTTGAACGTAGCTATTTTCAAAAGGAACTATACTCTGGGGATTTCTTCTTTCTCATACATTTGCTAATAGCTCTTACTCATGTTTCGTGTAGCTAACGCCAGCATCTGCCACTGAAAAAAATGGTCTCTTTCAACGATACCTCCAGAAACTTGAAAATTAATTGCCATATGAAATTTAGGCTTGTGAATCTTCTTGATCTACTGTTAGATGGATCCAAGCCCAATTATTCTTTTCAAAACTAATCTCCACAAGGCCATACTTTAAGCAAATAGTCACAATTTTATATGAGATTCTCAGAAATTAGTATTAGCTCTGAGTCTGTGCTGATAATCTTTAAAAGTTTTGCATACTAACCTTTCTTCAGGTCACTGATTATTTTTGTAAGAAGCTTCAGGTTCCCCTTAGAGAAGAATTGGAAGACAGCTTACCATAGAAATGTGCTATCATAAACAAGATTATTCAAGTATTTCAGGATTTCCCTTCATTCAGAAGTCTCAGGGACTATCAAACATCTCAGTTCTTGGAAACAGGTGAGGACTGAAGAGCTATAATTTGCCATCATGGTGGTTCAAATCAGGATTTCCTTCATTACACCTGGAGATGTACGTCTCCCTGACATATAGCTCATTTATCTCCTTAGTGATCTGCCATGTACTTCACATGTAAAGACATCATGATAAACCAGCCACTATCAAAAATTCTCCACTATCAGCTCTTGCTCTCGTAGGATAAACACACGAATGGTTCACACTACCACTTTGCCTCTATTGCTCCATAATTTCATCATCTTCGGTATTACAATAGCAAAATCTCTCATCTAATTACTGTGGTAAGACATTCTGTACAGAATATTCATTATTTTTAATAGTTTTTCGTGATGTGTTTCTCAATGCCTTGATAAAGAGCATGTTCTCTGTTTCCTCTTAAGGTATCTACTTCAGAAGTTGGTAAGCAGATAACACATGGCAAATGAACTCCTATATATCACTAAGCATATACATTTGTTCTGCATATGAAGACATTTCTGTCATCTCAAGCTCATTGGGGCATGTTGAACTGATCACATAAATACGTAGCACTGTTCTCATCTGGTCAAAGTAAAATGTTAAATTTAGGATCTTGGTCAATTGCACAATGCTAATACATTAAGCCATGTCTAAAATTATGTTTCTCCTTCTTTTGCATGCACAGCCAGAATCCATTCCTGTGCATATTCCACAAATGTCTATGGAAAGACGTTAGCAAAGCCTTTAAATTTGTTGCTGCGTATTCTTTTTCACCCCAGAGTAGATTTTTCTCTTTGCCTTCACTGTGAATGCTGGGATCTATCTCTAGTTATACATTTAAAGAAAATGAGAGTAGCAGAAGAACCATTGAAAGTAATGAACATAAATTTTGTGAGGTAAGATTGCATGGGGAAGGACCCACATTCTTCATCTAGAGATGGTGTGGGAATTGCTTTCTCGTTGAAATCTGACAAGGGACTGAACACTGTTTTAACAATTTCTACAGTTGATTCTGATGCATGATGTTTGAAAACTACTTCTGAAAGCCCTGAGCCTCAAATGTGGTCACATTGGAATCAGCTAGGTCGTTAAAAAAAAAAAAAACACTCGTAGATCTCAGCTCCAAGTTTTAGATTTAATTGGTAGTGAAGCTGATCTGGTCTGGACATCAAGAGTTTTAATAGCTTTCTAGGTGATTCCAATGTGCAGTAAAATTTGAAAAGCTCAGCTTGGGAATTTGCTGGGGATTTTATTACTCATATTTTTATTCATTTGCTGATAGGAGTAAAAAATAATGTATTACCTCAAATAAAGGAGAACTTTTATAACATCTATATAATGAAACAAAGAAAAATCAAACATCTTGAGCTTTTACTGAACAAAAATACCATTAGAACAGTTTCTGATGGACACTGACTGTGGAGATTTCAGAGGAAGACACAGTTCTATAAACCACAGCTACAGTACAGGGTAGATGTTTTTTCTTATGCCATCATTAATTAATTTTTGCCATTCCCCCAGCTGTGTGACATTCGCTCTTATTCTCAGTTAGCCTCCTTAATGTCTGCCTTTTATATGTTTTATTTGCCTCACAGTTTATTTCTCCAGTTCATCATATCAACAATTTATTATGGTCCCCTCTCTGTTTCTGAATTTAACTGTCCTATTTGATTTCTGTTTCTCTCTGCAAACTCCCAAATGACAGGATCCATCCGATTCGGCTACTTTATCATTTCATACAAGGTCAATCATTGGTCAGTGATAGTTCTGTATATTAACTGTCCCTGCATCGGATTCATACCCCTGGTCTTGTCGGTGTGTTTTGTGGAGGACTAGAATACATGATTTAAAATATCGCTGATGGTTTAGCTTCGCATCCCCACCCAAATCTCATCCTGAATTGTAATCCCCAGGTGTTAAGGGAAGATCCTGTGGGAAGTGATTGGATTATGGGGGTGGCTTCCCCTATGCTGTTTTCATGATAATGAGTGAATTTTCACAAGAGCTGATGGTTTTATAACTGGTAGTTTTCCTGCTCTCCCACACACTCAATCTGGCCTGTCGCCAAACAAGAAGCGTCTGATTCCCCTTTCACAAGAAATGTAAGTTTCCTGAGGCCTCCCCAGCCATGCAGAACTGTAAGTCATTTAAATCTCTTTGCTTTATAAATTTTCCAGTCTTGGGCAGTTTTTTACAACAGTAGGAAAATGACTAATACAATCACCAACTAGAAATGTCCCTGTAGAGGGGGTCTAAATGAAGCCTCTTCCCGTAGGACTATGAGAATGGCAGATCCCTGACCAATAAATACATCTAGTATGGAACAGGCTTTTCTCATCTCCTCCTTGTTTACCATCAAAATTACAAAGGTGGTTTTAATGAAGAGCCTATGGTATAAAATCAGGGTAGCAGCATTAGAAACTGATAAAAGAATAAATCAAGCCTGATGCTATGGTACATGCCTATGTCTCAGCTAATGGGGAGACCAAGGCGGGAGAATCTTTTGAGCCTGAAGTTCCAGTCCAGCCTAGACAACACAGGGAGAGTCTATCTCTAAATATAAAATTAAACAGTTTTTTTTTTTTTAAATAAGGAATAAGTGTGAGATACTTCAAAGGAGGGTCTACCTGTTATGAGATTTGTCTGTATACTATAATTCTGAATGAAAATTCAGTAATGACTACAACATTTCTCTCCTAAAAAACTAAAATGGGCTGGGTGTGGTGGCTCACACCTGTAATCCCAGCACTTTGGGAGGCTGAGGCTGGTGGATCACCTAAGGTCAGGAGTTTAAAACGAGCCTGGCCAACATGGAACCCTGTCTCTACTAAAAATACAAAATTAGTGAGGCGTAGTGATGGGCACCTGTAATCCCAGCTATTCAAGAGGCTGAGGCAGGATAATTGCTTGAACCCAGGAGGCAGAGGTTGCAGTGAGTCAAGATCAGGCCACTGCACTCCAGGCTGTGAAACAGAGTGAGACTCTATCTCATAAAAATAAATAAAATAAATAAAATAAAACCACTAAAATGTGCCCTTTAACTGTTTGGAAATAGAGAACATTAAATGACAGAACATAACTCTAGAGAGATAGATGACATTTAGAGAAGGACTCTGTTACAGACATTGACTTAACTCATTCAGCATTTATTAAAGGTTTGCTTTCTATAAGAGAAATTCAGTAGTCATGTAAGATTATAGCAAGCCTCCGCAGAGTTCATGCTCAAATAGTAGAATATTTGAGTATCTGAAAAATCTAACACATGAAAGAATATGACAGATTCTATGACAGAAATCTAAATATGGGAGCCAATATTAAAAACTAAGAACAACATATTTTTGATTAGAAAACTGGGAAAAAACCATAAACTTTTTGGTTTAGACTTCAAGACAAGATTACAGTGGACAGAGAAGTAATTTAGGTGGACATGACAATGTGAGCAAAATCAAGAAATGAGATACACATCAAATTTTCTGGGTAGAATAAAAACTTTAACTTGACAAGAAAATGTGTTTCAGGGAAAGGACAGAATGCGAATAGGAAAATCATGCTTGGGCTATAGTAGAGAGCTTTAAGTGACATGAAAAATAATTTATTATGTAAACAAAATAAGGAAGCACAAAAAGATTCTTGGCAGGATGAGACATAATAAGAAGAGCATTTAGAATGTTGAGTCATTGTGTAGGAGAGTTTGAATGAGGAAGCAGTGAAGCCAGGTAGAAAGATGAGCTAGAAATGATGGCACCATTTATATGGAAATAGGAAACTTAAATGCCTCTGCACATCATCAGGGTTGGATAATATGGCCTGGAGAGTTTCTGTTCAGAATTAATAGTTTAAAAATTGGAGAGTTCAGGAAGGCAGGCAACACAGAAGGAAGATTACAACTATTATACAGACACAATCATGAAATCCAGCTCCTAAGATGCAATTTTTTTTTTCTCTTAAAAATATTGGAAACTCCATCTCTATTGGTAATCCAGCATTACTTTTGCCGAAGATGCAAATCCCAGGGCTTTTTATAAACAGCAGAAGAGTCAGTGCTCATATCTGAAAATAGGATTGATTTCATTACAGTAATTCAGAGTAAGTCTCAAGGAACCTGGCATGCACTCTCAATGGCTGCGAGAACTCTCCCTCAGCTATGCTAGCACTTCACGCCATCGGCAGCTTCCAGCTACTCAATTTTGTTTGGTCGACAATTGAGAGCAGCAGACAGTGGTTATTAGCAAACAAGCTGATGTCCAAAATTTGTATTTGTTCATCTTTTCAAATCGTTTAGTTTTTAACGGTGCATTATTTAAAGGAAGTAGCTGAGTCCCACTTGGAAAAATTTCTGACATTACTTATCAAGAAATTCTGGCTTTCAATATCACAGATACATTCTGCACCATTTAAATGGTGCTTCAGAATATGAATGTATTATATCAAATGGTCCCCACTAGGTAAGCCTTAGGAGCTGCAACTCACCATGTGAAGCTGATGGCATCCTTTTTCCTCACCAAGGTGTGTTTTATCTGTTCTCTACCTAATTTCTAATTGGACAGCACAAACATCTAACAAGTCCAACTCACAGATCCGGAAGCATTGCTAATTTCTCTTTACTGTTTAGTTACTGCATCCAATCAGGTAAGTCCTATAGATTTCACTTTTCTAAAACAAACAAACAAAAAAACCCAAAACCCAAAAAACAAACAAACAAACAAAAAACCCCCACTGCATTTCCATTACTTATATCAGACTTTTATTTCTCATTAAGTAAATTTTCTCCAGGAATTAAAAATTGTATAAACTTTACCTTATCTTTCCTCCTGACAAAATAATAATTACAAAATATAAAATAAATTATGTTGCATCCTAGCACATTGCAATATAAAATAATAATTTATTTTTTGATATAAAGTGAAGGGCACCAGTCAGTACCACATGAGGTCTTTTTCTGCATTTTTTTATTTTTTATTTTTTGACACACTTCTACTACTTTGATTATACAAAAGTAATTTCGGTTCTTGAGTAAACTGTGCTCTTTCAGATCCATTCTTGTCACATACTATATACTATTTTCAGTATATAATTAGAACATATATATATAATATTATCAGTATTAACAGCATTTATTGTTATATAATTATAAATTCATATATGTTTTTTATTTGAGTTGTTTGGTTATTTTTCTGTTAAATTTTGAGAAGAATCTCACAGTTTTTTGTCAGATACAGGCTTTAAAACTCCAAATACTGTCTTTTTCCCATTATCTGGGTAAAAGTTTTGAATTTTGATGAAATTTGTCTTTTTTTTTTTTTTTTTTTTTTTTAATATATTGTCTTTTGGCATCAAGTCTAAGAATTATTTGCCTGGCCCTAGGACCTGAATATTTTCTATGTTTCATGTATTTCCTGAAAGTTTTCTTAGTTTTATGTTTTAAATTAAAATTTATGATCCATTTTTAGTTAATTTTTAATTAGCTATGACACTGACATTAGTGTTCATAATTTTGATAACAAGTATCTGATTGTTCAATCACTATTTGTTGAAAATGCTATGTTTCCTTAATTGAATTGCTTTTGCACTATGCCAAATATCTGTTTGGTACATTTTCGTAGGTTTATTTCTAGTCCCTGTTTCTTTTCCATTAAAATACAAGCCCATTCCTTGATCAATACAACACTACCTTGATTGCTATAGCTATATATTATAATAGATTTTGAAACCAGGTAGACTAATTCTTGTACTTTATTCTTTTTTTTTGTTTTATATATGACATTTTCTTTCATTTTCCATAAACATTTTAGAACTCTTTAAGCTAATGTCCAAAACCATCTTTCTTTTGATAAAATTATGTTAGACATGTATATCAGGTTTTAAGTAATTGACATCTTGACTACATTTTGGACTTTCATTCCATGAACATATGTCTCAATTTATGCAGATCTTTTTTTTTTTTCTTTCATCAGACATGTGCAGTTGCAGCATTCAAGTCCTGTGGATGTTTTGTTAGAAATACACTTTGATATTTTCTTCTTAGCAGTAACAAATGACATTGTATTTTTAATTCTTGTATTCATATGTTAATTGCTATTATATAGAAGTGCAAGTGGTTTGTGTATCTTTATCTTATATGTTGGAAACTTGCAGAACTCACTCATTTGTTTCAGAGTGTATTTGTGTGTGTGTGTGTGTGACTTGGGATAATCTACCCATGAAATCATGTTTGCAAACAAGTACAGTTTTATTTCTTCCATTTCAATCTGTATATATTTATTTTCATTGTTTACCTTACTACACTGGCTAAAACTTCCAGAACTATGTGGAATAAAAATGGTGAGAAGGAACACATTGGCTCTGTTTCCAATATTAGGGAAAATATTTGTCATTCATTATTAAGTATGATACTTGCTATGTTGTGTGTCTGTGTGTGTGAGAGAGAGAGACAGAGAGAGAGAGGGAGAGATGCACTTTTTCAGTTAAAAAAGTTACCCTGTATTCCTATCTCTTCTGATAATTTTTATCATGAATAGAGTTTCAATTTGTCAAAGGCTAGACTGGGGGATTCTGCCAAAATGGCTGAATAGGAACAGCCCCAGAGACAGAGAGAGAGTCACAGAATGTGAGTGATCTCCGCATTTTCAACCGAGGTACCAGGTTCATTTCAATGGGACTGGTTGGACGGTGAGTGTAGCCCAAGGAGGGAAAACGGTGGCATGGCAGGGTGCTCTCCAACCCAGGAAGTGTAACTGACGAGAGGATCAGAGACTTCCCCCACCCCAGTACTCTGGTTCAGATACCATGCTTCTCCCATGGCCTCTGCAACCCACAAAGCAGGAGATCCCCACTGGGCTGAAAAATGCCTTGAGTTAACAGCATAGAACTGAGCAGCAGCTCTGGCCAGCACCGCAAATTTTGGGCACAGATATGGGTGAATGTTTTGACTAGCAATGAGAGCACCTGCAGGATGGAGCTACCCACTCCTCAGAAAGAGGGGGAGCCGAAAGCAGGGAGATAGGTGACATGGCTGGGTGGGACCCACTCCCATAAAGAACAGCAAACTGAAGCCCTCTCTCTTGAGAGTTTCACAGCTAGCACATCAGTTCGAGCTTAACCTGGGACGATCAAGCTCAGTGGAGAAAAGCATATCCACCATTGCTGAGATGTGTCTAAACCTACCTGTGTTTTAAAAAGCCAGAGGAAGCTGACAGGGCAGCTGGACTGAGTCTGTGACAGCCCAGCAGCACCTCTTCTGGCAGACAAGGGACAAACTGCCTCCTCGAGTGTCCCCTGGACCCCTGTATAACCAAAAGGACACCTCATACAGGAGAGCTCTGGTTGTCACCTGGTGGGTACCCTTCTGGGATGAAGCTACCAGAGGAAAGATCAGGTAGCAATGCTTGCTGTTCTTCAAACCCCACAGGTGATTTCCAGGCAAGCAAGGTCTCAAGTGGACCTCCAGCAGTTCTACAGCAGAGAGAACTGACTGTTAGAAGGAAAACTAAAAAACAAAAAGAAATAGCTTCAACATCAACAGAAAGGACGTCCACTCAGAGACCTCATCTGAAATCACCAACTTCAAATGACAAAAGTAGATAAATCCACGAAGATGGGAAGAAACCAGCACAAAAAGGATGAAACCGTCAAAGACCAGAATGCCACTCCTCCTCCAAGAGATCACAACTTCTAACCAGCAAGGGAACAAAACAGGATGGAGAATGAATTTGATGAATTGACAGAAGCATGCTTCAGAAGGTGGGTAATAACAAACTTCTCTGAGCTAAAGGAACATGTTCTAACCCAATGCAAAGAAACTAAAAACCTTGAAAAAAGGTTTGATAAAATGCTAACTAGAATAAACAGCTTAGAGAAGAACATAAACAACTTGATGGAGCTGAAAAATACAGAAGTTCACAAGAACTTTGTGAAGCATAACCAAGTTTCAATAGTCAAATCAATCAAACAGAAGAAAGGATATCAGATTGAAGATTAACTCAATGAAATCAAATCAGAAAGCAAGATTAGAGAAAAGAGAGTGAAAAGAAACGAACAAAGCCTCCAAGAAATCTGGGATTATGTGAAAAGACCTAATCTATGTTTGATCGGTGTACATGAATGAGATGGGAAGAATGAATTCAAGCTGGAAAACACTTCTCAGGATATCATCCAGGAGAACTTCCCTAACCTAGCTAGGTAGGCCAACATTCAAATTCAGGAAATACAGGGAACACCACAAAGATATTTCTCAAGAAGAGAAACCCAAAGGCATATAATTATCACATTCACTGGGGTTGAAATGAAGGGAAAAAATGCTAAGGGCAGCCAGAAAGAAAGGTCGGGCTACCCACAAAGGGAAGCCCATCAGACTCCCAATGGATGTCTCAGCAGAAATCCTACAAGCCAGAAGTGAGTGGGGACCAGTATTCAATATCCTTAAACAAAAGAACTTTCAACCCAAAATTTCGTATCCAGTCTAACTAAGCTTCATAAGTGGAAGAGAAATAGAATCCTTTATGGACAAGCAATTGCTGTGAGATTTCATCACCACCGGATCTGCCTTACAAGAGCTTCTGAAGGAAACACTAAACATGGAAGGGAACAACCAGTATCAGTCACTGCAAAAACGTACCAAATGGTAAAGATCGATGATGCAATGAAGAAACTTCGTCAATTCATGGGAAAACAACCAGCCAGCAACAAACTGGCAGGATCAAACTCACATATAACAATATTCATGTTAAATGTAATGGCTTAAATGACCCAATCGAAAGACAGAGACTGGCAAATTGGATAAAAAGTCAAGACTCATTGGTGGACTGTATTCAGGAGACCCATCACATGTGCAAAGACACATATACAATCAAAATAAAGGGATGTAAGATAATTTACTAAGCTAACAGAGACAGAGAGAAAAAAAAAGCAGGGGTTACAATCCTAGTCTCTGACAAAATGGACTTTAAACCTACAAAGTTCAAAAGAGACAAAGAAGGGCATTACATAATGGTAAAAAAGATCAATGCAACAAGAAGAGCTAACTGTCCTAAACATATATGCACCCAATACAGGAGCAATCAGATACATAATGGAAGTTCTTAATGAGCTACAAAGGGACTTAGACTCCCACAAATAATAGTGGGATACTTTAACACTCCACTGTCAATATTAGACAGATCAACAAGACACAAAACCAACAAGGACATCCAGAACTTGAATGCAGATCTGAACCATGTGAACCTAATAAACAGCTACAGAAATCTCCACCCCAAATCCACAGAATATACATTCTTCTCAGCACCACAGCACACTTACTCTAAAATTGACCACATAATTGCAAGTAAATCATTCCTTAGCAAATGCAAAAGATTGGAAATTATAACAAACAGTCTTTCAGATCACAGTCCAATCAAATTAGAACTCAGGATTAAGAAACTAACTCAGAACTGCACAGCCTCATGGAAACTGAACAACTGGCTCCTGAATGACAACTGGATAAACAATAAAATGAAGGCAGAAATAAAGATGTTCTTCAAAACCAATGAGAACAAAGACACAATGTACCAGAATCTCTAGGGCATATTTAAAGCAATGTCTGGAGGGAAATTTATAGTAATAAATGTCCACATGAGAAGTGAGGAAAGATCTAAAATTGACACCCTATCATCAAAATTGAAAGAGCTAGAGCAGCAAGACCAAAAAATTTCAAAAGCTAGCATAAGACAAGAAATAACTAAGATCAGAGCAGAATTGAAGAAAATAAGAGACACAAGAAACCCTTCAAAAATTAATAAATCTAGTATCTGTTTTTTTTTTGAAAAGATAAACAAAATAGACCACTAGCCAGATTAATAAAAAAGAAAAGAGAGAAAAATCTAATAGATGTGACATAAAATGATGAAGGGAATATCACTACCGATTCCATAGAAATACAAACTACTATCAGATATTATTACAAACAACTCTGCACATAAACCGGTAAACCCGGAAGAAATTGATGAATTCCTGGACACTTGCACCCTCCTAAGACTAAACTAGGATGAAGTTGAATGCCTGTATAGACCAATACCAAGGACTGAAGTTGAGACAGCAATTAATAGCCTACCAACCAAAAAAAAGTCCAGGTCCAGGTGGGTTTACAGTCGAATTCTACTAGACATACAAAGAAGAGCTGGTACCATTCCTTCTGAAACTATTCCAAACAATACAAAGTGAGGGAATCCCCCCTAACTCATTTTATGAGAACAACATCATCCTGATACCAAAAGCTGGCAGAGACACAACTAAAAAAGAAAACTTCAGGCCAATATCCATGATGAACATCAATGCAAAAATCTTCAATAAAATACTGGTAAACTGAATGCAACAGCACAACAAAAAGCTTATCCATCACGATCAAGTAGATTTCATCCTGGGGATACAAGACTGGTTCAACACATGCAAATCCACAAATATAATCCATCATATGAAAAAAACAAAGACAAAACCCACATTATCATCTTAATAGATGCAGAGAAGGCCTTTGACAAAATTCAACAGCCCTTTATGGTAAAAATTCTCAATAAACTAAGTATTGATGGAACAGGTCTTAAAATAATAAAAGCTATTTACCACAAACCAACAGCCAATATCATACTGAACAGGCAAAAACCAGAAGCATTCCCTTTGAAAACTGACACTAGACAAGGATGCCCTCTCTCACCATTCCTATTCAATACAGTATTGGAAGTTTTAGCCAGAGCAACCCAGCAAGAAAAAGAAATAAAGGGTATTCAATTAGGAAAAGAAGAAGTCAACTTGTCTTTATTTGCAGATGACATGATGTATATTTAGAAGACTGCATCATCTCAGCCCAAAATCTTCTTAAGCTGATAAGCAATTTTAGCAAAGTCTCAGGATACAAAATCAATATGCAGAAATCACAAGCATTCTAGACAAACAGAGAGCCAAATCATGAGTGAACTGCCATTCACAATTGGTACAAAGAGAATAAAATACCTAGGAATACAACTAACAAAGGATGTGAAGGACCTCTTCAAGGAGAACTAAAAACTGCTGCTCAAGAAAACAAGAGAGGACACAAACAGATCAAAAAACATTCCATGCTCCTGGTTAGAAAGAATCATTATCTTGAAAATGGCCATACTGCCCAAAGTAGTTTATAGATTTAATGCTATCCCCATCAAGCTACCACTGACTTCCTTCACAGAACTGGAAAAAAAGCATTTTAAACTTCGTATGGAATGCAAAGAAAGCCGGCATAGCCAAGACAATCCTAAGTAAAAAGAACAAAGCAGAGGCCTCACACTATCTGTCATCAAACTATACTACAAGGCTACAGTAATCAAAACAGCATGATACTGGTACCAAAACAGAGATACAGACTAATGAAACAGAACAGAGGCCTTGGAAGTAATGCCACACATCTACAACCATGTGATCTTTGGCAAATCTGACAAAAACAAGCAATGGGAAAAACATTCCCTGTTTAATAAATGGTGTTAGGAAAACTGCCTAGCCATGTGCGGAAAGATGAAACTAGTCCCCTTCTTTACACCTTACACTAAATTAACTCCAGATGTATTAAAGATTTAAGCATAAGACCTAATGCTGTAAAAGCCCTAGAAGAAAATCTATGCAAAACAATTCAGGACATAGGCATAGGCAAGGACTTCATGACTAAAACACCAAAAGCATTGGCAACAAAAGCCGAAATAGACAAATGGGATCTAATTAAACTTGAGAGTTTCTGCTCAGCAAAAGAAACAATCATCAGAGTGAACTGGCAATCAACAGAATGGGAAAACATTTTTGCAATCTGCCCATCTGACAAAGGGCTGATATCCAGAATCTACAAAGACCTAAAGCAGATCTGCAAGAAATAAAAACCAAACAATCCCATTCAAAAGTGGGCAGAAGATATGAACAGACACTTTTCAAAAGAAGACATTTATGAGGCCAACGAACATGAAAAAATGCTCATCATCAATGGTCATTAGACAAATGGAAATCAAAATCACACTGATATACCATCTCATGCCAGTTAGAATGGCGACCATTAAAAAATCTGGAGACAACAGATGTCGGAGAGGATGTGGAGAAATAGGAACATTTTTACACTGTTGGTGGGAGTGTAAATTAGTTCAACCATTGTGGAAGACAGTGTGGCAATTCCTGAAGAATCTAGAAATAGAAATTCCATTTGACCCAGAAATCCCATTACTGGGTATATATTCAATGGATTAAAAATCATTCTATTATAAACACACATGCACATGTATGTTCCTTGTGGCACTGTTTAAAATAGCAAAGACCTGGAACCAACCCAAATGCCCATCAATGATAGACTGGACAAAGAAAATGTGATACATACATATCATGGAATACTATGCAGCCATAAAAAGGATGAGTTCGTGTCCTTTGTTAGGACCTGGTTGAATCTGGAAACCATCATTTTCATCAAACTAACACAAGAACAGAAAACCAAACACCTCGAATATTGTCACTCATAGGCAGGTGTTGAACAATGAGAACACAAGGGCACAGGAAGGGGAATGTTACACACTGGGGTCTCTTGGGGGGTGGGGGACTACGGGAGGGAAACATGGTATAGGGAGGTTGGGGAGGGATAACATTGGGATTAATGGCTGATATAGGTGACGGGCGGATGGAGACAGCAAAGCACCATGGCAGCAAACCATCATGGCATGTGTGTACCTATGCAACAGTCCTGCTAGATCTGCACATGTACCCCAGAACTTAAAGCACAATAAAAAAAAATGGTGGATTACATTATTTGAGTTTTGAATGCTCAATCTTGAATGGCTGCAATAAACTGCAGTTTATAATGATGTTTAATTTATAACGGCAGTTTCTACTAACGAATACTTTGTTAAGAACATTTACATCTATATTTATAAAATATGTTTATCTGCTATGTTCTTTTTTTTTTTTTTGTACTACATGTATCTGGTTTGGGTTTCAGGGTAACACTAGCTTCATAACATGAATTGGAAATAATTAACTAGTATGTTTTCTGGTAGAGATTATGTAGAATTCGTGCTATATTTTCTTTAAGCTCCTGATAGAATTTCCTAATGAAACTATATTGCCAACATATTTCTTTCTCAAAATGTAAAAATTTTTAAATTAAAATTTCTTAATAAATATGACAGACTTCCATTGCATGAGTTGTAGTTGTTTTAACTTAGTTCTTTTAAACTAAATTTTGAAATTTACGTGTAGAGAAAGACTTGTAGTATTTTTTATTTTCTCTTTGATGTCTGCAGCCTGTGTGATACACCCTGTTTCATTTATGATGTTGGTAGTTTTTGTCTTCTATTTTTCTTTGTCAGCTTTACTAAACATGTTTTAGTTTTATTGGTATTTTTTCAAAGAACTAGCGTTGTTTTATTTTCCTTATGGTTTTCTTTTTTCAATTTTATTTTTACTTTTATATTTATTCCTTCTTTTGTTTGCTTTGAGTTTATTTTGCTCTTCATTTTTCTGTTATTTATGTAGGAGTTTAGATTATTGATTTAAAATTTGTCTTCTTTTCTAGTATACGTTTTTAGTGCTATAAATTTCTCCCTGTGCACGGCTTTAGTGCAATTTTTGACACCTTTTATTTTCATTTTCACTTAGTTAAATGTATTTTCTTTTTCCCTTAAGATTTTCTCCATCTTGGATTATTTTGAAGTGTGTTGTTTACTTTCGAAGGGTTTGGCAATTATTCTTTTTGCTATTGTTTTCTTTTTGTTATAGATTTATTCCACTGTAGTCAAAGAACATATTTAGTATAACTGCGATTTCATTAAATTTGTTCATGTATATTTTGTGACATAGGATATGGTATATCTTATCTATTTAATGAACATTTTAAAAGAATGTTTTGTCTGCTGTTCTTGGGTGGCAGGTTCTATAAATGTCTAATAGAGCCTTTGGTTTGTAATGGTAAGATTTTCTGTATCCTTGCTGATTTTACATCTAATTTCATCAATTGTTGAGAGAAGGGGATTGAATTCTCCAACTGTAATAATGGATTTGTCAATTAAATTTTTGTTTCACATATATTTCTGCTTTTTTGTATGGCACATGCATATGTGGGATTGCTATGTTTCCTTGATAAACTTATCCTTTGGTCATATAATGTTTCTTTTTGCATCTGGTAACTTTTCTTTGTTCTGGAGCCTTCTTTATTCGATATTAATATAGTTATTCCTGCTTTCTTTTTATTAATACTTGTATGATACATATTTTCCTTCCTTTTACTTTTAACCTTCAAATATTTGAATTCAATTTCTTGTGGATGTTTGGGTCATATTTGTTGCATTTGTTGTTGTTGTTGTTTTGCAAATTTCATTCTGCCATCTGTTTTTAATTAGTATATTTAGACTGCTTACATTTAATGTAATTATTAATTTTTTTGGGCTTGTATTTGCCATTTTATTTTTATTTTCTGTTTTTTATCTCTGTGTTTTATTTTTCTTTTTATAGTCTTGTTTTCCAGTTACTTGAATATATTTTTAAACTACATTATAATTGTTCTATAGTATTTTGTATTTCTTTGTATTGCTTTTTTTAGTAGTTTTTCTTCATAATTACATTATAAATATATAACTTATTGCTTGTATTGGCCTCTGGTATTACCAGTTTCAGTGCTGTGAAAAACGCTTACCTCCTTGCAGATTCTCTTGCTCTTTCTTATTTGAAAAATTACTGTCTTAACTATTTTCTCGTCATATATTTAGTTATGTAATCTTTGCTTCAACCAGCACATATAATTTGGAAATCTCAAAAGAAGAAGAAACCTAGTGTATTTCCCATAGTTATACTTACTCTGCTCTTCCTTTCTTCTTGATCATCCAAAATTGCCCCTTTTATTGATTTATTTCTGTTTAGGGAAGTTTCTTCAAGTGTTCTCTTAGGGTAAGTGTTCTGGCGACAAATCTCAAAATTCTTAGGGTTTTTGTTTTGTTTTTTGTTTGGTTTTGTTTTAAATCTGAGGATTTCTTGATTTCCCTTCTTTCTTAAAGAATATTTTCATCATGTACAGAATTCAGAGTGGACTGCTGCCCCATCCTTTTTGTTTGTTTGTTTGTTCTGTTTTTTGTTTTGCTATACCTGAACAATATTGTGCCACTTACCCTGGAACTTCACAGATATTTGGTGAGAAATCTACTTGCATTTGAATTCCCATTTTTCTATCATTGGTTTTAAGATTTTTTTGAATCCAATAAAAAAATAAAGTTTTAGCAACAACATGGAAACTTCTAGCAAGAAATAGAAGATATTAATTTGCTTATGTAAGAAGTTATTGTATATTTGTGGCATGATTATCCTGACTAGGGAAACAGCAAAATCTTCTTTAATATCTACCAACCATCAAAATTATTTAATATATAAAACAAAATTATATAAGATATTAAAGAGAAGCACATGGATATTTTCAAACCAGAAATATAATAACTGAAATTAAAAATCCAAAGCAGGGCTCAAAAGCAAAGTGTAGGTGATAGTGAAAAGAAGCAAATAATTTGAAAACATAAATATTACCCAGCATGATCCACAGAGAGAAAATAAACTGGGAAAAAAGGTAATAGCTTCAGGGACCTTGAAGACTGTAATATAGATCTAACATGGATGTTAACCCGCATCTGGGAAAGAAAGAAGAAAATTGTGGGTCTGTAAAAATTACTCAAAGAAATAATGGCTGCGTGACTAAAGCTTAAATAACAGATCATCTACCTAATACTGACTTAAACAATAATAACATTTTTTCTCTTGCATAAAAACGTAGAGTTAAGCACTGTCAGTGCTATGCATGTCTCAATTATGCTGGAGAGTCTGGTCAGCACGTAGGTAGTTCTTTGGGCTCTTGCTCTTTCGTTACAGGATGTCTGCCGTGGTTTTGGTCATTTTATCTTTACATCAGCATCTTGGAGTTTCAGAAAGGGCTGAACAGAAAAGGGGAATTTCCATTTATCAGAGAGAAAACATTTTCTAAAGTAGGATTTCATCAAATTTTGAACAACAACTCTCCTAGTGTCAAAGGAAGTGGTAAAACAATAATTTAGTTATTCATTTTTCGTTCATTATGGGAGGTGACCAAGTAAGTGGTTTAGATATGGCTGCTGAATAGCAGGCATGAGTAAATCACAATCCTAATGATGTTACACTTTTATATTTTCATTTCTTGAAAATAACAGATTAAGTTGTTAGTATGTGGGGTTTGGACAACTTCATAATGAATTTCTAAAAGATAATAACGTGTTTCCAACATTTGTGGAATGACTATGGGTCAGAGGATGTTCAACCTAAGGGATTAAGATACAATCATTCACTTATCTTTGAGAAGAATGAATTATCATTTTCATTTTTAGATGAGGTAATTGAGGCTAAGTGATGTTCATTAACGTATCAAATGTTGGAGACTACATTAATGGAGAAGTCATTTTCTGGACATATCCAATTTCAAAGGCACTTTTATTCTCTATTATTCATTTTGCCCCTGGAGTCAAGCACAGCACCTGTAGCATAGTCAGCTTTGATAAAATCAGTGAATCAGCGGAAATGGAAACAAGTCAGGCACGAGGTTGAGGGAAGATAGAAGAGCAGAATGAATGCAGAAATATTCACTTTTGTTTATTATATTCTATTATCCTGTTTGCTGCTTGAGTTCCTGTCATTCTTACTGTAGGATTCAGTAAATTCCTCTTCAAAGAACCAATACATCAGTATGTTCAGCTTCCCTGTATTCTCCATTTTAAAGTTTCACTTTCTTATTCTTTACGTCTACTTGCCCCTGGTTTCAGTAAACAACACCCTCCTAGCCTCTAACATCTGCTTTGTCCTTAGTCCTCCTTAGTTACCTGCTCTGTAACCATCCTTCCTGCCAAAATACTCACCCCACCACTCCAGATCATACCCCTGCTCTCTTCAAAATAGCCCGTTGAAATTAGCTTAGACTGTGCGGTCCAACCTTGTCCAATAGGAGAAAAACCCAGGAGTAAGAACCAGCTGCATCCGGGCCTTGGTCACTCATGTTTAGCTCAAGATAAGCCCCCTTAATATTTTAGAGTTTGACTCTTTTCAACGTCTCCATTAATCAAAGCATCTACGTTGTCCTAAGTTGAAGCTTCCACTAATTAATGGAGAACTTCCTCACCTGCTCTTTCTCTCCCTGCCCCCACAACACACACACACACACACACACACACACACACACACACACACGCACACACACTCTTCCCCTTCAGGGAGTTAGTGCTTCTTTTGAATATCCCACGTTTCTAGAGATATGCATTCATTCTCTTGAAAGCTTTTCTTCTCCATTCCTATTCTATCATTCTTCCCAGTTCCCCATTTCTTAATTTTAGTGTCTTATTTCCTATTCATTTCTTCTACTAGTAAATGAAACTGTGAACCAAAAGTATCCGAGACATATCTCAAGTCAATTTAGAAAGTTATTCTGGCAAGGTTAAGCAGGTGTGCTCAGGAGGCAGGTCTATGCCCTCCTCAAAAGATAATTTTGAGGGCTTCAATATTTAAAGAGGAAGGGATAGATATTGCAGGAAGAGAAAATAATTTTTTCAAAAATACCAATAGTTAAGTAACAAAGATTTGTGTTCTTTTGATTCTTTGGTCATCCTTTCACCAAATATGCAATTTACATTTTGGAGGAGTGGTCGGTAGAGGAATAGTCACTAATGCCTTAGTCTGACTAAAAGTGGATCTCCATTTTCACATCAGAGGAAACAATCAAATATGCATTTGTCTAGATGAGCAGGGGGATTACCTGTGAAGAGAAGGTATCAATTCAAACTGTCAGGGCAAAATTCAACACAGCCATCTTAGGGTAAAGATCTTGGGGCCCACAAGGAATTTCCTCACAGCCAATTTGTGAAGGAGGTTTGTAGCACTTTTATCTTTTTAGCAATCTATTTTTAGGAATAAAATAGGAGGCGGGTTTCTCTGACATAGTTTCCAGCTTGACTTCTCCCTTTGGCTTAGTGATTCTGGGGTCCCAAGATTTATTTTCCTTTCACAAAACAAAGCAGAACTAAACCTTATTAACTGCAAACACACACACACACACACACACACACACACACACACACACACACACACAAAACAAACCAAAAAACCCAATGATAAATTGTTACTATGTAAAAAAAATCAAAGCTAAAACTACTTGAAATAAAATATAAAAACTACAAAACCAACATTATCAACCTTTGACTTTAAAAATTAAAATTTCAAAAATAACTGTAATGTAAGCAAGACCTGCTTGAATTTAAACAGCATTTCACTGGATTTAATGAAATAATAAATGTTGGTGCTTAAAAGAAGTGTGGCAAAATTTTAGTTTCAGGACTGCTAGAGCTTTAAAATATTCCCTTGAATATTATCAGTAATTTATCAAGAAATAAAGCACTTTGTGACAAGATTGGATTTTAGCCTTTAACATTAGTCCCTGTTAAAGTTTTTAGTTCACTGACACCTTGAAACTTTAAAACTTTGAACAATTCATTTAATTTCAAAATCTTAATTGTACAAATATGAAATCATGAGAAATATCTTTATCATTTTTGGAACCACTAGATATTAAGCCTTCCACAATTTTAAAATTATACTTCAAAACAATAACACTATTTTATTGCAATATATATATATGATTATATATATAACATATATCACTATATTATAAATAATTGAACAATATGGGATTTTTTGTCTTAATTTAGAAAACATTTATGTTTGCATCAATGCACTTGGAAAGCAGACCACTGGAGACATACATTTTAATAAAAAACAAATGACAAATTTGTAGTTCATTTACAAAATATTTTACAGACTTTGAAACATTCACTATACTTCTAATTGGTTGAAATAAATAGCAATGAGTTTTCCTACTGGGCTACGTACTGGCTGACTCTTCCAAAGCATTTAGCCTGAGTGGCTTTGACTATGTTTCAAAATTATTTGTGCATTCCATGTCTGAATCAGTTCATTCTGGCCACAGGCAGAGAGTAGATTTCAGATTGAAATGTAACAGCAATGTGAGGAGACAAATTATTCTAACAGAAAAATTAAAAACAATATAAGCAAGCAGAATATGGTTCATTGTAAGATGACGATTTAGTCCCACTGTGATGCCTCATATGTTTGCATAGTAAACATCCTAAACACAGCTAG
This sequence comes from Saimiri boliviensis, assembly GCF_048565385.1. Lineage (NCBI taxonomy): Eukaryota > Metazoa > Chordata > Mammalia > Primates > Cebidae > Saimiri > Saimiri boliviensis. The sequence continues at coordinate 108,899,838 of NC_133461.1, read as the reverse complement.
TGACTTTTTTTTAATTTTCATTAAACACTCTGTTTTTAAAAATACACATTAAAAATTACCGTTCATTGCTTTATTTATTCACCTTGGTTTGTGGTTATATATGGTGCAGTTTGTACCATATGTCTAGACAAACTGTGCCATAGATTTCTAATATAGCTTATGAAATAGACACCAAAGTACAGGAAGTGTTGGGAATCCATCCTTCCAAGGATATCTAGCTGTTGTGCACAGCTGAACTGGAGGGATTACATTTTATTTATATGCCCCATTTTTCAAAAGGTTGGTATAATTTTTCCTTAAAAAATGGTTCTAGAAGATTTTAAAAGATCACATTTTTATTTTTATATCGTCCACTTTTTTTTTCTTAAATGAGAAGCACTGATTTTTCAACTGATTAATACAAGTTTAACATAAATTAATGACAAAGACGTCAGAATTCAATTTAGTTCAGTTAAGTGACTCCTGTAAATACTTATTGCTTGAAATCAATCTATAAACAAGTCACACTTTCGGGAGGATAAACAAGTATTCATTTTTATGCCTTAGTACAGTGACTTAGTGATACCATCTATTCTTTCAACAAATATGTGCAACGGCACGTAAAAGAGCCCCGTCTTCATGATTTAGAAACTGATCCTCAAGTCTATTCCTTTGTCATTTCCTGTGATAAGTATGTAATGTCCCTCTATTTACATTTTTTTCAGTTAAAGTTTTGCTTATTATTAATTTTCAATTGTCAACTATAGGGAAAGAACTCAAGGTACATCATCAAAAAATTATAGGATGCAAGCATAAAGAAGAAACACACAGGAATTGGTGTTATGTTACTACGATATGACTCCTTTCTTTATAGTTTCTTATAGGCATAGCCTGGTGCTATTCAACTAACCCTTTAAAATCTCAGTTTCTCCCCAGCAAATTATTTATATGGAAGTAACCAACAAGGAGTAATAACACTACAAATATGACATGTTAGATTAAAAGTTTCATAAACATTTTACAACAGCATCAAAATCTAGAAATTTATCAAATGTAGTGGTAATTCAGGCCCAGAAAGACAACATTATTCATCAGTGTACCTTGCTTAAGATCTAGGACTCTCCAGACTGCTGACTGGCAAGAACAGAGTTTAAACTCAGGCCAGAAGCCTCAGAACAACACTTCTCAGTCTTGCAGAGAACAGGTTAATTATTTCATTCCATTACTTAATTATGGATTACTTATCATATATTTAGAATCTACTTTAATTATAGGGGGGGGAAGCATGAAGTTTTCAAAAAGCAAAATAGCCAGATAATGCTGAAATAATCCATCCACAAAATACCCAAGGAATAAAATAGATCTCATAAAACAAATTACAAATTACAAATATTAGAGGTTTGGCCTTCTTTAATTTTGTTTTCCTATAGTCCAATGTTATGTGATTATTTAGATAGCTTTAAAGATGTCCAGGAGCATAATAGGAGATTAACATGAAATCTTGCTCAGAGTCATAAAAAACATTCACAACAATTAGGAAGCATATCAATATTAAGTTGATTTTCAAATTTTCCATGTGTTCCCCGTAGGCATTCTCATTGTGTTCTCAGAATAACTCTCAGCCCTACGGAACAAGCTTTTCTGATCCATGCTTGTAGTTGAGCGAAGTAGATCCATGAACAGGGAGCCAAGGCAGAGCTGGAGAGGGAAGCCCTTGCCCCCTGGTTGCAGTCTTACTTAAAACATCAAGAGTGATGGACTCTTAGTTGGTCTACCTTTGCAGCTATTGCTTTTGCACTTATAAATTATTTAGTACCAGTGGGTACATGCCAGGCTTTCCTGTATTGATTTCCTCAGCAATATCATTTCCACTTACCAGGTATCCACTCCTTTACTGAGCATTTTTGACACGTTGTAATGTCATCTTCCAAGGGCCAAGTGGCTATTCCTGGAAGTAGTAGTTATCAATATTTCAGAATCATAATTGGGACCGAGGAGAGAGCTCACAAAGGGGACTATTTCCCAGTGTATCTCTTTTGATGTCAGTGAATTCCTGAAAGAGTTGAAGCTGAGGGTAATATTCTTTGTGAAATTTAGGTGAGCAGGATTTTAATGTACTAAAGAAGGAATGAAGATTTCTGGTGTGGGGATAGAGCTTTTTGTTGCTTTTTCTCTTCTCTTTCATTGTCCTCAGTTGCTGGTTGTTTCTTTATTTCATTGGTTTATGTATTTTGCTTAAAAAATTATTATTTGTTTAAAAATCACTTTATTGGTATAAGAAAAAACTTCAACCATAGATGATGTAAGAATCTTTAATTTTTCATCAGTGTTAGCTGTTCCTCTTTATTTAATTAACATTTGTATCTCATGTCCTCCTAATCAGTTTTAGGTTTACTGATTTTTCATTGTAAACCTAAGTCTTGTGTTATGTATTGATATTTTGTACAAAATTTGTTTTAGAGAAATCTCAGAATTTCTGAGCTTCATTTCCTTTTTTTTTTTTTTTTGACTAATTTTTTGTTGTTTGTTTTGATATGATTGTAGATTCACATGCAGTTTTAAGAATTCACATAGGCGAGGCATGGGGGCTCATGCCTGTAATCCCAGCACTTTGGGAGGCCAAGATGGGCAGATGACTTGAGGTCAGGAGTTCAAGACCAACCTGGCCAACATGGCAAAACCCCATTTCTACTAAAAACACAAAAGTTAGCTGGGTGTGGTTGTGGGTGTCCATAATCCCAGCTACTCAGGAGGGTGACACATGAGAATTTCTTGAACCTGAGAAACGGAGGTTGCAGTGAGCTGAGATTATGCCACTGCACTCCAGCCTGTGTGATTGAGTGAAACTCTGTTTCAAAAACAAAGAGAGAGAGAAAGAAGTTATAAAAGAGCCTGCATATCTTTTAAAAAATTTTATTTTAAAGTTACTATTTCACAGAAGTATAGTACATTATCACAACCAGAATATTGACATCAATATGGTCAAGACACAGAAGTCCATCCACACACACGTCCTTCATGCTGACCCTTCATAGCCACACCTGCTTGTCCCCTCCCACTACCAGTCCCCTTGGGAACTCTTGGACACCACCAATGGTTGTTTCCATTTTTATAATCTTGTTAATTCTAGGAGGTTATGGAAATGGAAATGGAATCATACAGTATCCACTAACTTTGAGGCTATTCACTCACAGTAATTCCTTTGAATATTGAACCACTTCGTTCTGCTACCAACCCTTCTTTTTGGTTGCTGGGTACTTTCCCGTGATAGCAATGCACCACAGCGTACCTAGCCATCCAGTTGTTGAAAGATATCTGATTTGCTTTCAGATTTTTGTTATTATGAATAAAGCTACTATAAACACTTGTCCACAGGTTTTCTTTTTCTTCTTTTTTTCTTATTTCTTTTCTTCTTTTTTTTTGGGCGGGGGGAGATGTTAAGTCTTTATTTCTTCAGGATAAATGCCCAAGAGTGTAATATCTGGGTGATAATAAAAATTGCATAGTGTTTTAAAAAATGCCACACCATTTTTAAATTATGGATTCTATTTTCTTAATAACTAAAGAAATAGTTAGATCATCTATTTTATCTTAGTTGACTTCTGCTAGTTTGAGTTTAGAAAGCACTAATTTGAACACATTGTAATTTTTATTCTGTATCTTGCATTAAATGCATCTTACATAATGTCACATTGTATTTTCATTTTCATTTAGATTGATTTATTTTTAAAAACTTCCTTTGAGGCTTCCTTTTACAGTTTGAATATGTGTGTTCCCCCAAAATTTATATCGAAGTCCCAGCCCCTAGTGTGATGGTTAGGGGGCAGGATCTCGGGAGGTGACTAGGACCTGCAGGTGAAGCCTTCTTGAAAGGGATTAGAGACGCTGAATGGGATTAGGAGAAGAGAAGTGAAAGAGGTGATCTCCCTTTATGCCTGATTATTTCTCTTTTCACTTATGAGGTAACAAGGAGATGGTCACCTAAGCCAAGAAGAGATTCCAAACTAGGAACTCTGCTGCTCTGGCACCCTGATTTTCAACATCCCAGCCTCCAGAATTATAGAAAAAAAAAAAAAGTCTGTTGTGTAAGTCACTTGGTCTGCAGTATCTGAATAGCAGCCTGAGCTCACTAGAACACTTCCTAATTTACCGATGGACTATTTAGATGTGTTTTTTGATTTCCAAGGTTTGAAGATTGTTTTCTTATCTTTCTGTTATTGATATCTATGGTGGCTAACGCCTATAATCCCAACACTTTGGGACGCTGAGGCAGGTGGACCACCTGAGGAGAGGAGTTTAAGACCAGCCTGGCCAACATGGTGAAACCCGATCTCTACTAAAAATACAAAAATTAGCCGGGCACGGTGGCACACACCTGTAGTTCCAGCTACTCAGGAGGCTGAGACAGGAGAACCACTTGAACCTGAGAGGCAGAGGTTGCAGTGAGCTGAGATTGCACCGTTGCACTCAGACTGGGCGATAAGAGCACATTTTTGTCTCAAAAAATAAAAATAATTAAATAAATAAATAAATAAATAAATTTCACTTATTGATTTCTAGTTTGATTACGGGTAGAAAAATATTCTGGACAATTTCAAGTTGTTTTTTTAAGGTTTGTTTACAGGCAAGAATATAGTCTTCCTTGGCAAATGTTTCACGGTGTTTGTAAAAGTGCCTGTTTTCTGTTATTGGTGGGAACATTCTACAGTTGTTAGCCTGAGTCTGCGAGTTAGTTGTGTTGTGACTCTGCATTCCTGCTGATGTTATCTGCATTGCTAAGACTGCTATCATCTTACCACTTCCAGGGAAGTCCAGGAAACTTATTTCCATTTTGGTCCCATTACTCTCCCCACTTTTTAATGAAATCATCTTGAGATTAAAGTAATTAGTTAGAAGTGAGTCGCCCATTATATTTTTCTTTATTTTTATCTCTTTCCATGTTCTTACCACCAGGCTTCGTGGAAATAACAGTGGGACATTAGTGGTGAAGATAAGGGTGTGTTTTCTTCCAGCTGGGGTCTGGCTGAATTGAAGTGGTCTCTTAGTACATTTGGACTACTATAAAAAAATGCTGGGTAATATATAAACAAGAGAAATTTATTGCTCACAATTTTAGACTGGAGAGTCCAAGATCAACACACCAGCAGATCTGGTACCTGCTGAGGGTGGACAGGGCAGATTTCTCTTCCACATAGATAGTGGCTGCCAGGTATCTTCACGTGGCAAAAGCAGCAAGAGGCTTACTTAAGCCCTTTTACAAAGGCTCTAATCTCATTCATTAGGATGGGGCCTGCATGCCCTAAGGCTCAACCTCTTAACACCACCGTGTTGGGGGTTGAGTTTCAGCCTTTGAATCTGAGGAGGGGCTCACATTCAGATCACAGCAGGAGGGCGTTGGCAATAGGCTTTTCCTCTTGGCCGCTAGGAACCGGTTTTTTGGGAGCTTTTTTTCTGTGTGCCTGTTGTGGTTAAATGTTACAGACTTCTGCAGCATCCTGTCTGGAGTATGTGAGAAGCCCGTTGGTTGTGTATGGAAGGTTCTACAGCTTCACTCATTTTATCTTTGAGGTCACTGGTGCCGTCAGCAGGACATGTAATCTAGGCCAGTGTGTGGCAGGTTGTGTGGCATGTAGTTAACTTCATTACATTTTAATAAAAACTTGAAATAATAATTTTATTTCCATTGTCTTTTATATTAACTATTTTTTATTTTACGTGGAGTCTCACTCCGTTGCCCAGGCTGGAGTTCAGTGGTGCAATCTCAGCTCCACTTCCCAGATTCAAGCAACTCACCTACCTCAGCCTCCCAAGTAGTTGGGATTACAGATACCTACCACCATACCCGGCTGATTTTTGTATTTTTAGTAGAGACAGGGGTTTCACTATGTTGACCAGGCTGATTTTGAACTCCTAACCTCAAGTGATCTGCCTGCCTTGGCCTCCCAAAGTACTGGGATTACAGCCATGAGCAACCGCACCTGGCCGACATTAACATTTTCTAATTATTTTTCCTGTACTTGCCAATTATAAGTCTGTGACTTTTTGTGGAGAGTGGACTACTTTACTGTGAGTAATTTGAGAAGCACTCTAATAGATGTCTCTGATTCAAAAACGTTTGGTTAAAATATTTTAATAACTTTGTATTTATATTCCCCTTTCCATTTTGAACAATATAATTTGTTTTACACCTTTAGCTAGTATGTTCTTTGTTGCATTCATCTTTATGAGTGTTAAATAACCCTCACAAACATGCTCCTTAGTCTCTTATGTAGTATTCTGTTTATCTTTTGTACTTTTAATCTTGGTTTCCACCTTGTCTAAAAATAATATTGCTTTTCTTATTTTCTCTTGTCTGGTATTGATTTTTCCATCCCTTTATTTATAATATTTGAGGAAAATAATGCATGCATACACTTACTTTAGAAAATGTACCTACTGCCCATTAACTGAAATTGTAAAAATAGTGCAGAAATGTTGTTTATTCTAACATAAGAGCTTTAGTCTCTTAAAAGGATTTAACTCAATGACAGTAAAACAGCTGTGATATTTGGATTTCTTTTTGTTTTATATTAATAATTCATTTTGTTTTATTATTTCCTTTGTTGTTTTCCTAATTTTGCTGATTCAACTTTTGCTATTGATTTACTTTTCTTTTTTTTTTTTTTTGAAGATGAAAAAAAACTTTTCCATTTCTTTAATAGTGCTCTTCCCTGTACCTCATTCAAACGAAAACCTCTCCACCATTATAGGAATGCTCAATAGGAATGCTTCCCTCACTAGCATTCTTTGTGCTTTGTCTCAGCACCTCCTCACCTCAGCCCTGACCAATAAGTCCTTTAGAATATGCTGAAATCATTGTCTAACCTTAATCACCCCCTTCTGTCTTACATATGAGTAGCATTATTGCTTTTGATGTCTCTTTTCCCATGATGTGTTGTCTTGCAGTAGTTTAATTTGGAGAAAGTTCCTTTGAAACATAGTTTGCATATGTGATTGTTTGCAATTTCTAAAAATTACTCAGCTCTGGTTACCTCATCATTCATTATTTATTAATTTATTTAATAAATACATAGTATTTAGTATGACACAATCAATGCTTTAAGAACTTTATGAATATTAAATGAATTAATATTATATGAAGGCTATGAGTCATATAAGTACTATTGTGTCTAATTTATAGAAACTGAGGTATGAACAAATTACCATGATTTAGATCAACACAGCTGATAAGTGATGTATGTATGATTTAAACTTAAGAAATCTAGCTGCAGTGCTAGCTCTTAGACACTAGATCATGCTACACTTATTTATATTTATATATATTTCAATTTATGAAATTTAGCTTCATACACACACACACACACACACACACACACACACACACGGGGTTCACTGTACTCTAATGATTTATTCCAATCAGATCTTACTTCTTGATCTGTATGTTTTCCTATACTTACATTTGTTCAAAATTTTCCACACAGGTTAATTGGGTTTTACAGTCTCTGCTGATGTAGTCAGAAAGAGCTTTATTTAATCCTTAAAGGGAAGTATGTTAGCGGAAAAGAGAATTCCTAAATGATGTTCTTCTTTTAGTCTCTAGCCCTGTTTCCCTTTTCCTCCGTTTGCAAGGAAGAGATAAAACAGCTAATGTGAGCTGATCATATTATGATGCTCAATTTCAGACTTTTCTTATTTGGAAGAGATGGCTTTCTATTATTTGTTCACTATTATCAATAAAATAATTATTTGTTCTTTTCTTATCTTGAATATCTATAGTGCGTGTGTTGATTTTCCTGGATATATTGCCTAAGTATCTGAAATTTCCCAACATAAATTTCATCTTCTTGTATGTTTGCTCTTTGTTCCAGCTTCTTCCTCTGATTTCTAGTCTAGCATTTTATACCTCAAATGGGAGTGGCCTTCTCTCCAACTTACTTATCCATTTTCAGTTCCAGAGCATCGTCTCCGTGTAATTCTTCAACATTCTTACGTTTTCTTATTATAAATTTGTTGATTTTTCAAGTTTTCATCTCTTTTACAGTACGTCCATTTCATAAAGGACATATTCTGAATTTTTAAAAGAAATTATTATTCTCTACAGATTCTAGGTTATCTTAGTTGGGTAGTTAGTTATTTTGATCAGTGTCATTTTCTGGGTAAAATTTTTGGTGCTAAGTATTATGACTGGGAGTGGTCCTGACCCCCACCACTGGCCTCAGGGTTGGAAACACTAGACACCGGCCTGACGCTGCTTGGTTCAGGACATCCAGGTGGGAAGATGTGGGGTTTACAGTGGAGAACGCTAAGACCCTTAGGCTACTCTCTTCCCCAAATCTCTCGCCTGAATATGTGCTATTTTCCTGCAAACGGACATCCATTTTTAAAACTATAATTTCCTTTACAATCAGTATCTATAGTAATTTATATACCTACTATATAAGATGTGCAAACCCTTAAAACCTGCTCTGGAAATAATACAGTTATGAACACATTTTGTCCTTGTTCTTCTGAATCTTCAGATTTGGGGGACTACAGGTTAGAAAGCAACCGAAAAGGATACAACGTCTTAGGTGCTATGACGGCAACATGTGTGTTGCCACAGAAGGACACTGCAGAGCAAGTCAACCTTCCTACAAGGGAGTAGGTCAGCGCATTCAAAGGACACTACCTAAGGTAACCTAACTAAGATAACTGAGACACAGGGAGCAGCTCATTCAAAGCTCAAAGCCAGACAGCATCTGGTTTCCCAAGGAAGTTAAAACAGCTCTCTGTAGCTCGACAAGAAGACACGTGGCGGGGCGTGATGGCTCGCCTCTGTAATCCCAGCCAAGTCAAGCAGATCACTTGAGGTTAGGAGTTCAAGACCGTCCTGGCCAACATGGTGAAACCCCATCTCTACTAAAAATGCAAAAATTAGCCTGGCTTGGTGGCATGCACCTGTAATCCCAACTACTCGGGAGGCTGAGGAAGGAGAATCACTTGAACGCAAGAGACAGAGGTTGCAGTGAGCTGAGATTGTGCCATTCCACTCCAGCCTGGGCAACAGATCAAGACTCTGTTTCAAAAATAAATAAAATAAAATGAAATAAAATGAGGCCTTTAGCATGGATCCCAATTTAATCTGATTGGTGTTCTATAAAAGGAGAAAGACTAGGCACTTGAAGAGATGCAAGAGATGTGCTTGTGCAGAGGAAAGACCTGAGAATAGAAAGAAGGCAGCTGTCTGCAAGACGAGGAGGGAGGCCTCAGGAGAAACAGCCCTGCCAGCACCTTCATCTTGGATGTTCCATCTCCAGAACTGTGGGGAAAATACTTTCTGTTATTTAAATCAGTCGGTAGGGTATTTGGTTTCAGTAGCCTCAGCAAACTCACAAACAAATAAAATATTTTAATCCAACACATGAAAAATTGCAAGCAAGTAGACTGCTTAGGAGGCCGTTACAGTTGTCAATCAAACAACAAGTGAGGATCGCCCTATTTGAGTAGTGCCAGTGAGTACAGCATGTAGATTTGTGAACAGTTAGGTTGGGAGGTCATAGAGTTGTTTATGGAGTCTATGAAAAGAGAGAGAAATCAAACTGAGTTGATACCCAAGTTGATGGGGGTGCCAATTGTTGGAGTAAGGGAAACGAAAATTAGTTTGGAGGGTTTCCACTGAAATAATGAGTTCTGTTTGATCTTTGTGGAAGACTGAGCTCTTATGAATCACACAAGAGGAGATGTCCAGAGTGTATTTTTCACTCAAAGCTTAATAAGGGGATCCAGACTTGGATATATCCACAAAGATGATAGTCATTAGGGGCACGAGATGATTTTGAGGGAAGATGTTGAGTGAAAAGGAGTAAGTCGCCAAGAAAGAATAACACTTTTTAAAAAGCAGTATTTAAGATGCAGGCAGAGAATGGAAGGTCCAATAGCAGGATTGAAAAGGAAAAGTCAGACAGGAGCATTAAATAAAGTAGAATGTAGAATGAGGCATTTCAAAGAGAAACTATTCTAGGAATATACAAGTGTTATAGACAGGTTAGGTTTTTCAGAGTACAAGTGACCACTAGAGTTAACAGTGTGGAACCCAAACGTGAATTTGCTGATAGTTGTGACAACAGAAAGACAAAGACGAGAGGCAGAAGAGGAGAGAGCAGGTGGCATTGGATCTGGACATGCTAGGGACGTAGAGGAGGCAAGAGAGGCTTCAGAGGGTGATGTAGGTCTGACACCTCTGAAGAGAGGGAGGGAAGAGGGTCGATTTGAGAGAGCAGCCTGCAATTGCAGTACTGTTGTAGGAACGTTTAGGTGAGGCCTAATCAGTTCTCCATGCCCACTAGACAGTCCTAGAGCCAGAGTTGCCCACTGGGGGAATCCCACGTCCCGCAGGCATGAGCTTCCACTAGTTCCCAGCTGTGTGCAGGCACAGGCTGAGGGCAGCAAGGGAAGATGGGAAGATGGTACCAATGAGGGGTGGACCCCAATGAGCAGCAGCTGGGCTGCCAATCAGTGACGTTCCTGTGGCAGGATGACATCTGAGCGGTTCTGCCAGGACCACTGAGCCAGGGCACATGAAGATGCTGAAGATACAGAACCCAAAAAATCAACAGAGCACAGTCCTCCCAAAGATGTGAGTTGGGGTGCAGAGTACTACACATGCGGATTTCTGGTTTAGAGCAAGATGAGGCAAGCCTCTCACTCTGAAGTCAATCTATTTTTCTGGAGGGGTGATGGTAAATCAACTTTAGCGAGTGGGCCTTTCTATGGTACATAAATAACCCACAGGCTATCAGATACGTTTTTGGTATTTTATAACTGAAATTCACAAAAGGGGGTCGTTGCTGCTAACTTTTGGATTTTCTGGGATTTGAAAGGTTGCCATTACATTGATTTCTAGATTTAGCAATTTAAAGTATTTTTCAATGGCCTAACATAATGCACTTGATTTGGTTCTTTGCTGTGAATTTCTAGACTGTTATATTGTGCAGATGAATGAAAAGGGAATTGATTATTTTAGCATTGTTGTGTTATATTTATTAAAAATGGTAACTTACATCAGAGGACTGATTCAGTTTTACTCACTTTTTTTACATGAATATCTACATTAAAAAGTTATATTCTATATGTATTAGATTTTTTGCAAAAGAAAAGCCAGATATGATATCCAATTTTAGAAAATTAATTTTAACATGGAGGCCTGATTTTATCATTATATTCCATTTCTTAATAAAGATAGAAAAAGCAAAGTGATTCTTTGGCAGGTATGAGTGAAGAAATCCACATCTAGCTATTCCTGCTTAAATAAGTAACATATACAAGAAACACGATACTGTAGAAGGATGGATTCAAACTTAAGAGGCAGAGAGTTCTTTATTGAAAAACCTGGTAATATTATAATCTTAGGCAAGAAATTTAGACTTTTCTAAGTCTCAGTTTTATCAAATGTAAAAAAGGAAAAAAAAAAAAAACAATTGTTTTCCATTTTCTAGTTGTCATTATTGTTAAATAAATTAGATAGTTGTGCCTTTGTAAGTTGGAATCTTAAAAATGTTATATTTTAACGACATACAAATGATATACACCAGAGTTTTGTTGTCATTGCTGTTGTTTAATAAATGCCAGTAGAATATAAATCCAAGTGTACACCCTTTGGCCTAAAGTAAGTTGCTTTAAAAATACATAATCTTTGTTGAGAACTTAACAATATTCTGGACATTATGCTAACTTATTTCAAATGAATTACATCATTTAATTAGGAAGCAATTATTTTTTACCTGAAAATCTTTAGCTTTATGATAGCTTTTTAATATTGACACATTAACTGTTGACTAACGTATTATTTGCCTTTATAAAATCAGGTCTCCCATTAAAAATTATCTCTCAAAATGTTAGGATATTTATGTTTGTTACAGGAATGTGGTTTTAGATGGCCCGGTTTCTTCAACATGGTAGAGCTTTAGATAAGGAGGCATGTTCTTAATATCGTAGAGCTTTCTATAAGGAGGCATGTTCTTGTAGCTATTCTAAGAATACAAGAATGTAGAGATGATGTCTTAACATTATAGTATTTTTTTTAACATTAACAGTAACGCAGCAAGGATGTTAGATTTTATGTCAATGAACTTTTCTTTATAATAAAGCAGCTAAAAGAGTACAAATTTTCCAATGTTTCAATTTGTATGCCATTATTATATAATATCATGACCAAATATTATAATTGTTCTGAGGGATTTTCTTTTTTATATGCTGAAATCTACACAGCCATTTGTATATCTCCATCTAGTGACTTGGCTTGTTAATAAGTGCTTATATTGTCAGACAGATAAAATCTATTGGCCATAATTTCAGCTTCTGCTGGTAGAAGAGTAGGAACCTACCAGTGCATAGGAGAGGACTTGTTGATCACTTTTGAAATGAACAAGCAAAAACTGAGTGATGCTTACATAAGCCTTGTTACCTTTTCTAAATCAGCATCTCAAAATTCCTTGATTAGAAAAATTTACTCTAATTCACAGAAGATTTTGTCATTTTATGTATGAAAATCTTGCATATATTCCTGAGAGCATGAAATACTTTTATTTGATTTCCTAAAATGCAGGCAGATGGAATATTTTAAAATGTCATTTACTTTATGAATTTATACATAAATATGAGACTATTTTGTGACACAGATTCAAAGTAAATGAATACTCAACAAAAACAATAAAACCCAAATTCCATATTTTTAGTTTGTCATTAATAGTAATTTTGGCCCATGTTAGCTACTCAATAAATATTGTTAATTTTATGAATAATTGAATGATTTAAGGAAACTTGGAGTTGTTTCTAGCATGTCGGTTAGGAGATGACAAAGTCTGAAGAGAAATTATTTCATCTGCTTGGAAACAATGAGAGAAAAATTCTGACTTCGGAAATTAGACTAAAGGAAGAAGTGTTCTGGGTCTAAAGATTGTAAAAACATGGCATGGAATGGTGCAAATCTGTCCTTGAAAGCACAGAGCTTTAGATTTTCCCTATTTACCACTGGGCTGAGGATGCCTGACTGTGATGTCTGCAATTCAAAAAAAGTCCTGTACCAGAGTACATTGTGTGAATTATTTATTTAACAAAACCACAGTGTTTCTCTGAAGTTCGATTTTCCTATTTCTCACTGTCATCCAGGGAGGCAACTCAGCCTAAATTTTATGAGACAAAAATATGGCCCATGGTGAACTTTGCTGACCTTTAATCTTGATATTCATGGAAAGGTACTTTGACCCATCCTACAGATGTGCCAGTAGCCCCAACAGCCAGCAGACGCACAGAAGTGGCATCACACATTGAGTTTACTCTATGACAATGCTAACTAATGACAGTCATAGAGTAGAACTATTTTGGTCGCCCCTTATTAAATTTACTGCCATTTTTACAAAAACAAATTAGAGGGAGACCAGCACAGCGGCTCACGCCTGTAATCCCAGCACTTTGGGAGCCTGAGGTGGGTGGATCACCTGAGGTCGGAAGTCCAAGACCAGCCTAGCCAACATGAAGAATACCTGTCTCTTCTAAAAATACAAAAAATTAGCAGGGCATGCTGGCGGGCACCTGTAATCCCAGGTACTCAAAGGATGACACAGGAGAAGCGCTTAACTTGGGAGGCACAAGTTGGCAGTGAGCTGAGATCGCGCCATTGCACTCCAGCATGGGCAACAAGGGTAAAACTAGTTCTCAAAAAACAAACACGTAAAAAAAAGAAAGAAACAGAAAAAGAAAAGAAAAACAAATTACAATATAATCTTAGGCAGTTTGACACACTACTTAAGCAATAGGTAGATGTTTCCAATACAGATCTTAGGAGATAGTTTGATTTGCAAAACAATTTGACCTGTTATTATGCAGAGAGAAATGTGTTTTCTATTTAGAATGATCAGTTTAAATTCTACCATTTACAAAACCTAAAGAACAGTAGTTCATTTATTCACAGGATCCTCAGCCTGGAACCTACATTTTTACTGTGTTTCTGCCAGTATTACAGCAGGGCCCCAGGTTGTGATCTAAAGGGCATTCTGATGATCTTTATATGACAAGATGAAAGATGAGAAAAATCAATTTCTATGCCCCGAAGACATAACTACTAGCACCGGATTTCACTAGACCTTGGTTGCTTTATAGCAACTTAAATAAGAATCCAAAACTATTAGAAAGGTTGTGAGATTTACTGCAGAAAGATCCGACACTATATTTTTTGAAAATAACAAAAGTAAAATGTCACGAGGATGTGTGTAAAGGAAAGAATTGAAAAGAACTCAACAAAGTCACATTATTTGTGCTACTCTTACCATGGACTATTTACTAAACTCCCCCAGGACAACGCACAGAGAGCATAACACAAAGTTTTATCATCTAAAGTAGACGGGTTGGGTTTTTGATATTTATAATTATGCCTTAGTCAATTTTGAGGACAGTTTTACAGATACTTTCAAATTTTCAAGTAGTCCTTGAGCGTTTGGAGTCATTGCTTATATGTTAAAAGGGAAGCAAGCTAATACTTCTTAAGGATCTACAACTTGTCACGACACTGAAAAACCATGCCCTGTTTAATTTTCACAATACCCCTAGGAGGAAGATGTTATCACCTCCCCTTTGGGTAAGGATACTGGTTTGTTTGATTTTTCTTTTCTTTCTTTTTTCTTTTCTTTCTTTCTTTTTTTTTTTTTTAGAAACTGTCCAAGGTATCAGAGCAGGCAAATAAAAACTCTAGACTTCATCCTAGATTCTCTAATGTCAAGTGCAACGCTCCATTAAAAAAAAAAAAATCAGAAGCCATATGAAAATGACCATTTCCTTTTGGGTTTGTTTTTTCTTTCCTGCTTATATTAATGAATCAAGTCTGACTTATTTCAGTGCCCATAATACATACTTAATATTTGTCTCTGGAGTATATTTGCACATATGAGCATATACGTGCTACATGAGTGTATATATTCACATAACAAGACTATATGTATTTCTTCTCATTTGATACTTTTCAGAGACATGCATAGTATTGATTTACATAGTTCCAAAAAATAAAGTTTATAAAAAGAAAAAGCTGTTATGGAGAATTGGAGCTTTTAACATTTGAAAAGCACTAATGGATCTGGTGAAAATATGCAATATATCATCATATTTATAGAACTCAGAATTCCCTCTAAGTAGTCATGAGGATATATTTACACTGTTCTGAGCAGCACCAACCAAGAAAGTGTGAAAGCACTTTATACCATTTAGCACTTTGTACTTTGAAAACCCTTTGTAATCACTTTATTATTTATATCAGATGAGGCCTGTGTTTATTAAAAAATCATAGTCTAGAGTTTTGATATTTTTCTCAAATCCATTAATGCCTATAAGATGGAATGAATAGACAGTATTTAGGGAAATTAAAAATAAACTCATTTAGTAGTATCTGCTCCAATGGTGCAAATTCCCTTTGAAAATAAACTATACATCCATGTGGAAGGCATTTACCCTCTCTGAGCCACAGGAACCTGCTTTTAGAAAATGACGTGTAATTCATATAACCCATCGGTCGCCTTTGGAGACGTGGAATGAACCCCAGCCTGACTGTGGAAAGAAGTGTTTATGACTCGCGCATGCTTGAATGGATACAATGAGCAATATATTAAATTCTCCTATTGACATGTGAATGATTAGAACTTAGAGAAACTCTCATTGTAAAAAAATCAAAGCCATTAGAGATAGTGCAATTGCATCGATATGACCAAAATCTAGGTCTGGAGGAATTGATCCCAACCTTGTGAAATGGAACAGAACTTCTCTAGAGGGCTTTTATTGCTGGAAACTAGCGACTTTTAACAAGTTTCCATTAGTTTTCTATTTGACTTAGAAACATTGAGTTTGTTCTCAAAGGTCTCATGATTTCAGAGGGCTTCTCTGAGCAGTGCTTAGGGCATATATTTGGAAACAAAGCAATAACAACAACAATTCTATTTCTAGACTAAACAGATTCGCAGATGCATTTTTCTCTCTTCATATTCCAATTAGCAGCTAGACAAATGAAGTACTTTTTAATGAGGGTAAGGGAGTTTCTATATCTGAGTAAGTCCAAAATACATCTGGAATCTCAAAGTTCTACCAAAAAAAAATGTTCAGGAAGAAAAACTTAGATACATTTATGTTATGATTTTATAATTTAGTGGTGTGATGGTTAAATTTATGTGTCAACTTGGCTAGGCTCTGGGGTCCAGGTTTGGGGTTAAACATCAGTCCAGATGTTGCCGTGAAGGTGTTTTTTAGATGTCATTAATGTAGACTAGCAGACTGGAATAAAGGAGATTACCTTCCAATATGTGAGTGGATCTCCTTCAAACAGTTGAAGGCCTTAAGAAAAAAACTGAGGTCCTTGAAGAGAAAGAAATTCTATCCCCTTCGTGAATTTGAGCAGCAACTCCTGCTGGGATTTTTAGTATCCCAGCCTGCCTGGAAAATTTTGAACAAGCCTCACCATAATATTCTTCTCTCCTCCTTCTTCCTTTCTTTTAGCTCTGTTTATCTGAAGAATCTTGGCTAATATGAGTGGGATATGATTCTGGAAAGTAAAAATCACACGCTTATTTTTATAGTGGAGACATCTGCACTGCCTAATACATGAACAAACAGCTCAGTTCTTCCAGAAAGTAAACAATGTAGCTTTTTACTGCAAAATGGTGACTTGACATCATATTGTGATCATAGCGTACTTCGGGTACAATTTTTTTTTAAGTATGCAGTAACAAAAATAGTGAATACATTGTCCTTATGCCCAAACTTCAAAAGATACATGTGTATGTCTGAAATTCTGAGAAAACTACTTTAACTATGATCCAAATTGACCAATATGAATAACACACCATGTCTTCCTGAATACGCTCTTCTGATAACGCATTCCAGAGAATGGCAAGCAGGTGGAACGTGTGCTGGCAGAGCCTTCGCCACCTGTCCTCCTTTGCAGGAAGAATGATGAGCTATGGGCAGGGGGATCATTTATTCTTGAAAGATGTTTGCCACGGGACATCAAGAGCCTTCATAAGCTGAACCCTGCCAGGCTATGAGCACAGACCGCTGGAAATCAACTTAAGTTTGGACGTGTTTGAATCCTTCTGGATTCAGTAGGCAAAACACTGGGAAGACTAAAGATGGAGAACATCCTGACTTCAAATTAGAATAAATAGAAATCGGAAAGCAGAGAGCAGAAAAACAAAAATAAAAATGAATTAGCATATGCAGAGGGAAACGAAGTCTCCTCTAGGGATTTGTTGACTGCTGACCTCCCCTTCTCCTGTATTGCTGTACTGCTGGCACACCCATTAAAGAACCACTCACAGAATGTCATTGTGCCAGAGGCTCAAGGTGCAAATCCCTAAGTGCCGTCAGACACTGCTGTGCAGCGCTATAAAGTGTGTAACAGAAACCCCAAGGGACTGGAGAGGCCAGCTGTCATTTCTTTTATGATACGTTGAATGATGAATACCACAACATGTGATTGCAGTTAAGGACAATGCATTGTATTCTTGAAAACTGCTAAGTGGTTAAATTTTATGTGTTCTCATCACAAATAAGTATGTGAGTTATTGCATATGTTATTCACTTAAGCCATTCCACTGTGTGTATATATATATATATAATATATATATATGTGTGTGTGTGTGTATGTGTGTGTCTGTATATATATGTTATATATATGTTTATATATGTATATATGTTTTGATATGTCTGTATCAAAATGTCACACATGATGTATACAACTTTTATTGTCAATTTTTAAAATCTGAGAAAAGATGCAGTGAACAATAAATTGAGAGATAAAAGGAGCTTTAGCTTATCTTTTTAACTCAGTTTATCTTTTTAAGTTGAGAGATAAACTCAAGTTTATCTTTTTAACTCAGATACACTCTGCAACTTTATCTGAGTTAAAAAGATACTGAGGTCAGGAGTTTGAGACCAGCCTGGCCAACATGGTAAAACCACATCTCTACTAAAAATACAAAAATTAGCCAGTTGTGGTGGTCCATGTTTGTAGTTCCAGCTATTCGGGAGGCCGAAGTGGGAGAATCTCTTGAACCTGGGAGGCAGAGGTTGTAGTGAGTGAAATCACACCACTGCACTCCAACCCGGACAACAGAGTGAGACTCTGTCTCAAAAAACTAAAAAAAAAACCCAAAAGCAAAAAACAAGGAAGTGTGTAGACAACACTTGTATAAACTTTGTGTGGTGGTTGGGAGATTAAAGAGAGAGAGAGAGTGTGTGTGTGTGTGTGTGTGTGTGTGTGTTCATGTATGTTTACGAGTCTATTTCTTCTTACACTTACCATCATGTTCTATAGTTCCATTCATGTTATCCCGAATGACAAAATTTCTTTTTTATGTCTGAATAGTTTTCTGTTGTGTCTATGCAGCACATTTTCATTATTCATTTATCTGTTGATGGACACTTAGATTGATTCCGTAACTTGGATGTTGTGAATAGTGCTGCAACGGACTTGAGAGGGCAGATATCTCCTAGACACATTCATTTCCAATTTTTGGAGTAAATACCCAGAAGTGAGATTTCTGGGTCATATTCTCACTCATATTTGGACCCTAAAACAATTGAACTCAAAGAAGCAGAGAGTAAAATGGTGTTCACCAAAAGCTGGGGCGTGGGAGAAATGGGGAGATGATGGCCAAAGGGTATGATGAATCAGTTAGGAAGAATACATTGTGTTTTTTGTTGAGATAAATTGCATAAGCACAGTGAATATTTTAAATAATAGTGTAAGTAATAAATTACTGAAAATAAATTTCAAATGTTCTCAATACAATAATTGATATTTGAGGTGATATCATTCCCTACTGTATTTGTAAATCATAAAATCATGTATAAAAGCACTTGCTACCTCATCAAATATACACCTATAACTTGTCAGTTTACAATTAATAATACTTAAAGGTGTGAGATACATATTTGGAAGAATTTTATGTAATCAAGAATTGAAATATTCAATTAGAGCTAAATGGCACTGTAATTATAAAGAGCTCCTGAGTAAAATCAACACAGGCATAAAATGTCTCAGCCCTATGAACAGGTAGATTACGCCTGAAATCATTCGGCGACATACATTTGCTTTTAAATATGGATTATCATATGTAAATATTCAATTAAAGTCTTAAATATGTTTATGTGTGTGTACGTATACCTATAGAGGAAGTGACAGAGAGAAGGAAAATGCAGATGTCATATATAAAAGTCATTATTTTTTACAACGTGAGCATGACTACAAAACAGGCATAGAGAACAATATTGAACATGGTAGCCTCTGCCCACACTCTGTGGTGTGATGTGGTGACTGCACAACCTCAGTCACTATGTAACAACCACGGGCATATGTGTGCCCTCTGGATATTACACCTCCAAGGGCAATTACTGCTGTCATTGCTAAAACCACAGATTTGTGTTGTTTTTGTCAGATGATTGGAAACACACAGTGTGTCTTCTTCGGTATCTAGCTTCTATCACTTGACATTACAGTTCTGAGATTCATTTACGTGGCTGCATGGAAGTGGAATTTATTTATTCTCCTTGCAGTATAATATCCATTATAAAATATCCATTTATATCCACTGGATATTATCCAGTATTCAGAATAATATCCATTTAAACACCAAAGGTTTTTTAAAAATATCTTCTTCTGGGGCCGGGCACATTGACCCATGCCAGCACTTTGAGAGGCTGAGGCAGGTGGATGACAAGGTCAAGAGATCAAGACCATCCTGGCCAATATAATGAGACCCAGTCTATACTTAAAATACAAAAATTAGCTGGTTGTGGTGGCACACGACTATAATCCCAGCTACTAGGGAGGGTAAGGCAGGATAATCGCTTGAACCTGAGATGCAGAGGTTGCAGTGAGCCAAGATTGCACCGCTGCACTCCAGTCTAGTGACAGAGAGAGAGAGATTCCATCTGAAAAAAAAAAAAATTATTCCTCTGTTGGTGGACATTTGAATGGTGTGACAATTTCAAATAGTCCAAACAGTGCTGCTCTGAAGATTACTGTACATGTGTTTTCAAGAATATATGCACATATTTCAAAATGTGGCATTTCTAGGCTATAGAGAATGTGATCATCAGGTTTCATAGATGGGGTCTATGATAAAATCTGCACTCAGTTTGCAGAAGTGTATTAGGATTGCAACCAGTCCATATTCTCACCTATATTTACCTTTTGTTTATCTCTTACAGCTGTCTCTAGTGTCTCTTACTGGGACTATCATCGTTTCATTAGTAATAGGTAAGTAAGTAAACATCAACAAGATGAAACATGCATTGTGTGAAATTGTAAAAGCAGGAAATATAGGATTTATGAAGCATGTCAGGAACATATTTTAACAAATTTATATAAAAATATTTTTAAGAGACAATCTATTTACTTTTAAATATTGTAAATGTTACTTTTATTCACCAATCAATGAACAATGAAATGAGAAGATCATGAACTGGGCTAAAAAGAAACTTGAGGGAGAGATAAGTGAGATTAAAAGGAGCTTTCCAAAAAATAAAAAGGAAAAGGTAAGAAAAGTGTGGTGCAACAGGAAATTACCATTGCATTGGAATCAGTAAATGACATTCAAATTACTGAGAGGGCAAACTCAAGAAGTCCTTCGAAATTTTACCTAAAATTGAAGAAAAGCTAAAATTGAATTTGAAGATAATGTGGTATCAGGAATGCAAAGGATGACGAGAGATTTAACATAAAGATAGGGCACTGGTTTTCCCAAAACCTGGAACATACTTCCAACTATTCAGCTCAGATTTTTGTAAGCTGGAATGCAGTTAATGATGTAATTGATAAATAATGTAAAGTAATTGAACCAATCTTTCCATTAAGCAACAATATTAAATACAGAAAAACATCCTAGATTTTAACCCATATTGGAATTTTTCCTCTAAACTGTTTACTGGAGACACATGATTAATATATAAAATAGCATTCTCTATGGCTACTGAAAATCTAGGCAGATGTGTTACCTACATTCCAGAACCACTAAGAAATATTAGCAGAGATTTAGGGCACAAGCTAAAGTAGAGGAGAGGTCTGACCACTGAAATGCCCTGGCAGGAAGATTATGTCACATGATTCCATTCAACTGCAAACCTGTAAGCAAACTCTGAGTTAGTCTGGACAATGGTCCTCAAGTCTCTGAAGAGGCTCCAGCTTTTTTAGAGACAAGAGAAATTGCTGTGTGATTCATCTACCATTACAACGTTCAAGTGCAGATGGAGAATTACCTGGAAAGCAGAGGGGCCTCAAATTGGAAATCAAGTCACTGTTCCTGTGGGCCCAGGTAAGGCTCTTGTCTGTGGCTGGTCATTAAAAGCGCTGATGTGCTGCTTAGAACGCCTTCATTCTGGCAACGAAACAAAACTGGAACGAGCACAGTTCACATGCTGGGAAGAGCTTGTTTGAACGGCTGTCAAGATGGCTAAAAGCAGTGGTCAGAGGATACTATCATCTTTCCGACTCCAAGTCCTCCTTTCAACTGTTTCTTTAGGCGCCGGGCTTAGTGTCCCCACAAAGCATGGAAGATGCCTATTGATGTCCCAGAATCTCATCTATCCAAGGCCGCACATGCAGAAGAAGGCACTTCCCCAGTGAACACCTTTGGGAATGGCTGTGCTTCCCTCACTCTAGCAGGACGGTTTCCCCGACGCACAGGTATTTTTGGGTCCACCACATCCTTCTGTGTCTGCGTCTGGGGATGAAGGTTCGGGATTGGTGTTCTGTTTTCCAAAGAGGGACGGTGAATGGAAATACATAAAGCAGTAATAAAAAAAATAAACATACAAACTGTACCTTTCACAAACGGTGAAAATGGTTGCAAGTTTCCAAAACTGTTGTTTTAAAATATTTAATCGACAAATAAAAATGTTACATACAACATGATGATTTGATATACGGATGCACCGTGTATTGATTATTACCATCAAATTAATTAACATATTCATCACCACCTATGGTTGCCATATGTGGGGAGGTGAGGACTCTTAAAATCTGCTCTTATGAAATTTCAAATAATCACTTCAATGTTATTGACTATAATTACCCTACCATTGATTATATCCCTAGAAGGTATTCATATGATAAGTATAAGTTTGTACTTTGTGTCCAACAACCCTTCATCCACCCTACCCACCAGCTCCTAGCAACCACTATGTTACTCTGCTCCTAGAGGTTCAATTTGCTTTTGATTTTACACGTAGGGGAGACTATGCAGTACTCGTCTTTCTGTGTCTGGTTTATTTCACTTAGCATAATCTCCTCAAGGTTAATTCCTGTTTTTGAAAGTGATGGGAGGTTCTTCTTTTTTAAGGCTGAATACTATTCCACTGGGTATGTGTGTTTTAGTTCTATGTCAAGTTTTGTTCATCCTTTCATTCCTCAAGGGGCACTAAGATTGATTCCACCTTTTGGCTATTAGAATAATGCTGCAGTGGACATAAGTGTGCAGATCTCTCTTCAACATACTGGTTCCGTTTTCTTCGGATACATACCCTGAAGCAAGATTGCTGAATAATGTTCTATTTTTAATTTTGGAGAGTACTTTCATGCTGTTTTTTTTGTAATGGCTGTACAGGTCTGCATTCCCACCAACAGTGTACAGCAGGCCCTTTTGCCCACATCTTGCCAACATTTGCTTTCTTTTATCTTTTTGGTAATACCCAAGCTAGGTGTGGGGTGATATGTCACTGGGGAGACTCTTTTGTTTGAGTAATTATGTTGAATTAACACATCAACATTTTGTAAACTGATATTGTTATATTTGACTTTAAGGGTTTGTTCTTATATTTGAAATTCGTGAAGATGAGACCAATTCTAAATATATATCATTACTATTAATTCTGTGAACCAAGCAAACTCACCAACGTATCTTTTTGCTATTATTTCCAATCAAGCTATTAAGCTCCATAATTCTCTGTTGTGGTTTTTATTGAGATTACAGCAATATTCTAGGTTGATATACCAAAAAAAATGGTATCTTTACAGTTCCTTTTCTCTTCGAACAATCTGACATGCTTATTCCTTCCTTTAATCAGGTATTTAAGCTGTTCAGTAACGTTACATGTTTGGGGTGGTTATGAATGGAATATTTCTCTATCACATTTCCAAATTAGATATTATTTTTAAGAAGTCACCAATGTCTTCAGTTTTTTAAAAATATACCTCAACTAAAATCTCATGTCCATTCTAATCCATCTCCTGTTATTATCTTGGATGTTCTAGGAAGATATGTGTATCATTTACAGGCAATACAGATTTGTTATTTTCCATTATATACATCTCATGACTTTTTCTAGTCTTTTACATTTTTCTGTTTTGCATTAGTTGCTAATCTTTCATTTAAATGAGAATTTTATCTGATATATTACTAAATATGTATTTACAGCAAATTGATAATACATATCTCTTATCAAGATAAATAAGCTATGCAGTCTTAGCTTGAAGTTTTAAGTTATAAACAAATATTTAATTTAATCAAAGCTGAGTCATTTATTAAATAAGGGAAACACAGGCAGAACCAAATGGACAACATTCAATTAAGATTTTGCACCAGTGCTTAACATTACGATTAGTCTATCTGCTCTCTAGTTTAGACATCACAGTTTCTGGATCAGCAGCATCAACATCACCTGGGAACTTTAGAACTGAAAATCATTAGGTCTCCTTCAGAATACTTGATGAAGCATAATGAGTTGGTGGGAGTGATCTGAGATTTTACAATCCCAGCAGGTGACTCGGATGTACACTCAATTTTGAGAGCAACCAGCAGCTTTTTATGATGAGTTGAAAAACTGTGAGTTTATATCATATAGAACTTATCTGATTCTTGAAGGTTAGTAAGAAAACATCATGAAATAATATTGGCCTGATCATTGCAGAAAAAATACTGACTTTCCAAAATTTATCTTTGGAATCATTTTTCTAAGAAGAATAACTATTTTGATTGATACAATTTGCATAGTTCTGAAACAGCATTCATTTATTTTTCAAATTTACTGGCATAAATATGGAGTATATTCATTTGTAATGTTTATCTTTTTCCTATATCTTGTTACAGATTTTTACACTTCTTCTGTATTTCCATCTTGTCTCTTTTACTTTTTTTCTTACATATACTGGCCAAAATGTTGCCATGTTTATTGATATTTAGAGTAAAAACTTCTAGTTTTATTCAGCATACTGATGTTTCGTTGGCTTTGTTTTCTATCTTATTAAGGAATAATTTAATTTGTATTTGTCTTATTCTTACCCTTTCTTTGAGTGAATTCTTTCTGTTATAGCTCTCTTCTCCTTTCTGAATGAAACACTAACTTAAATTGTGTTTTTGTCCTCCTGTTTCCCAGGAGATAGAATTTAAGTGATGAATTTGATCTGGCTGATTCTTTGCCTACATCAGCATATGATGGGATATTTTAAGTATGATACATTTTTGTTGTTACCCTCAGTTTTAATTTCAATTAAGCTCAAGTAATTTAGTGGTATGGATTTGATTGTGAAGTGTCTCAAGTGGATATTATCTAGCTTTTAAAGTTAATATTGTTTGGAAAACAGCATATGTGATTTCTAATTTTTAATATTGACTGACTAAGATTATTGTGTCAATACTGGGTCGACATGGGCAAATTGCCCTTGGATATTTTATCTGTTGAAAAGTTAACTATGTGCAGTGTGTGTATATGTGTACGTATAGATATATAGACATAAATATATAGGCATGTACTATATTATTAAGTTTATTAGTTATTTCAATCAACTCTATATTATCTAATTTGGGTAAGTAGTATTTGAGTAAGTAGTTACAGGTTCCTACTGTTAGAAGAAAAACTTTTCAAATCAACCAGCCATAGTGAAAATCAACCTAGTACAACTTTTTTTTTTTAGATATGAAGGTATAATTCAAAACAATAGGGTACACATGTTATATCTTTAAATTTTAATTAAATTTCATTTATTTCAAGCCTTGAAACTTCCTACCTAGCTGGACATCCAAACTCAGTAACTGTATTTTTGTGTGTGTGGTAAAAATAACACAGAACATGAATTTTACCATCTTAATTTTTAAAGCGTTAAATACATATTGTTAACCATATACGTATTCTTGTACATCACATCTACAAAACTTTTCTGTCTTTCATAGCTAAAATTCTATGCTTACTGCACAGTAACTTCCCATTACCGCTTTCCCCACCACCCTGTCCCGAGCCACCACCATTTTGCCTCCTGTTTCCACGATGTGGACTATTTTAGTTACCTCATGTGAGTGGGATCACGCAATGTTTGTTCCTTGTGACTGGCTTATATCCCTTACCATAATGTTCTCAAGGGTCAACAATATTAGCATAAGACAGAATTTTCTTTTTCTCAAGGCTGAATAATATTTCATTGCATGAATGCACCATATTGTTCTAAATCTATTCATCCATCTATGAACATTTAGGTTATTTTCACCTCTTGTCTACCGTGAATATGCTACAACGATCATGGGAAAGCACGTCTTTGATATTCTGGTTTCAGTTCTTTTGGATAAATACCTAGGAGTGTCATTGCTGCATCATAGAGTAGTTCTTTTTAAATTTTCTGAGGAAACTCTATGCCGTTTTTCAGAGAAGCTGTACCATTTTATATTCCTATTACCAGTGCACAAAGGTCCCAGTTTCTTCACATCCTTGCAAATATTTGTTATTTCCTTGGTTGTTGTTTTTGTTGTTGTTTGTTTGTTTTAGAATGGCTCTCCTAGCAGCTGTGAGATGATATCGCATTATGGTTTTGATATGCATTTCCCAGAGGAATAGTGATGCTGAGCATCCTTTCATATACTTTCGGCCACTTGTATGTCTTCTAGCTATTTGAGTTTCTGCTATTGTGTTGCAGGAGTTTCTTATACATTTTGGATATTAACCCCTTATCAGATAGATGCTTTTCAAATTTGAACTTGATGACTCCTTCAGTTTTCCTTTTCTGTTCCTGGAATTATGCACAACTTCTCAAAGTACGATCAACATGCCATGCTGTTTGCAGCAAACCCCAAGAACAGGGTTGCTGAATATGCCAGGCCTCGTAGTTCCAGTAGCAAACACGTTACATGCATTATGTTTATTTCTGTCGCATTCTGAGTGTTTTTCTCTGTTACAGGATACAGAGGCACATTCTGGTGTGCTAGAACTCAGCATGGAGATATGAAAGGGGATCTATTTCTACTGCCCTTCCCGCTATTTTGCACTCTCTTGAATCACATACGTGGGCATTCTCTATGTGCTCTCTAGCAAACAAATGTGGCAGTCTCCATGTGCATCTCACTCCATTTGGGCCTGAAAACATCTTGTTCCAATTAACTTTTAATTCTTTACATCTACCTAACTTACTTATTCTTTCTTTTGCTGGTTAATATTTTACAATTCCTATATTAAACAGGCTTCTCTAGAGAAACAGAACGTCGCATGAGAAAGAGAGTGAGGATAACAAGGGAATGAAGGAAATAGATCACACACACTATCTGGGGAATACGGCTGTATTATAGGTGATATAGGAATATTTGTACCTTTTTAAAATATTTTTTTCACCTGAATTTACTTCAAAATAAAAAGCTAAGAGAACGAATAAGGAAATATTCTACCAACTGATTGATAATCACGGCATTTCTAGATTTATCTTGTCATAAATACCGTGAGTTCAAAAGCTTTATGTTGTTGTTGCTGCTGCTGTTAATTGTTGGAAAACCGTACATCGAAATAGAGCTATTTATTTATTTAGTATTTATTTATTTATTTACTTTTGAGACAGGATCTCACGCTGTTGCTCAGGCTGGAGTGCAGTGGTAAGATCTCGGCTCACTTCAGCCTCCACCTCCCAGGCTCAAGTGATCCTCCCACCTCAGCCTCCCAAGTAGCTAGGACTACAGGTGCACACCACCACGCCTGGCTAATCTTTGTATCTTTTAGTAGAAACAGGGTTTTGCCATTTTGCTCAAGCTGCTCTTAAACTCCTGAACTCAAGCAATCCGCCTTCCTTGGCCTCCCAAAAGTGCTGGGATTACAGGTGTGAGCCACTGTGCCCCAGCCAAGAAATTTTATAGGTATAGCAATTATTTTTCTTGCAATACACAACCTTATATGTTTCATAAAAATGTACCACCAAGCTCCATTTTGCAAATAAAAGTTTCCTGCAATGCACACATCAGACGTGTAAGCTAACAGAAGACAATTACTGATTATATGTGAAACATGAGAAATTAATACCAGTTGTAACTTTCAGTGTTTATGTGTCTATTTTTGACATTTTGATAAGATAGTCTATATTGCATACACTTCAAGTTCTAATTTTTGTTGTTGTTGTTGTTGTTGTTTTGAGACAGAGTTTCACTCTTGTTCCCCAGGCTGAAGTGCAATGGTGTGATTTCGGCTCACTGCAAACTTCGCCTCCCGCTTTAAGTGATTCTCCTGCCTCAGCCTCCTGAGTAGCTAGGATTACAGATATGTACCACCACAGGCAGCTACTTTTGTATTTCTAGTAGACATGGTTTTCTCCTTGTTGGTCAGGCTGGTCTCAAATCCCTGACCTGAGGTGATCCACCTGCCTCAGCCTCCCAAAGTGCTGGGATTACAAATGTGACCCACCTTGCCCGGCCTCTCTCTAAAATTTAAATTACTATAAACAATAGTGAAAGAGTATTGCAGTCTTAACCATAATATATTAGGGTGTGGTTATATTACGTAAGATATAGTTAGGATGAAAATGAATGCAAAGAGAATGTGTAGAGGGATGATTAATAAAATCATATGACTATATTTGATGTTAACATATAAATTATGTACAAGATGATGATTCTCTATTTCAACTCAAAAAGGGAGGATGATTAAAGAAGAAAATATGTATCTTCAACACTTGATAGTGCATTAACCTAAAGTCCTCAAACATTCTTTTATTTTAGCTCTCATAAAATAATAATAATCAGTTCTTAGTTTCTAACTCCCGTTCCCTGGAGAAAAAATACCCATTAAAGAAAGATGAAAATGCCTTGAAGCAGAATAGCTCAGAGATTCAAGGCAACATTAAGGGATTATAAAATAATTTCATTTACTTTTTCTATAGCAATAATAATACTGCGTTTGCATGCCAGCATTTTCAAAGTTGATTAAATATGCTATCTTGTTTGAAACTTCAATAAAACCCTGTGATTTTGTCAAGAGGTATTGTTATCCTCATTATACTGATGAAGCAACAGATGAAACTGAGAGAAAAGTGGCTTTCTCAAATGAACAGAGCTAAATAAATGGGAGATACGAATCTTAAAATATGGGAAATATCAACACTGTTTATGGCATTTAGGTAATCTGAAAATGTTCTAAAATTTCATTATAAAGTAATCATCAGTTGAATGAGATGGGTAGACATAGTTATTTATATGGATATTAATACATGGATGTAAACAAAGATATGAGTAAGGACAGAAATATAATCAATAACAAAGTTCTTTTTTTTTTTTTTTTTTTTGAGACGGAGTTTCGCTGTTGTTACCCAGGCTGGAGTGCAATGGCACGATCTCGGCTCACCGCAACCTCTGCCGCCTGGGTTCAGGCAATTCTCCTGCCTCAGCCTCCTGAGTAAATGGGACTAAAGTCCGGCTAATTTCTGTATTTTTAGTAGAGATGGGGTTTCACCTTGTTGACCAAGATGGTCTCGATCTCTTGACCTCATGATCCACTCGCCTCGGCCTCCCAAAGTGCTGGGATTACAGGCGTGAGCCACCGTGCCTGGCCAATAACAAAGTTCTTATAAAGAGAATCAGTTCCCTTAGTGGATCCAGGTATATGCAAAAATTCCCTGGACGGAACACAATTGAAAAGTCTGCTGAATTTGAAATACATTGACAACATTGTGAAGTACGGTCAACTGGAAGGAAGGTAGGACAAACGGGTCATGCAAGGGCAAGGAAGTGTGTCTCATGGGGTTAAAGAATCTGTGCCATAGGCTTGTCCTTCATTCTGAATGAAACAAAAATTAACACTTTTTCCTTTATGAGTTTATGATCACAAGCCCAAATCTACATTGTTTTGAAGCTAGAGTCGAAATATCCATATAATAGGATAAACTGCAAGCTAAAAGCTCCTTTGAAAACAGGGTTCCTCATGAAAGAATGTTGAATTTTATCAAATGTTTTTACTGAATTTATCGAGAAGCTCATGCAGTCTTGATTCTTCTTTCTGCTAATGTGATTATCACATTTCTTCATTTGCACGTGCTCAACTATTCTCGCATCCCTGGGATAAATTCCATTTGATCAGTGTGTACTGTCTTTCTAATGTGCTGGTCCAAAACAGTTTTGAAAACTAGTTGAGCAAACTCCATTAGATTTCAAGACCTAAGAATAATCATCTCTGACTCTTGGCTCTGTCTTCCGGGATCTCAGCTCTATTCTCTGAGTAATCTTTCTTTTTCATTACTTCATGCTTTTTTTCACCATGAGACATATATTTAATAATCATGCTTGCAGATGTATACTAACTTAGAATGTTATTACCAGTGATAGTTAAATAGCCTCAAACTGAAGCAATTACTGCCCATTAACAGCAGACTGGATAAATAATTTGTGATAAATTTTCATAATGATATGTGCATAGATGTGAGAATTAGTAAACTGTAACATCATGCACAAATGTGTATGAATGCCACAAATAAATTACCAACTAAAAAAGACAAAAGATAAAACATATAGAATGATTCCAATTGTGTAAGCTACAAAACTTAGCAAAATTATGTTTTTAGAATTAATATGGCGGTTACCTTAGAATGCTACTGGACTGAAATGGAATGGGATAGAATGAAGAGTTTTAGGAGACGCTGGTTCAATCATGTTTCTAGATCTGGGTTCAGTTAGTGAAAATCCATCAAATGCATTTATTTTTAATATGCACATCTATGCATGTAAATCATAATAATATTTTAAATGTTGATACTAAATTAAAATCCTAGGTAGAGACCGCATATAAATAAAGCAGGTGACATTTAAGGCATTCTAACTTTATTGCTTTGTGTCTAAACATACTGATTAACATCAGGATTTAACTAAAGATCTAAGAATTTTAAGGGTATCCAAGAAAATGATGGGCTACCTATTGTGTATCTGAATTCATAAAATTTTTTTTTACTACTAGGTAAAATTATTTTCAATAGGTTTTTCATACATTCTTACTCACTCCAACAACTTAAGTAATTAGTATTGTGTATTGTACACATGTGTAGATATTATTTGGTCATGGTACTGATAAAGATAAAAATGTATAATCTTTTTAAAAATTTTTAGTTTACTTTAAATTCCAGGATACACGTGCAGAAGGTGCAGTTTTGTTACATAGGTGTATGTGCCGTGGTGGTTTGCTGCACTATCAACCTGTCTTCATAATCTATAATCCTTAACATGGCTTGAAAAAGTGCTCAACATCACTGAGAATCAGAGAAATGCAAATCAAAACTACAACGACATATCAGTTCACTCCAGTTAAAGTGGCTTTTAACCAAAAGACAGCCAATAACAAATATTGGTGATGATATTGAGAAAAGGGGACCCTCGTACACTCTTGGTGGGAATGTAAATTAGTATAAGCACTATAGAGAGCAGTTTAGATTTCTTCCAAAAACTAAATATAGAGCTACCAAACACTCCAGCAATCCCATTTCTAGGCATATATCTAAAAGAAAGGAAATCAGTACATTATAGGTACATTTGCACCTCCATGTTTGTTTCAGCACTTTTTGCAATATCCAAGACTTGAAATCAACCTAAGTATCCATCAGTTAGATGAATGTACAAAGAAAATACAGTGCTTACACACAGTGAAGTACTAGGTCATAAACAAAGAATGAGTTCTGGTAATTTGCACCAACATGGAGATCATTATGTTAAGTAAAATCAGCGAGGCACAGAAAGACAAACTTGGCATTTTTCTCAAGTTATTT
The DNA here is from genome assembly GCF_048565385.1 of Saimiri boliviensis. Lineage (NCBI taxonomy): Eukaryota > Metazoa > Chordata > Mammalia > Primates > Cebidae > Saimiri > Saimiri boliviensis. The sequence continues at coordinate 108,868,862 of NC_133461.1, read as the reverse complement.
GTGGGAGCTAAAAATGAAAATAATTTGCCAGGTGCAGTGGCTCACTGTTGTAATGCCAGCACTTTGGGAGGCTGAGGCAAGTGGATGACCAGAGGTCAGGAGTTTGAGACGAGCCTGGCCAACATGGTGATACCATGTCTCTACTAAAAATAAAAAATTAGCTGGGCATGGTGGTTCACACCTGTAATCCCAGCTACTCGGGAAGCTGAGGCAGGAAAATCACTCGAAAGTGAAAACGGGCAAAGTGGAAGTCTCATGAGTCCCAGGTGAGGCCTTTGAATCCATCTGCACTTAGGACGCAGCTGGCCATCACAGGTGTGAGTAGGAGGTATGGACCACTTTCATTCAGTGAGGTTCTGGGATTCCCTTATGTCTTATGTTTTCTAGCGAAGGAGCAACCACATCAGGGCTACAAGAGTAGCTCCCGTTTCTCGGTAGTGTGGCATGATGTCAATATCATTGACTCATCAATTGCAGTTGCACCATGGTAACAAACAATTTCTGCAGTGAATTACAGATACTTTATTCCTCACATGTTAAGTTCCACTGGATCATCACATTTTAAAACGTAGTAGGATTTTTTGAGTTTACCAGGGAAGGAGGATTAACTGAAGACTTAAATCCTCAAGGATTCCATAGAGATGAAAGCTATGACACATTTTCCTTCTGTTCTAAGAGTCTGAGAGAAAAGTTCCCACAACAGTGAGAATTTTTCCAAATTACATCGTGGGAGCACAAGCTATTGGAAATAAGATCCCACCTTATTTTTAGAAATCAAGCATCTTTATAACATTCTATTCTCACATTAAGCTTCATTTAGAATGACAATATCAATTTTGCCAGTGAAATCATGAAGAAAATTATTGCCAGCACAAAAGGATAAAAGCCTTACCAAAAAAAAAAAAAAAAGATTGATAACTTAGTTGAGCTTTTAAGTTGAAATATCAGAAAAACGCATGCCTCTGAATAATATGAGCAACATTTCAAATGGTTAAATGAAAGTGTTAAGGAAAAGAATAAAATTTCAATGAAATGGTCTCTACTTTGAAAGGCAAAGGAAGGAGAAAATTGATCCTGAGAATATTCACCTGGGCTAAGATGACTTTATCAACCAGTAGATAATTTCGAATTCTGGAGAAAAACTTTTTATATAAGTTTGTCATTTAATTTGCTTCCTACATTCTTGTTCTTAACATTGCAGAAACTGCTTAGATTATAATATATAAACTTTCTGAAGAAACATATTTCCACAAACCTCTGATAATTAAAAAGTGGAACAGACATATATTAGGGTAAACCAAACATGTGAACTGATACACTTTTGGATTAGCTAAAGTGACAACATTGAACTGTTGTCTACTTGCAAATAAGAAGTATTTACAAACTGGTTAGACTAAACAGAAAAATTACACTCAAAGGCTTTTGTAGAAAGCAATTAAAATTCAACTGTATGAGATTTATTTTGGAAACATTAACTGTATTCTTTTTGTTTGCAAATAAATAGTCTATTAATAGCTGTGAGACCACATGCGCATGGTGAGGAAGTCTTAAAATATAAAGCAATCAGTATGCTGACCAGAATACATGGAAATAAAGACATGCTGTGCTATAAAGGACATTTTGCTATTTCTAGACTATTAAACTATTTACATTCCTTGGAGATATGTGACTTATTTTGGTCTCCAGATCTAATTTTCCTAATTAATGTTTAAGCATTCTTCAAGGGATTTTTGATGTAATAAGATATATCTACTTGAAAGTGGACAAGTTGTTTGTATCCTTAACTAATTTTTTGTGAAACTCTCAATGTATTTAGCAAAATTAAAATACCATTCAACCTACAGTTATTAATTAGATTGGGGATTTCACTTTTTATCCTTAATTAGGATCACTATTAACTAATAAAATTGGTTATTTTAGCTATTTTTAAGTTTAAATAGTAATAAAATCATTGTCTTATCTATATCTAGACCATGAGTAAATATTTATGACTAGACAAAGATTTTTGATAGTGTCATCCACTATATGCTGAAGGGATTAATCTATGCTTATACATTAGACATTTTTATGTAGATTAAAAAAGAAAAAAAAATAATGTGAACAAATGTTCATGTGAAAACCTGGCTAACAAAGTGAGATGATATTGATATGCCATCTGAGCAGCAACAAACAATCACATCCAATGATTTATTACCTAGCTGCTAAACTTGTTTCCCTATGAAAATTAACCAAGAGATTTGGTAAAATCTATCTTTAAGCAGGTATCTCAAGTAGATGTGGGATATTAGGTAATTTAAAAAAATGTAAATATGGTAATTTTTTTCCTCTTAAAAGAGTAAAGGATAAATCCGTCCGACACAAGGAGAACAGAGTCTAGAAACCATACGTGTCTGAGCACAGCCCATTTGCATCCTGGTTGGTACGTTTGGATTTTGGCAAAACCACATTCCACACCGGCTTTGGGCTTTGTCTATCCAATTACTGAAAGTGCTACTGGTGGCGAGCCTGGAAGGGATCTTCAGTGCTCACTGGATCCTCATCTTCTTGGAAAAAAATAATTTGGCCCAAAGACAGCAGATTTAAGGCATAAACAAGAATGTGGTGAAGCAAAGAAAAGCACACTTGGAGGAAATGAAGCAGGCAACTCCAAAGACTGAGTGCATTGCCCACACTTTGGCTCAGGGCCCTTACACAGTTATAGTCCCTGGTTTTCATCCTGGGCTCTTTCTCTTGTCCTTCCCCTTGGGTGGGCTGTTGGCTAATCACGGCATGCGCCATTTGTTGGTTGAAGTTATGGGCATGCTCGCTTAAGAGCAATATTCCCCTGCCAGCCTAGTGCCCTCAGCCGAAGGCTATATCTAGGTCAAGCTCCACCATTGTGTCCCTTACTGTGCAAGTTTGAACATGTCCCCAGGGGAAGGTCAAACTCTGCCATTTTAAGTTCGAATTGGAAAGTTGTTGCCCACAAGCTCAAGATATTTCCTTGTTAGCAAATTTTCCCCTCCCTGTCACCAGCCACCTTACAATCACCTGATAGTAACCTGTTTCCTGACATTCTTTGGGGTCCCATCCTGCCCTGCTGATGTCTGCCTACCTACTCTAACACAGGCATTACGTTGAGTGAGCTTACTTTCTTCGTGGTGACATTACTGCTGAGAGCAAAGGTGAAAACAGAAAGAGCATGTTTTGATCCATAAAATTATGAATATTTGCATTAAAATTTTATGGCCATCTCCCGACAAGTTATCTTCCCTCTTTTATGTGGAAATAAAAATTCTGAGTTTTAGCCAACAATCCCTGAAATTTACTTATGAATATATCAAAGAATATCTAAAGGAAATGTGAATAAGGAACTGTTTTCATCAAAATATATCTTTATAAGTAAAGAATTGTAATTTTTTTAATTTAATACTTTAAAGTTTTAAATTTGTTGGGTGTTTCTTACCAACAAATAGTCTTGCAACACTAAAGTGGAAGAAGAGAGTAAACAGCCTTATTTGCCCATTTTTTAAAACAAATAATGCTTTAACACTAATGTTGCCTTAATGAAGGTGAGCTTGGTGCTTGTGAAAACGAGGAGTTAATGATGAATTTTAGACAGAAACCTCAAAGTGTTTTGTTTTATATCTTTCATTTCATTACTCACCTGATTATATAAAATTTTATTTGAAAATTAGGTGTACTGTGTTTCTGAATTATTTATAATTCCTATGTGGAAAACTTCCTTTCCCCCATTGTATCTAGTAGTTGATTTTGGTTGATAATAAAAATAAGTAATCTGGAAGTAAATGCGTGAAGTTGAACTCAGGATGCTTGAGCCAGTGTAAAACAAATTAATGCATGAAAGGAAAGTTAAAAAAAAGAAAAGAAAAGAAAAGAAAAGAGAAAAGAAACAGAGATGACTAAATTTGAATAGCAGTACAATTTGAACACTGTAGAAAAGGGTCATGTAGACCTTTTAAAAAGTAAAGTTTTAGGGAAATCACAGATTTCCAAATTCTAATGAAAGCAGTGCTGCTGTGAGTCAAGTCAATCTTGAGAAATCCTTAGTGGCTGAGAAAGCCAACACTCTTGATAAGCTTCTTAGGAGGCATTCATTTCCTCCGAGATGTGAAGAGAGGCGGTCTGGGGCAAATGCTTTGCACTGCAAGGACTGTCACACACTGACTTTTACTTCCTTCAAGGTCATCTAACCCGACATCTATCAGAGTGAACACAGTAATTTTAAATTTTCTCTTTTGTACGTTATGGCTTTCACGTTGACAGTCTATGGATGACACTAGGTCTTGGGTGGGAAAGTCAAGGACCAGAACGGTTAGCAAGCATCTTTCAGTCAATGCAGATGAGTGTCAAAGAAGAGATTTAGAGAGGCAAAATGCGTGCTAAAAGTAGCAAAAACAGCTGGGAAACTTCTAGGTAGTCTTACAAAGTGACCTATGGTAACAATGATGATTAATATCTATATGTGTAATTGTAAGCAGCCATAGAATGCCATGTTTATTTTTATGAATTTAAAATCTAATAAGTTTCTCTAAATTATATCTCATGTGTATTTACTTATTTGAAACTTCCAAAATTATTTTTTAATACTTTTATAAGATTTAATAAAAAGTATTATATAATAGTGGTAAATGCAGTTTGGCATTCATACTTACATTTATTTTCTACAAACCATATTTGAATTTGCAGAAGCACTACATTGATTTATTAAATAATTTCAGTACTCCCCATTTCTGGACAGTGTTCTAAAGTTAATTTATGTAAAGACAGATGCATTAGAAACAAATTTACTAAATTGAGCGAAGGCTAAAAATAGCAAATATATTGTGTCTTATTTCAAAATTGTCAGTTTTTATCAAGCAGAGATGGTCACAGTAAAGAAAAAATCTATTTAAAAATGCACATTCATGACTGGCAAGACAAGGAAAACATAAAATTATACCAAGACTGAAAATATCAATAAACTTATTTATTTGAATGTCAGTTTTTATCTAGCGGAGCTATTCATGCAAAGAAAATTACAATTTCCCAAGTAGGCTGTGCTTCAGAAACAGCTTTGTGCCCCTAGAATCTATACCAAATGAGATAATGCAGAGTAGAATATTTTCTCTTTAGCACAACTATCCATCACTAATTATGTTATCTAACTACATCTTTTGATAAATTAAAAGCTGATTAAGTTATCCCAAACCATGCAATTATGCAACATAAAGTAATAAAGAAACCTTATATTTTCTCTTTGCCATTTAAGAGTAAAAATACTAAGGAAAATAGACTATAAACATGAATTTTAACCACGTGATTATAAAACAATGGTACCTTTTGAATTTGAAGATTCTCTCTTGGACATGGGGCATCATCTCCTGATCCTCAAAGTTGGTTCTGAAATTGGGAAATCATGAGTAAGTAAAGTACTGCTTTTCTTACAGGCAAATCAGGAGACTTTCCTGGAAGGGAGTGAAAGGTAAAGAGGTCTTTCCTGGACACAAAATAAGAAATAACTTTTCTTTCTCAGAGAAAGCCTGCACTGCAAACACAAGTTCTGTGGCTGGGAGTGTAGCACTGTAACTGGTGGCAGATTGAGGCACTGAAGAAGAAGGCAAAAGAGTTCTCACTTTATATTTGTGATAGATATCAAATATTTACCATTTATAAATGGCTTTAAAAGTTAGGAAATATAGTAATTAGTAAATAGGTGATGTAACAAAACTATTATTTTATTCCTCTAAAGATATTGCCAGACTGTTTCTGGTAATATAGAATTACATAGGACCAAGAGGTTTAACTCTTCAAAGAAAAATAAGACTTAAATCAACAAATGTGCTTTTAAATAAACAATTACATTTGAAATAACTTTGCAAACATTCCTATGGACTAAAGATGGAACCGGAAGTAGCGTCTGATAACGAATTCAAACCTAACATCAGAACAGCCCTGAGCAGAAGAATCACATGGCCCATTGGACTTATCATGGCCCAGGAACATAGGACAGAATGCTCCTGCTCAGAAAGGACCGAAGGTCTGTCATTTATTCACGTAGTGGAGCTTAAACTGAGGACACCATAGGAATCCAGACCCGAGAGAGCCATGCTGAGTGAACACAGGAAACAGAGAAAAGTATGATCACCAACCAAAGATATGAGAAAACTGTGTCTTCACCCCAAACACTCTCGCAAAGATAGATCAGTGAATGAATGAATGTCTTCTACTCTCACATGGGCTGATGGGTCCAACTTAGATCATAGTGTGGGCCAGAAACATGCTAATCTCAGAAAATAAAGCAGTACACAATTGATGGTTCTCAGTACCAGCAGTTAAAAGAAAGCATTTTGCTGGGCAGGGTGGCTCACAACTATAATTGCAGCACTTTGGAATGCTGAGGCAAGTGAATCACTTGAGCTCAGGAGATCGAGACCAGCCTGGGCAATGTAGTGAGGCCTGTCTCTACAGAAAATACAAAAATTAGCTAGGTATGGTGGCATATACATGTAATCCCAACTACTTGAGGCTGAGGCAGGAGGATCACTTGAGCCTGAGATAGAGGCTGCAGTGAGCTGAGATTGTGCTACTGAGTTCCAGCCTGTGAAACAGAACTGTTATAAATAAATAAATTAAATTAAAGGAAGAATTTGTGTTTTTTGTAGGTAGCCTTATCCTTGGGATATGCTCAGGTATAGCCCTATGAAATGTGAGATCACAAATCAAACTCAGAGAACACTGAAGAGCATGTTATCAGAGTTAGAATAAAGAGAAATTAGAAACAGCACAATACAATGCCCATAAAAGCACAGACATTAATATTATGAAGATCAGACTCTATATGGAGAATGGTACTTTATTTTCCTCAATTCTAAAAGTACTAAAGAGCCTTTTTCCTGAAAATAACATTGGTCAGAATTTGAAAGCATCTTGTTCTTTATACAAATATTATTTTAAACTTTATCTTAACATGAAATAAAAAACAATATGCTGAGAGATTAGATACAGCTAAAAAGATGAGGATGGACATTAAAAATAAGTATTTGTTTATTGTTCTAACAAGTTTTTAGAAAAGTTTTTAGGGTTTTGTGTACACAGTCATGTCATGTATAAACACATAGTTTTACTTCTTTCCAATTTAGATGTCTTTTATTTCCTTTTCTTTTTTTTTAATCACCAAATTGCTTCTCATAGAACTTTTTATACCGTGTATTAGTACATTCTCATGCTACTATAAAGAACTACCCTAGACTGGGTAGTTTATAAAGAGTTTTAATTGACTCAAACTTCTGCAGGGCTAGGGAAGCCTCAGGAAACTTACACCCATGATAGAACGGGAAGCAAACACATCCTTCTTCACATGGCGGCAGTAAGGAGAAAAATGAGAATTGAGCAAAGGAGGAAACCCTTATAAATCAATCATATCTTGTAAGAACTAGCTATCATGAGAATAGCATGGGGGAAACCATCTCCATGATTCAATTATCTCCACCTGGGTCCCTCCTATGACACATGAGGATTATGGGTGCTAAAATTCAAGATGAGATTTGGGTGGGGACACAGCCAAACCATGTAATAATATATTGAATAGAAGTGGTAAAGGTGGACAGCCTCATCTTGTTCTGACTTTAGAGGAAGATTTTAGCTTTTCACCATTAAGTATGGATAGTGATATTAGCTGTGGGTTTGTCACATACATAACGTTTATTTTGTGTGGTATAAGCATGGCCATCTTTGCTCTCTTTTGTTTTCCATTTACATCTTTTTAATCCCTTTATTTTCAGCCTACATGTGTTTTTAAGGCCAAAGTAAATGTTTTGTAGGCAGCATATCATTGAATCATATTTTTTTAATTCATTCAGCCATGCATTGTCATATATATGTAATTATATAAATTTATATAATTAGATGTATAGAAATTAAACATATCTATAGAAATAAATTACATAGACAATTTTATTTTAATTAATAAATAATTGTATATATAATATATATTTATGAAGTACAATGTGATGTTTTAATAGATGTTTACATTATGAAATGATTAAATCAAACTAACAAATTCACTAACTTGCATCCTATTTTTGTAATGAAAACATTTGAAATATCTATTAGCAATAATATGTTATAATAGACATCACATTATTTTTATAGCCACTATTCTGTACAATAGATCACTAAGGATTATTTCCTTTGTTAGACAATATTTGAGCCTTTGATTAACATATCACCTGTTGCCATCAAATCCTCAACCCAGACTGTTAACCACTATTCTATTCTCTACTTTTATGAGTTCAGTGTTTTTTAGATTTTACATATAGTGAGATCATGCTCAGAAAACCAATATATAACAACAATTTGACCCCTCAATATCAGTTTTGGGTATATATTCAAAGGAATTAAAATCACTCTGCCAGGAAGTATTCATACTCCTATATTTATTGCAGCATTAGTCACCATAACTAAGATATAAAAGCAAACTAAGTGCTTATTTTCAGATAAATAGATAAGAATATGTGATATATATAAACAATGAAATACTGTTTAGCCTTAAGAAAAAATAAAATACCATCATTTGCAACACTATCGATAAATCTAGAAGATATTGTTTTAAGTGAAATAAGCCAGGCACAGAAAGACAAGTGCTCATTGTCTTTTGATAGAACAAATTAATCTAGTTAAATTTAGGGTAATTATTGAAGGCAAGGACTTACTATTGCCATTGAAAAATTGTTTTTTGACTGTTTCATAGATAGTCATCCTTTCTCTTTTTTTGTCTTTTTTGTGATGATGTATGTAGTGGTATGCTTTCTTTTTTCTTTATGTGTTGCATACCTACTACAGGATTTTCCTTTGTGGTTATTACGTGACTTACATAAAACATCTTATCATTATAACAGTTTATTTTAAACTGATAACAATTTAACTTTGGCTGCATACAAAAACTCTGTATTTTAACTTCTTTTCTCCCTCATATGTCATTGACATCACAATGTACATCTTTTAAATATTATGTTCACATCAAGTTATTTCAGCTATAGTCATTATTCTTTGTCTTCTTTTATTACAATTATATGTGATTTACTCACATCCTCATAGTATTATCATAGTATGTATTTCATCATATTACTGCCAAACAGCTAATTTTATACACTTTAATATGTTTTCATGTTGACAGCATTCTTTTCTTTCCACTTGAAGAACTCTAACTGTTCTTGTATGGTAGACTGGTGGTGATAAGCTTCCTCAGCTTTTGCTTGCCTAGGAAAGTCTTTATCTTCCCTTTATTTCTGGAGGATAGCATTGCTAAGTATAGTATTTCTGGTTGACAAACTGCATGTTGGTTTGAATATTAACACGTTGAATATTTTGACACACTCTTGGACTTCAAGGTATCAGATAAGAAATCTACCTATGTTCTGTTGATGGTTCCTTAGTATATGGTAAGTCTCTTTTCTATTGCTGCTTTCAAAAGTCTCTCTTTGTCATTAAGAATTTGTCATATGTCTCAATGATTATCTCTTCATGTTCAATATATTTGTGGTTCTTTGGGCTCCATGGATCTGAATGTTCATTTCATGCACCAAATATGGAAAATTTTTTGTCATTATTTGTTTAAACAACTTTTCTACTCCTTTCTCTTTCTTTGACCCTCTGAAGTCCCAAACTGCATATGTTGGTTTGCTTGATGGGCTCCCATGAATCCTGTAGGGTTTCTTTAAGTCTTTTTAATTATTCCTCTGACTGGGTAATTTCAATGAGCTGTTTCCAATCTTGCTTGTTCTTTCTTTTGTTTGATTGAGTCTACTATTGAAACTGTCTACTGAGTTCTTCAGTTCAGGAATTGTGCTCTTCAGCTCCACAATTTCTGTTTATCTCCTTTTTCTCTCTCTTTGTTGAACTTCAGATTTTGTTCTTGTATTGTCATCTTGACTATATTTAGTTATCTACCTGTGTTCTATTGTAACTCACTGAAATTTTTTAAGGAGACTATTTCATCAGGTAGTTTGCAGATCTTCATTTATTCAAGGTCAGTTATTGGTACTTTATTTACTTCCTTTGATCGTATTACATTTTTCTGATCATTCATGGTCCTGCTGACCTTGATTTGGTATCTGCCTATTTGAAAAAAATAGGTATCTCTCCCTATCTTTACAGACTGCTTTTGATAGAAAAAAATTATCACCAGTTAGACTCTATGTATTCAGAAATAGTTTTGGCTGAGGGGTTCCTTGGGAAGGTTGGCCTCAGACTTGGAGTAGTGGGTGAGCAGGCCTAGAGCCAGAGTTCACAGGGACCAGTCTGGTATATAGGTCTGCAGGGGTGGGCCCACAGTTTGTGTTCATGGGGCAGGCCTGGAACCTGCGTCCTCTGTGATATGCCTGTAGCCTTGTACTATGTGGGGCAGACTTGAGTCCTAGATCCAGGGGCCAGGGTGGGAGGAAGCCTGGAATCTGAGACCATGGGGACTGGCTAGGTGCTGGTGTGAGCTTTTAACCTGGAGCTACAGAAGCCAGCCTGGAGCCTAAGTCTTCAGGTGCCAGCTTGGTGCTTGGGAACCTAAAGACTTACTTGCGTCCCAGAGCCACAGTGATCGCCTGGCATCAGAGTTTCCTGCAGCAGAACTTGTGCTGGGGTCTGTGGCAAAGACACACACCCTCACTAATACATATGCACAACATGCACTTACACTATATGTGCATGCACACACATTTTATATATATGAATGATATGAATTGTGTGTGCATGTTTGTGCTTATAGCTTATATCTATATACTTGAGAGTACTGTCCAATATTGCAAATGGAATCACTATAAAGATAATTTCAATTGGTTTCTCTAAGGTAAAAAAAAACGTTGCTGATTTTTATTTTTATTTTTCAACTTCATGTGCTAAGTATTCAGTTATATTCCTCAGGTCACAGTACCTTGTTATTTAACAGTGCCAAACACCATTCTTATGTCATTCATTTATTTCCTTTGTCTGCATTCTCTACTGAAATTTCTCTCACGCACCATGAACTACTATAGTCATAGAAATTCATCTGCAGTTTACTTTTATCCTACTAGTAATAGTGAAGTTGCTCCTTAGAATCATCCCTGATTCTGCCCTGGACATGCTGTAGTGTTCTCATGAACCTCTGTGAAAAGTTTTTTGGGGTGTAGAACTAAAAAGAAAATCATCTGAAAAGTGCAGAATAGTCCTCAGTATATTCCCAGAGGTCATACGTGAGAGTTCACTATGCCTAAATCCTATTCTACACTTGGCATTATCTAGACTTTTGCTGTTTACAAGTTCAGTAGTTATAGTATACCGTTTGTGTTATTTTTGCTTTTATTAGAAAAAGATTTTGAATTTTGTTATTATATTTTTAACTTGGGGGATTTTAACTTCTATCAGTTTTTTTTTTGCACTCCTTGTTCATTTGTGGATCATTTTCTGTGTATTACTTTGCATATCTTTTAATCATGTGTCAGTTTCAGATAATGAAACTATGTATTACTGCATCTCTGTTATTGTATAATTTATTTTCACATATAGTAGGTACATGTTAAGTTTTATTAATAGGATAATGAGTAAATTATACCATATGTAGATACCCAATATTGGTGCTGAACTAAAATTAAAGAATGGACTGGTATTTTCAGCTATTTTCCATCTGACTCAAATTTTAATACATATTCAACTATCTACATGTCTATTCATAGGTCTGAGTTTAATCATAAGTAGATCATTCTCTCACTTAGGTATGTAAAATTGAGAATTATCTCACATATTTCAAAAATCTACTTAAAGAATGTCTTCTGGTTTTCACAAATAATGACCAATTTGTCAAAGAAATTTTTAAAACATGTCATAATATTCACGTCGAGGCTTGTGACATTGGGTAACTTTCTATCCTCAAGATTTTTTCATTTGCAAAATGAAGATATTGCTAATCCCAAAGGGTTTCTGAGATGTTTACATTACAAAATAATGCATGAATGACCCATTACAATGCCTGATGCAAAATAACTATTTAAAAATGCTGCATCCATTTTCAAGATATGTAATAGACAAACACTTCATTCCTTAGCTTAGTTTGTGATATCTAGATTTAATAATCAAAGACAGTGGTTTCTTTAACTTTTCAATTCTCTAAGTGGGATTTGAACAGTGTTAATAGATTTTTCTAGCAATAAAAAGGTCTGTACCAAAGTCATTGGAGGTTCCTTATTCAATTATTTAAGTGGTGCTTGGTTTCTTGGAATCATACATTTAGGATCCTGGGCAAAGTTCTCTCATTTGATTGCTCTTACTTTATGATCACATAAGTCTCAGTGACAGGGCAAAATTTATTGCAAGTAAAGTGCAGAGATTTAATCAGCATATTCTCCAAGACAGCTATGTACTCAAAATACTTCAGCAGGCTCATACCCTATAAGGCGCACAATAAAGTACATGTAGCCAACATTTCCAATTATTAGTGACTGAGAGTATATGCAAAAAATACTCTAATTCCCCTTAGCTGAACGTTGTACTTGGTATTATTTCAGTGATTAAGCACCCCTTGCTGTGGAGCCCAGTTCCAGGAAATGATTACAAATTATATTTGGGTTTTTAGATTATGGCTTTAATTTTACTAACTTTGTGACTAGGGCAAATTATTTTGCCACTCTAATAACTTCTAGAGTTTTGTGAATTAAGTTATGATGCAAATGTCTTTGCTCCGAGAATCAAATACTTGGCTTATGCATCCTTAGCTCTGGACTTACATAAAATATCTTTATAGTGCCTACTAAGTCCTAGAATCTTTATGAACTCATGAGGACCATATAAAGAAGATAATATTTTAAAAAATACTTTATACTTCTGAAAACTGAAAACAGAAATTAAGTAATATTCCAAGATTATCTGAGTCGTTACTAGATATACATTATTTCATTGGGTTAATGTTCGGCCACACCCTGCCTGGTAGTGTCAGCCACTGAGCAGCCCCTCAGAGATGGCTAACCTTCTGCTGATGCCTGCAGAAATAATAGTTCTAACTGTATGCTCCCAAACTCTGTTGTGTGGGTTCTGACTGACTTAGGACTCCCTAGAGAGATCCGCAGTAGCTGCATCATCTTATACACCATGTGGCCTCAAGCAGAACCCATCTAGGATGATTAAAGTCTCCTTCCATGCCACGTGAAGTTGCGTGGAGCCACGTGGGGCTGTGTAGGGCCCAGCAGAGCTGAGACAAGCATTGTCCTAATCTTTTCCCAGACTCACTACTAAGAGCCATTTTTGGCCTCGCTGGCAGCCTCATATCTTCTGTTATCTCTGCACCAGGAGTGGGCACCAGCCTTTTGGTGCAAATACACTCGTATACTTGAGGAAATTATGCCCACCTCATCCAAAAGCTCTCACGCTTGCTAATAAATAAGCAGCCCTAGGTTGAGCTGTGACTATCCGTCTGCAGCTCAGAAAGCTACCTGTGAAGATCCCCATCACATCCTGAATGTACATCTAATCTCTGCTAAGGAGTCTCTTTGCCTCAGAGTTTGTAGGGCAGGTGTAAGGTGCATTATTTACAAAAAACAGGGCAGAACCCAAAGGATTGTGTCACTTTCACTCTCCTTCCCATTAACCTCGTCTTATACTTGGGAGAAGGGATAGGAGTAATGACCAGTTCTGCTCCCTCTTAGTGTTCCTTCAGGGAGTTGTTGTCCAGCTTGTAGTTTCTGGAGAAAATGAGTGTTTTAAGTTCTTGTTTTTAATATGAGAGCTTAGTAAAACACCGGAGGAAAAACAAACATTAAAAAATTCACCTAAAATTCTGTTCCATGTTTGTATAGACACATATATGTAGACATATAAATATACAACATCTATATGTTTAAATTTTTCTCTCCAGCGCCTAAGCTATGACCCAGCCTATTTTAGCTAACTCATTAACTAAATTGGTAGATGTAAACCAACATATTTTTGTGTCTACAACTTGTTTTATGCTTGTCATCTCATTTAATCCTTAGAGTAACCCCTAGAGATAAAAGTTAGCACCCCCAAAGAATGCGTATGAAGCAAGGAAAATGAGTTTTTCTTTTGTAAATTGTCTTTTATTTACCACACTTCTCAACCCAATGAAGCTACAGAGAGTAAAACTGCGGCTCAAGGAGGTTAAAGAAGTTGCTCAAGTCAGCACTGCCTGAATTATAATTGAAACCGATTAAGAAATAGGAAAATGACTGTGAGAAATATCACTTATGACTGGAAAACCAGCTTATGAATGAAAATCCTCCTTTTTTGCTCTCCTTTATTTATCACTTATTTGCAGGTAGCCAGTGATGAACACAGCAGAAGCTGGCTGCAGCCGTCAACCGCACAGCAGTCCTTCAGATGAGGGCACATGTCTGCATGTTCTGAATAACCTACCTTGGGGAGCACTGGTGGCCCATCAAAATTCCACCCACCACCTGCCAAAGGAATTCATAATATGCAAATGACTGTTTGTGGCATCAAGTTCATTAAAGTGATTCTAGAACTGCAAGCATCATACGGGAATGTTGGAACACATGCTTCCTCCTTAAAAGAGAAGCCCTTCCTTTTAAGAGCAGATGGGTGCTGGTTGCCTCACTTGAGATATCTGCATAATTCTTTCACTTTTATATTTTTGGGCCCTTAAAACTATTCATCTATGTCAAGATGTGTTTGGCACCCATTGCTCTAGCATCTAGAGGATAGTTAAACATCAGAAAAATAACAAAATATGAGGAAATGATTATGACACTGTTATAGCTGAGGCTGATCTCAAGAGTGAATAAAACAGCTTCTAACCTCAGCCTGCTCCATAATTGCCCCTCATTATTTTTGAAGACTTAAGAATGCATTTATATTAATCGATAATGGAAGATAGTTACATATGTTGAATTCTTCTTTGTTGGTTTACGTGTGTGTGTGTGTGTGTGTGTGTGTGTGTGTGTGTGTACAGTTATGCACTGCACAATCCCGTATAATGTTTTGGTTAACTACAGACTGTATGTATCATACACGTATATGTATCATAGTCGTCCCATAATATTATATTATTTTCCTGTGTCTTTTCTGTGCTTAGATGTATTTAGAAACACAAACATTTACAGTTGCATTATAATTGACTACAGTCTGCTGCCTAGGTTTGTAGCCTAGAAGCAATTGGCCACACTGTATATCCTGGGTGTGCAGTAATCTGTTCATCTAGGTTTGGTAAGTACACTCTATGTGGCTCATACAATGATGACTTCGCTTCATGGTGCATTTCTCAGAATATATCCTAGTAGTTAAGGGTCACATGACTGTAAACGTTGGCAAGATCTTTTTAAATAGAGAGAGAAAAGGGAGAAAGATGAGTATTGGCTAGGCTCTTGATAGGAAACATGTTATCCTCAATGACAATTGTAGTGAGAACTTAACGGAGAAGCTATTTTCAGAGGCAGGCAGGATGAGGGAAGTGATTCTGGAATGTCGCAGCCTGCATGGACCGCAGGACAGGTAAGATACCTGTGGAATACCTCTGTGTGTTGGAAGCACCAACTGAACAGTTGTCCTGGGGAGCCAGGTCATCTGGAACCCTGGGAGAGAAGTACTCAGAATGACGGCAATATCCTAGGGAAGGGCGCGGTAACAAGTTCTCCAAACTCTCCTTTCACCAACCTTCAGGCCTCCTGCCACTGCTTCTCACTGACTGAGGCCAAGAGGCCAAGTGAGGTGATGACTTGGACCGGGCCCAGCAGAGACACAGCGCAGGGTATAAAAGGCCAGAGAAAGCTAGGCATGGAGAAACAGGAGTCAGATGAAGTACCATGTGCCTGGTGCTTTACACAATTGGCCAGTATGAACCTTATTTGCCCAAATCAGATAGAAATGTTAACACCTGCTTCACAGGATGGCTAGCAGGTTTAAAACTGGTGGGTCATTTTTCTCTGAAGTTGTAGAGCAAGTAATTAAAAGTGAGATTTGAAACCAAGATATATGTGAAACCCCATGTCACTTCCCTTTTGGATAAAATGTCAATCATAGTTATCCTATGTTTGCCTCATCATGGACTATTTGGTATGTGTGGAGAAGACTAAGAATGTGTTGTCTGATTTTCATCAAGTTAACTAAGAGTTAAAATAAAATGTTGGTACTCTTCAGAAACACGATGGAATTAAAGTCTTTGTAATATATCATTCTTGGTATGAAAACTACAATTCAAAATTACACAAAATTAGAAAAAAGGACAATTTAAGCCATATTTGGGCCAGCTTCAAGGAAGGTTCAGATATTGTAACAAGTAGAAAAGTGATTCTAAAGTAGTTATCAATATAATCATAAACGTAAAGAAAAATATACTCATACTGAATGAAAAAATAGAAACTGTCAGAGTGAAATAGAAACGATAGAAACACCAAAGTGAAAATTCTAGAATAAAAATTAATTTCAATTAAACAATAAAATGTGCACTTAATAGCAAAATGGACATGGCAGAAGAGTTGATACATTTGACAATAGCTTAATGACAATATATAACTTGAAACATATAGAGAAAAAATAATGTTAAGATATGAATAGAACTTCAAGGAACTCTGCAACATCTAAAGGGCTGACGTAACAATCGGCACCCCTGAGGGGAGGAACATCAAAAGGGAACCTGAAAGTATTGAATCTGTGGTTCCACCTACTTGGAGGCCGAGGTGGTAGGATCCCTTGAGCCCAGGAGGCAGAGATGACAGTGAGCCACGACTGTGCCACTGCACCCCAGTCTGGGCAAAAGAGCAAAATCCTGTCTCAGAAAAAGAGATGGTACTGGAGAAACGATAATTAGGTATTACCAAAAATGGAAGATAATATAAATTTTCAGTTTCAAGAAGGTAAGTTATAAGCAGGATGAATAGAAAGAAAATGTGACTGAAGCAATGTCATAATTAAGCTGCTGAAAACTAAATAGAACGAGAACATTGCGAATGCCACAGAGACAAGCAACACGTTCCACAGAGGTGGGGCAGTATCAATGACGGCTGGTTTTTCATCAGAAACAACAGACCATAACTTTAAAGTCCTAAAAGAAATACAAAATGAGAGCTTCCCACATAGAATTCTATTTCCATAGAAAACATTACTCAAGGATGAAGGCAAAATGAAGCCTTTTCAGTCAATAAAAAAACAAGATAAATGGCTTGTGAGCAGCTGCTCAGTGTAAGAAACATAAACACTGCCCTTCTGGCCGAAGGGAAAGAAGGTAAGTTGTACTGTGATCTTGAGGCTGAATTGAAGACCCCTGAAAATAGTTACTATAAAAGTAACTATATAAGAAAATCTTCTCTCTTAATTTAATATACAAATAATTAAACAGTCTAACACTAAATCATGGGATAATGGCACGTGGATTTATTTTATATATGTATATATATGTGTGTGTGTGTGTGTGTGTGTGTGTGTGTGTGTATATATATATATATATATATATATATATATATATATATATAAAATGATTCTAGTTTAAAGGACAGAGCCAGGAGCAGAAAACATATACTTCTGAGATTTTTCTACTTTATGTGTGGGAAAAATTATATTTTGTATATGATAAAATATTAACTCTAAGTTCTGTGAAAAGTAAGAATGTATTTTGACCCCTAGAGTGACTACAAAAACAAAAATATAAGACGTTGTAGTTAAAAAGATAACACATAAAACAAAATGGAAATTTTAAAAAGCATTCAAATAATACAAAAGAAATCAGGAAAGAAACAAGAAAAAAGAAGGAGCAATGATTTTGTTTACACATTTCAGCCTGTGGCCTGAGCTCCTGCACTGCCCACAGGATTGGCCCTGCCCTTACCCTCAACTTCATGGAAGACACCTGCAGGCTGTCTGTAAGGACTGCTTGGTTTCAAGGTCACAGCTGGAAACTGATGGCAAACTCAGTAGGGTAATGGAAAAGATCCTCAGGGACTTTATGGAGATGTGGGTAGGAAGGAGATGAAGTATCCAGTGATTCAGGAGAGCATAATGTGACTCTTTGAGGTCCGCAGGTCAACAAGGAAACTTCTACCAGAAAACGTGAGAGTCGTTTCTCTTGGGAATACATTGTCCAACAGGAAAAGTAATAACAGCAACTATTGAACACCTTGATCTTTCTGCCCTAAAGTCCACTGCTTCTTTCCCATTGGTCAAATAGTAGCCAAAGGGAGAAGAAATTGTGATGGTGCCCTGTGTAGGGGTAAGTTTTCCAGGGCACAGAGAAGGGCAGAGAAAGTATAGAGTAGACTTGGAGGAGAAATGGGAACTTTCCTCTGTGCTCGGGGCTAACTCCTATGATCTTATTTAGATTCATAGTGCAAGGCTGTGGAGAAGGAATCTGATAAATTTATCTCCTATTGTTTGATGTATAGAAGTAATTAGTTTTTCTAACCCTAGGAGACCCAGAATTTCTGGGCCCTTAAATACTTTACATTGAAAAGAGAGATGGAATGGAATACAGGTCTATGAAAGATTTTTCCCAGGCTGAAGTTTGCAATCTTGCCAATATTTGCCTACATTTAATTTTATTTCAGTTCCTTGCTGAACACTTCAAAGAGCAGCCCATATTCATCATGTTCTACAGTTTTTTAATATCTTTCCTAAAGGCAAAAGCCTGGAAGCCAAGGGGCTGCTTCGGCATTTATCGTAGCTAGCAGTTTTACCAAACCTTTCAGCATGGCTTGATTTTCATTCTCAACATTGCCATCCAGATTCCTACTCCTTCTCTTTCCAATTACTTCACCAATTACCCCACCAAGCACTGAACCAGCTCTAGTAATAAGAGCTCTACACTAAGGACTATGAAGGCACAATTTATTTTTATAGGATATATGAGAATGGAGTGAGCTTTATTGTGTTAGAAACAAGTGCATAAGTGAAACTGGATATATAGATAAATCTATGATTTTTAAAAAATACAATGTGGAGTAAATATGTACCCCTTACATAAAAAATTGCAGTCCTGCTAAATAAAGAGAAATAAACCCATGGTTTCTGAATATCAATGTGAAAGGTGTTTATTTCCTGTGCATACAGTTCTGCTCCACTGGAGCATTCATGAGGATCAATGTGATGAGGATATTTACATATAAGGAGTGGCATAAGTAGAATAGAGGAAAATCCAGGGATGCTACTATGAGTTGACAAGATTTCAGTACACTTTTGTGGCTAATATCTTTAATTTTGAAATCACAAACCTGTGGGCACATAGAAATCCCATGCAAACCTAAAGGAGTCTGAGATACGCACTGACCACCAAAAGGTTGCAGATACATCTATTTCTAAACAAATATTAAATAATGTCTTCTTATAGCAGACTCCTAAAAATTAGCATAATGATTAATACCTTTTGATGTATTTTATCCTAAATATGTGTTACTTTTCCAAGAAGTTCAGGTACATTAGACATTTTTTGATAACAGTAAGTTCATTGAAAAAAGAGTCTAAGAGCTTCAGACTGCTTTGTTTTACCGTCTATAAGTTGAATCAAATTGGATGGTTATCAGAGACTTAAACAGTTATTTGATCATGCAAAACAACTTTACTGTGTGTTTTTGGCAGATTTGTAAGTGGTCCCTCTGTGTCCCATGCATCGTGCTGGGCACTGAGCTCTGTAAGTGAGCCAGAGATTCTCTCTGTGTATTGGCATCTGGGTTGTTTACTTCTTCATAATAGGTGAACACCCATTCTAAAGCCTGTGGATGCCAAACTTAAATTTATACATCCCGTTGTTTTAAACATAGCCCAAAAAAGCAGATATTTAGCCACTTAGAACCTGCCTGCTTTGTATTCCTTACAAAACTACACCCAACTTATAGGCATGGATGCGATAAATCCTTTTGCTATAAGGACCTCAAGCCACTGCTGTGCTTCAGCCCTCTCTAATCAAGAGACTTTTCTGTGGTGCCGAGGTACATCATCTAGACACTGAGCCCTCTCCAGTCCTTCTCTCCCCCAGGAGCTGCCTCTCCCCTTAGGGTTGGTACCAACTCAGCCACCCACAATGTAGCCTCTGGATGGGCTCCTTCCCAGTGGGACCTCCACTGTGCAAATCTGTCAAAACAGCTTTCAAAAAGCTTGTGCACACTACTGCCAACTTGTGGTCCTTTTTTTTTTCCCTCACACTCCCTGTGTACTGGTGACATAAAGATAAAATGTTATAGGATTACACAGTCCGGTGAGAGGGTTGGAGTGACGGGAGTTTAAATGTGACTTTGATGAAAAGTCAGAAAGAAGAAGAGGTATATTAATTAAGTAAATAATTTGAATCACATTACAAAAGAGCTTCTTCCAGTTAAGTTGTACACGAGACAAAAGCGTTTGAGCCCATTTTCCAGCTAGCGTGTGGCACATGAAAACCTGATCACATCAAATCACATTTCGGGTATGTGAATGATTGGGTCAGTAGAACTAATCTAATTTTAAAATATAAATTTAGAGATTAGAACTGTAAATATTAGTATTTTAGAAATGTCCTCAAAATTTTTTTTTAAACAAAAATTTCCTAATTTCCCCAAAAAGTTTAGTTGAAAAAATTTCATGGATTATATTTTGTCTGTAATTTAATTTCATATCAAAAATACCTGATTAAAATCTATATTTGAATTTAACCCCTACTACTTGAAAGATTCACCATTAAAGTAGATTTTAAATGAATATAATATTTATATTTACAAAGAGTACATGTTAAATTAATTTTCACATTACTATAGTCATTTATAGTAAAAATAAAATTCTGAGATATTTTTTCTTTTGGGAGAAATAGTTGTAATTACAAGCAGTTAGATTAGCTAATGTCGTGTAATTTACTGCACGCATAATACTTTAAAAAACTCAGCATGTATATCTTAGAAGCACTTTAGTAATATATTAAAAATGTAACACTTTACCACTATTTAAAACATTATTATCTTTGTACACTTTTTAAGAATTCTATACCTAATCTCAGCTTTCATAAATGCTAGCTCCAATATTTGTTCATGTAAGAGAGTTAATAAAGTATATGAACAGCTGAGAACTGAAGAGTCTGATTTTCCTAGGTATCATTTGCTTAAAAATACAGATGGATTTTCTTAAGATGTTGGTTCTCAAGGCAATGCATGGGCACATAAATGACTCTCCACCCTCGATGTCCCTAAGGAATGGGAAGACATCCTTTTTAATACAACAATAGATGTCAGAGAACATATCACCATATGTAAGTACTACAATGTGTTTTACTGCCTCTGAATCTTGGAGTGACTCACAACGTGGAATTGAACCTAGGAGGTGACACTCTGGTTATGTGAGTTGGCTTGTGGTTAGAATGGGGCTTGAGGAAAGCTGAATACGGATATAAGGGGTTGTAAAAAGGAAGATACAAAGAAAAGAATGACTCAAGGTAAAGCTGGGATATTAGAACGCATGTGCTGTGTCTGCAGGACATAAGGGGACTGGGAAACCCCAACCCAGAGAGAGCAAGGAAGACATGAGATGCAACTTATTTTAAGATTGCAAACAGCCATAAAAGTTCTTTAAAAGACTAAACCATTGAGTCAATTAAAAACATTATGTAAAAAAATATCCTGAGGGGGAGAAGAATACTACTAGCAGGATTAAGATGTGCTAAGATCATAGCTGTCGAAGCTTTAATCTACAATCAGTAATTAAGGCATCTCGTAGCCTATGTCATCAATGAGGAGCCAAGCGGTAAGGTGTCCTTTCTCTCAGCTGCCACCGATTTGTGTAAAATTAGAGAACTTTTGATGTATTATAATTAATTGTATCTGTCTTCTCAGATACAACGAGACCTGCATTAACTGGAACATTGTCTTATTTATCTTTGGATACTTATAATTTCAACCGATATTTATGTTAATCAATAAACACACATATGTGTTTGATTCTGAGTATGTCCTTTTAACATATTCATGTAATGTGTATTGTAACCCCAGCTTTTCTAAGTTTGAACCAAAGGGTAAGTTACTCTTCAGCAAGAATACAGTTAAAACTTCACGGAAAGCCATGTACTTCTGTATCTTTTAATAATTAATACGCTAAAATTTTATATAATTCTTTAAAAATGTTTTTACATAAAAATATTACCCAGCTTGATAAAACTGGAAAAAAGGAAAATATTGATAAATGCCACCATTCCTACTCAAATCCCCCAATGCTTTTGAAAATGTAAGTGAGAAGCAGGAAGATCCATTAAACGGACCTCCTCAAATGCATTGCTTAGAGGAAATCTGTGTACAATGAGAAAATCAATACGACTGATTCGGTCTTGAAAACGATTATTCAACATAATTATCAGGAATGTTTCTAAATCCAACAACGACCTAAGAAAAATAATGATAGAAACCACCTCAATTTTGGGCAATGCAAAGAATAATAAAGAATCGAAAAAACAAAAGAACACAGCGAAATTGGGCAAGGATAAAACTGCAAAAGAACTCTCTCAACTGACCTTAAAACAAAATTCATGAGGTTTACAAAGAATACGTTGCTTCAAGGCATTCTGGATCTACACAGCTGAAAAACAATCACACAGAATGTGTCACTTTGTGAAAGTTTAGAAGACTTAGGTAGAAGCAGCTTGCCATTTCATGTCTTTCCAGATTAAGTGTGTCTACGCATTATTCTTTAGTGGAGGGTTATACTGAATTATTTTCCAGCTTCATATGTACTTAAATAGATGGAAACTGGGACAGACACTTCCTTGCTTCATTTATTTTTTTTCCTGCTTTGTGTTTGCGTGCCCTTATTCTCTAATGATTTAATGCTACTCCAAAATACGTAAAATACTACTGTCAAGTATTACAGAAAATATGATGATGTGAAGATGAATCATTGAATAAACTACACTTCATTTTGTTCATTTCTATGTCCTTTTGGTGGCCTAGAAAACTATTTGTAGTGATCAAAAAATGAAAAAGCATCAACTTATGCTGGATATAAGTCAAAGATTTTTGTGTAGTCTAAAGTACAATTATGCAAGTACCATAAAAGAGTCTATACTTAAACAAATAGAAAATGCTTGGTAAATACAAAAGAAGCCAATTTAAAAAAAAAAAAAGAAGTCAATACAAAAAAAGGTAACTAGAACCAACACAAAATAAAACGTTAATGATGAGCTTACACCTAAATATACCAATAATCCCATTAAAGGGAACTCAGTGCATCAGTTAAGTAGTGAAGACTGCATTACCGGTTTAATAATTGTTTAAAAAAACATACAGCCCGGGTGAGGTGGCTCACGCCTGTAATCCTGGCACTCTGGGAGGCCAAGGTGGGTGGCTCACTTGAGGTCAGGAGTTTAAGAACAGCCTGGCCAAAATGGTGAAACTCCGTCTCTACTGAAAATAGAATAGTTTGGCACGGTGGCACGCACCTGTAATCCTAGCTACTTGGGTGGCTGAGGCAGGAGAATTGCTTGAACCTGGGAGGCAGAAGTTGCAGGAGGCCAAAATTGTGCTACTGCACTTCAGCCTGGGCAACACAGTAAGACTCCATCACCAAAAAAAAAAAGAAAAAAAAAAAAAGAAAAAAGAAAAACAAAATACTACACTTTATGCTGCTTAGAAGTGACACTTCCTAAATTCGAGATAAAGAACAGTTGAAAAAAAAACTCAAAAGACACTTTCATTGCAAACTCCAATAAAAATAAACCTACTGTAGCTATAATAATTTATACAAATTAGACTATAAAAAGAAAAATATCAGAAAGAAATAGGGACATTTTATAATAAATGTTAAGTACACTAGACAGTATAATATGTTCTACACTTATGTGTACTTGTGACATAGTATCATATTAAAGCAAAAATGACAAAACATTTAGAAATAGAGAAAGCCATAATGAGAGTGGAAGTTTTAACATCCTTCGTTTTGTAACCATTTGAAAAAATAAAAATTAATAGAGACATAAATTAGAATAAATTGAATAATACACCTAATTTTACTGACTTATATATAGCACTTCACCCCAAAATATTACAATAAAATTTGTTTTGAAATGATCATAAAACATTTTCCAAACTGAATCTATGCTGGGCAATAAATTAAGTCACAGAAAATTTCAAAGGATTGGACCCAAATACAGTAAGCTCTTTGACAACAGTGCAAAATGAAGTAGAAATCAGCAATGAAAATACAACTAGTAAATTATTCAGTATTTAGAAATTAAGGAATAGGCTCCTACAGTAATTAATGAAGGAATTAAAATGAGTATTTTAAATTAAACGATAATAGTATAAACTAACTGGTGGTATGTAGCTAAGTTTATGCTTAAGGAAAATGCATAGCCTTGAAGAAATACTTTAGATAATTAATTAACATTTCTCTAAGGATTTAAAAACATACTATCTTAAATTCGAATCAGTAGAATGAGATAACTAAGAGAAAATTATTTATATAGAAAATTGAAAAAGAGAATAACATAATCAAATATAACTTTTTGAAAAAATTTAACTTAAAAAGTAGGAATCAAGAAAAACCCAAAAATAGAGGAAAAGTAGGTTATCATATCATATAGATATTATAAAGAAAACAGATTAGAAGGCCAACTGCAGTGGCTCATGCCTGTAACTCCAGCACTTTGGAAGGTTGAGTTGGGTGAATCAGGAGGTCAAGAGATCAAGATCATTCTGGCCCACAATATGACCCTACTAAAAATACAAAAATTAGCTGAGCGTGGTGGCATATACCTGTAGTCCCAGCTGCTCGGGAGGCTGAGGCAGAAGAATTGCTTGAACCCAGGAGGTGGAAGTTGCAGTGAGCGGAGATCACGCCACTGCACTCCAGCCTCGTGACAGAGCAAGACTCCATTTCAAAAAAAAAAAAAAAGTGGGGGAAATGAAAAGATTATAATTTATACTGTTATCAAAGATTTGCAAATTTAATTGTAGATGTATTTCTAGAACAGACATAAATGAAGAAAGTAGACATAAGAACAACAAAAATAAAAACCTGAGTAGTGTGATATCCATTAAACAGGAGAATGAATTTTCCCTCCTTTCTATAGGCCCTACGATTTCATTAGTGAATTCTTTAGAGTTTTCGAAGGTTGATATAACACTACTTCTACACAAACTTCTCTGGAACATAGAAAAGGAGGAAACACTTTCAATGTATATCTTTGGGAACGTCCTAATCCTGCTACCCAAATCTGATAATCATATCAGAGAGGTGACAAGGACTTTTCCTCCTGATCATAGGTACTAAAGCCATAAACACAATGTTAGCAAAACATGCCAGCTGCATACAAGACAAGAAATCAATAATATCAAGTAAGTTCCAGTCACAGAACAGAACCTACTTGCTACTATTAAGAGTTAGAAGGCAATTGAGAAATAAGAGATACCTGTAGTACCTATAAGAAATAAAGAAGTAAGATATAGTGTATATATAGCACTCTTGTAATACAATAGTAATAAAAGACAATCAATGTAATAAAAATATAGACTAAAGATTCACACAAGTATAATGTGAATGACACACATACACATGTGTGTGCAGGATATCCAAATGATCATTAACATGGTGGCTCACACTTGTAGTCCCAGAACTTTGGTAGGCCAAGGTGGTTGATTGTTAGAGTCCAAGAGTTCAAGACCAGCCTGAACAACATGGCAACACCCCGTCTGTATTAGACCCTTCTCACATTGCTACACAAGAACTACCTGAGACTGGGTAATTTATGAAGAAACGATGTTTAATTGACTCACAGTTCTGCATGGCTGGGAAGACTCAGGAAACTTATAATCAGAAGGGGGAGGGGAAATAAGGCACATCTTCACTTGGCCAAAGCAAGAGGAAAACAGCAAAGGGGGAAGCTCTACACACTTTTAAACAATCAGATGTCATTAGAACTCACTCACTATCATGGGAACAGCATGGGGGAAATCTGCCCACATGATCCAATCACCTACCACCAGGCCCCTCTTCCAACAATGAGAATTACAATTCAACATGGGATTTGGGTGGAAACACAGAGCCAAACCCTATCACTATCTCTAAAAAGCAATTGGCCAGGCATGGTGGCAGGCACCTACAGTCCCAGCTACGTGGGAGGCATAGGTGGGATGATAGCTTGAGCACAGGAGGTAGATGCTTCAGTGAGCTACAATCACACCACTTCACTCCAGCCTGGGCAATAAAGTGACATACTGTTTCAAAAATGTGAAAAGGCACTTCAAATTATTAGTTACATAGGAAATACAATTCAAATTCAGTTAGATAATACTCTAAACTCACCAGAACAGTGAAATTTTAAAAAGGATCTTACTAATGAAGAAACAGAAGCATTTGTAATATGGATGTGTAAATTGCTATAGAAAAATCTGAGAGAAACGTGTATGTGCTTGCACCAAGAGGTGTTTACATGAATGTTTATAATTTTATTCATAATTGCAAACTAGAAACACCTATGTTCATCATCATTATACCAGAAACAATAAATTATAGAATATCAGTGCAAAAATGTACTAATTCTCAACTTTTTTTCACATCTCAACATCCAATATAATATTGATGGAAGCCAGAATTTTTTTTAAAAAAGCAGAAAACAAAAAAAAAATTAAATGAATCTATGATGTTAGAAGCCAACATTATGGTTACACTTTGGGAGGATGATGTAGTAATGACGGGGAGGGGATGTAACTGGTGCCACACAGTAATGATCCGGTCATAATTTACTTCACAGTCTAGGCATTGGTCCCAGGGGTGTGTTTATTTCATAAAAATTCACCAAGATGCACACATAATTTATGAACTTTTCTCTATATATTGTACTTCCACAGAAGTACATGTTGCATGCGTGCACGCGCACGCACACACACACACACACACACACACACACAACCTGTGTATTGAATTATATGCCATTAGTGGAAGAACGCATGCACTGAGCAGGTAGGGGTCAAAAAGCTTTTGGCTTGTTCCTTTCACATACACAATGTAACAATTTCTTAGGAGACTGTCTGCAAAACATTTTTTTCATTCTGTATGTTAATCATGAAGACATCCTTCACCTAAATACATTCTTTGTTATTTTAAGGTAAGATTTATGAGTACAAATGATGCTATATTGTTGATGCAAACATAAGACTTTGTAACAGACCACGTGCAGTGGCTCATGCCTGTAATCCCAGCACTTTGGGAGGCCAAAGTGGAAGGATCGCTTGAGGCTAGGAGTTAAAGATCAGCTTGGGAAACACAGCAAGACCTCATCTCTGAACCAAAACAAAACAAAACAAAACAGCAACAACAAAAAACAACAATGAAACACATGCAAACTTTACAATAAATAGGTCACATGTAACCATAATTGACATAGCTATAATTGCACATTAATAACTTGTTTCTTAAATGGGCTATAATTTTGAGTAATATTAGACTACATTTTGAGCAAATATATGTATACAAAATATATATATATATATATATATATATATATATATATAACCGTATAAGCATATACATACAATTACCAAATAATATTTGTTTTGATAATATTTGTTTTGTGGCTTTGTCGGGAAAATACAAGGCAGTTATATGTTTTTTCCCACTATTTTTTCTTCCCCCAAAAGTTTTAGAACATTAGGGTGAGTCTCAACCTGAAAAGATCTGGATGTTTGATTGCTTAACTTCCTTCTACAATTATTAGATTTCTTAAAAACCATAAAAACACAAAAATTTTTCAAGTCATGGATGCTTTAAAGAAATAAAAGATGGAAAGCTGATAAATATCTAAGACTGAAAATATGATTTAGAAATACAGGTTATTTAATGATATCGAGACTTATCGCTGCTGCATCTGTTCCTGATTTCTTTGTAACTGTATAGACTCTCAACTTCTCATATGTATCCTGAAAATAATTTCTAATTTAACTATTAAGAACAATCTGGTGTTGTCAACCCGCATTGTTTTAAATATTCAGGGACCACAGGAAATAAGAAAATAAAGCATTTCATTTTTAATACACTTGCATATATCTAAGGTAATTGAGCCTTATACACCTTGATGTTGGTAAACTTTCTGTATAGAGTTACATCTCATAATTGATGCCTACCCTTGTTTCTTTATTTTTAAAAGCTTAGCTAATGTGTGTAAGATGGTACAGTGAACAGCAAGTATACTCAAACTATCCTACTAAAGTGGAGCAAAGAAAACAAATATATTCATGCCTACTCACACATAGCAGACCTGTTACATAGTGTAATTTACCCTTTTATTCTGATAAAGTGTGTATCATTATTCCTGTGCAAAGAGAACACTGGTACCTAGAAATATTACATATATTGCCAAAGATTCGAAATCTAGTAAGCAGTAAAAGAGAGTTTCAAATCCAATTTTATTTGCAAGCCATATTTTCTACTATAGCCCATTGCCTTTGAAGTTATTGAGTGACTGACTCATCATGTACTGAATGAACGAAAAGTGAATAAATTAATAAACTAGTATTGAGTAAGAACATAATGGCTGAATATGTTGACACTTGGTGACATTTTCAGGCATACAGGGAAGGTGACTCCCAAAACTGGGGCTTAAACTGGGAGGGTTCTTAGCTTTTCCCGGGAAAGAATTCCAGGGCAAGCTGGTAGTGTTCAACAGTAATTTTCACTGAAGTGGCAGTGCATAGAAGCAGCGGAGGTCCTGCTCCTTACAGTGTGCACAGAGGCTGTTCTACGGTCATATTTTATGCATTTTTAATTATATGCAAAGTAAGGGGCAGTTTATTCAGCAATTTCTAGGAATATGATGGTGACTTCTGGTTGTCAGGTCATTGCCAAGGGAAAGGACGGTAACTTCCGGGTGTTGCCGTGGAATGGTTAACTGATATGGCACACTGCTGGGCATGGTCTGTGGAAAGCTGCATCCACCCCAGGCCTTGCTTAGCTAGTCTTCAATTTGGTCCAGTGTCCAAGCCCCACCTCTGGAATCAAGTCCTACCTCCTATCTCAATACGATATGTTTAAACATGATTGTATTCTTATCATTTTCATTATGCTATATGTTGGACATATCTTATGCTTTTATATTACAGCCTCTAAGAATTCAAGACAAAGTGAACTGTCTGTCTCTGACACAGCTGAGAACTCTGTTGTCACTAACACCAATTACTCAAGAGGAGGGATAAGAAATAGCCTCAAGTTCAAATGGTAAAAACACATGGATCAACCAAAGTAATTGCTTCCTGGTCAGTTGTTGTTTCAAGGAAAGATTAAAGGAAGAAAGTTATTGCCCAGATTTATTTCTTAACAGTCACAGCAAGGGTTTGTAAGAAATAATTGTCTGTTTCATGAAAATCACATTCACATATCTTTAACACAAAGAAGAGCTATATTGTTGCTCATTTGTCAGGAATACACAATTTGACAGTTTCCCTAGCATAGAATTATGAGACCTGGAGTATTCATAAACAGTAACATGAAGCAATCTATTACTAAGTCTGATATGTAGGTGGAGTTTGGTCTCTTAAAACACTGAAAAGATGGGGTAAGGAGATTTTGGGCTGAGATTGCCCCAAAATCTCCTGAAACTGATAAACAACTTCAGCAAAGTCTCAGGATACAAAATCAACGTGCAAAAATCACAAGCATTCCTGTACACCAGTAATAGACTTCAAGAGAGCCACATCAAGAACGAACTGCCATTCACAATTGCTACAAAGAGAATAAAGTACCTAGGAATACAACTAACAAGGAACGTAAAGGACCTCTTCAAGGAGAACTACAAGCCATTGCTCAATGAAATAAGAGAGGATACAAACAGATGGAGAAACATTCCATGTTCATGGTTAGGAAGAATCAACATTGTGAAAATGGCCATGCTGCCCAAAGTAATTTACAGATTCAACGCTATTCCCATCAAGCTACCAATGACCTTCTTCACAGAACTGGAAAAAAACACCTTAAACTTCATATGGAACCAAAAGAGAGCCTGCATAGCCAAGTCAACTCTAAGCAAAAAGAACAAAGCAGAAGGCATCACACTACCGGACTTCAAACTATACTACAAGGCTACAGTAATCAAAACAGCATGGTACTGGTACCGAAACAGAGATATAGACCAATGGAACAGAACAGAGGCCTCACAGGAAAAACAACATACCCACAACCATCTGATCTTCGACAAACCTGACAAAAACAAGCAATGGGGAAAGGACTCCCTGTTTAATAAATGGTGATGGGAAAACTGGCTAGCCATGTGCAGAAAGCAGAAACAGGACCCCTTCCTGACACCTTACACCAAAATTAACTCCAGATGGATTAAAGACGTAAACATCAGACCTAACACCATAAAAACCTTAGAGGAAAATCTAGGCAAAACCATTCAGGACATAGGTGTAGGCAAGGACTTCATGACCAAAATGCCAAAAGCAATGGCAACAAAAGCCAAAATAGACAAATGGGACCTAATCAAACTCCACAGCTTCTGCACGGCAAAAGAAACAGTCAGTAGAGTGAATCGGAAACCAACAGAATGGGAAAAAATTTTTGCAGCCTACCCATCTGACAAGGGGCTGATATCCAGAATTTACAAAGAACTAAAGCAGATCTACAAGAAAAAAACAAACAAGCCCATTCAAAAATGGGCAAAGGACATGAACAGGTACTTTACAAAAGAAGACATACAGGAGGCCAACAAACATATGAAAAAATGCTCATCATCACTGGTCATCAGAGAAATGCAAATCAAAACCACATTGAGATACCATCTCACACCAGTTAGAATGGCGATCATTAAAAAATCGGGAAACAACAGATGCTGGAGAGGATGTGGAGAAATAGGAACACTTCTACACTGTTGGTGGGAATGTAAATTAGTTCAACCATTGTGGAAGACAGTGTGGCGATTCCGCAGGGACCTAAAAATAGAAATCCCATTTGACCCAGCAATCCCATTACTGGGTATATATCCAAAGGATTATAAATCATTCTACTACAAGGACACGTGCACACGAATGTTCATTGCAGCACTGTTTACAATAGCAAAGACCTGGAACCAACCCAAATGCCCAACGATGATAGACTGGATAGGGAAAATGTGGTACATATACACCATGGAATATTACGCAGCCATCAAAAAAAGGATGAGTTCACGTCCTTTGTAGGGACATGGATGAACCTGGAAACCATCATTCTCAGCAAACTGACACAAGAGCAGAAAATCAAACACCGTATATTCTCACTCATAGGCGGGTGTTGAACAATGAGAACACATGGACACAGGGAGGGGAGCACTACACACTGGGGTCCGTTGGGGGGAAATGGGGGAGGGGCGGGGGGTGGGGAAGTAGGAAGAGATAGCATGGGGAGAAATGACAGATACAGGTGAGGGGACGGAAGGCAGCAAACCACACTGCCATGTGTGTACCTATGCAACAATCTTGCATGTTCATCACATGTACCCCGAAACCTAAAATGCAATAAAATAAAATTAAATTAAATTAAATTAAATTAAATTAAAAAAAAAAACACTGAAAAGACAAAAATAAATCAATACTGACAGAAACCTAAGAAAATTCCATTTAAGTATGGTTTTGCTCTTTGCAAATGAAGACTATCCAACACTGCAACTTATCAAAAAATATGTAAAGTTCAACATCTTTTCACTAATATGTAAAACAATAAAAAATTGCAGCCAGGTAGACTGGGGGTGCTGACTTCTCTATGAATAATTATTTTTCTGTTGTTTTAAGGAGGCAAACATTATATACCATTTTAATATTAACTCTGTACATGTGTTCATTTCTTACTATATGTAAAAGTCTCTGTTAATCCTTACTGTGAACTTCAAGATGTGTATAAAACAATTCATGTCGTTTATATCAGCATACTATAGAATATGTGTGTGCATGCATTTAGATGCATAAATAACAGATGATAATGGATATTACATTATTGTGATTTGCAACTCAGGAAAACTGTAAAAACTATAACATAAGATGCATTACAAATTGATTTCAAAACTACCCTCAAGTTAATTCTGACCCACAGTCCCATGGTTGCTGAAACAAAGTATTTAAAGTGTTAGCTGCTAATTAAGAATTTTGTCTTAATCACATTTTCTAGGTTAGTATGTGCAGAAAAGGATAGATTGTAACTACAAATCTTCAGCCAGTTTACACTGCCTCCACTCCCAACTCATGATATATACTCATATAAATTATATAAATTAGGGTTTTGTTGTAAGAATGATGCATTAAAAACAACTACAGAATCTTTTCCATGGCTGTAGCACAAACGTGTTTCTCATTCACAAGCATGTGGTTCAGCTAGACACGGCTGAGCCTGAGTTCCAGTTTGATTTGTACATCTGTCAGCCTGAGATACAGGCTAGAAGTGATGCCAATATGGGGTCTGCTCTTCTGCCCAAGAATGGCAGATGTGCAGTCGGCCTGGGAGCAACTCATTTTGCTGTTAAAAGCCTCAGCTCAGAACCGGTGTGCACTCACTGCTGCCCCCAGCACAGTGACCCCAAAATCTCATGGAGGAGACCTTTCTCAGTAGGGTGAGGAAATGTTCTTCACCCAGAGGAAGTCACGACCTAGGAATGAAGGGCCTACGAGCAAGGTGTAAGCAAATCATGCTCATCACGCCACACACCAGGCCACATCCGTGATCCAGTGCAGACCATTCGGTAAAGATGGCATTAAGAATTCTCTACTATCTTTTGGCATACCAAAACACAGTGCACATTTCTAGACCTTTAAAACCATACACATCTGCTGGAAATTAATAGTCTGGTCTTTGGGGAGAAGAATAATTCAGAAGTAAAACCTGTGCCCTCACCCTTTCTATGCCCACTTGACCTTTTTAAGTATATTTATTTACTCTTATCGCATGGAGACGTGGCCTCTAAGAGGAAAAAAGCAGCAACCCTGTCAGAGATAAGGATTTCGCATATTTAATATCCTCTAAGCATATATTCTGTCATTTCTAATTGGGAAAACACATTGTCAGGGGTGTTATCTCCGTTATTTCCGGAAGAAACACTTCAGGTGCAGTTTAAAGAGATTATAGAAAAAAATTGTCAGAAGGAAACTCCACTCTTCTCTAGTGGAAAGCTGTTAGGAGAGGAGAGAATTCTTTCACCTCGTTCTCAGGAAAAAAGATCGGGAGATTAAATAATTGTGCTTCTCTCTAATAAGTTTTCTAGCTCATTGCAGGACATTTACCTATTAAACATACCTCTGAAAGTTTAGAATGGAAACTAGAAAACAATTTAGATATAATTGACTCCAATTCATTATTTTATTCTACAGGACACTTAATTAAATTTGAATTCCAGATTTTTGAAAATCGTGTAAGTGTATTCCATGCAATATCTCGGCTATATTTATACTAACAAAACTGCACATGATTTACCTGAAATTCCAATTTAACTGGTCACCTATCTTTTATCTGGAAACCCTACCCATCCACTGATTCAGGTTTTATAATTTTAGTTTTGGATATTTCTAGGTTGTCCTATTATATAAATTACTAAGAACACATATGTAAAATTATTAAACATATACTTAGGGTAATTTAGGCAATAAATAATTTCAGAATTATACAGAAATTCTGACTCAAAGTCAAGCCTCAAAACCATCTCCTAAGAATGGGTAAACTGTCAAACAAAATCCCTAAACTATGCTTGAATTCAATTTTCAAATTTAGTTAATCAAATGGCTTTATATATGCACCATTTTGAGTCAAAACTGGAGGTTAATAATTATGTTTGTATTTCATAATCACACACATTTTAAATTTTTTACAAGAACCTCAATATCAATATTTCCACAGCATTAGTTTTCACCTGCAGTTAAAAACATCTGGAGTATTTCTGGTTTTAGATCCTTGAGGAATCGCCACACTGTGTTACATAATGGTTAAACTAATTACACCCACCAACGGTGTAAAAGTGTTTCTATTTCTCCACATCTTCTCCAACGTCTTTTGTTTATTGACTTTTTAATAATCACCATTCTGACTGGTGTGAGATCATCTCTCATTGTGGTTTTGATTCATATTTCTCTAATGACCACTGATGATGAGCTTTTTTTCAAACGCTTGTTGGCCACATAAATGACTTCTTTTGAGAAGTATCTGTCCTTATGCTTTGGTGACCCAGCAATTCCATTACTGGGTATATACCCAAAGGATTATAAATCATTCCACTATAAAGATACATGCACATGTATGTTTATAGCAGCAGTAATTACAACAGCAAAGACTTGGAAGCAACCCAAATGTCCATCAATAACAGAATGGATAAAGAAAATGTGGCACATATACACCATGGAATATTATGCAGCCATAAAAAAGAATGAGTTCATGTTCTTTGTGGGGATATGGATGAAGCTAGAAATCATCATTCTCAGCAAACTAACACAGGAACAGAAAACCAAACATCACATGTTCTTATTCGTAAGTGGGAGCTGAACAATGAGAACATATAGATACATGTAGGGGAACATCACACACAGAAGCCTATTGGGGGTGATGGATAAAGGGAGGGATAGTATAAGGACAAATAACTAACATATGGGGGCTTAAAACCTTAATGACGGGTCGATGATTGCAGCAAACCATGATGGCACATGGATACCTATGTAATAAACCTGTATATTCTGCACATATGTCCCAGAACTTAAAGTATTAAAAAAAAAAACCTTGAAGTAAAATCAAAGTAACAATCATCTTTATGCATACACACACACACACACATACACCCCTACATATAAAATTTTTTATGAGAATTGGAAAAGTGAGTAACAGTTAAATTTATTTTCTGTCAAGCTAAGGGATAACTAGAAAGTTGATTTCGTTTCAAAGCTTGGTTGAATGCATTTATGAAATGAACCGGTATTGATGGAACTAATATATATTTATTCAATTTTATTTCTAATATGTTTACACTTTCTTTTGACCTCCTCAACTCAATCACAAGCAGAATCTCAGAAATTCAGTGGTTCAGCTGTGCTGCTCTCTGTTTCTGGAGACTGCCGGGCGCTATCTTTAGAAGAAAAGAATTTCCTACGGGCACCGGCTCATCAAGCAGTGAGTACTTAGGGAAGCTGTTTGTGCAGCTCAAGTGTCTCGCTTCATCACGACTTGGTATTGTAATTAGACTCACAAAAGATAATTTTAAAAAAAAATATTGAGCTGATGATTTGAATGGAGCATTAAAAATATAGCTATGGAAAAATGGCATAACAGTAGATAAATACATGAGAAAAATAGAAAAAAAAAAACTTACCTTTGCAAGTCCAGTAATCAAAGCCAACAGAAGTAAATTTTTTAAATAAATGCAAATAAACAAATGGCATTATTTTGGAAGAAAGCTAATTAATATTTAAAAACTGTATCAGTTATTTTAGATCTTATGTATTTTTATTTAAAACATAATAGCAATATTTTTTTTTAATTTAAAACTAGGAAACTGAAACATAAGAAAGCACCTGGAAAGATACACACACACACGCGTACACACTTCATTTTAAAATCACAAAACTAGAAAGTGGTAGAGTAGATTTTTCATCCAAATCTGTCTGATATGAGAGGCTATGTTTTTTCAACTATACTCCACTATTTTCATCATTCAACTGATAAGAGATCTTAAAACTTAATTTTTTAAACTTTCAAAACTTCTGTTTTATGATATCCTTTATAATCCACCATCCATCAACTGTGAACACATCAAGTTTTTGTTTTTGCTTTGAGATCAAGTCTCACTCTTTCACCCAGGCTGGAGTGCGGTGGCACGATTTTGGCTCCCCGTAACTTCTGTACCCCCAGGTTCAAAGGATTCTCCTCCCTCAGTGTCCCAAGTAGCTGGACTGACAGGCACATGCCACCATGCCCGGCTAAGTTTTGTATTTTTAGCAGAGATGGGGTTTCACCATGTTGGCCAGGCTGGTCTTGAACTCCCGGCCTCAAGTGGTCCACCTGCTTCTGCTTCCCAAAGTGCTGGAATTACAGGTGTGTGCCAC
Organism: Saimiri boliviensis; assembly: GCF_048565385.1. Classification (NCBI taxonomy): domain Eukaryota; kingdom Metazoa; phylum Chordata; class Mammalia; order Primates; family Cebidae; genus Saimiri; species Saimiri boliviensis. The sequence goes on along the minus strand of NC_133461.1, from coordinate 108,832,917 downwards.
CGTGCCTGGCCTCAACTTATTAATGAAACAAAATGCTATGTATTTATCAAGCGTTTGGAGTCCTTACCCTAGGACTACATACTCGTCTTGGTTCACACATCCCTACAGTACCAAGTCTGCATTACTTCAGTTTTTCAAACTTCTAATTACTAATACATGTATAGATGGAGAGACTGATTCATTCCAAGTACTAGGGGATAAGCAAGGCGTGAGTCCTGCACAGAAAATAAATGAGAGACTCAACTCTAAAATTATTGACTTCTATGTAAAAAATTCTAAAGCTGTTGACGTGTAAGCAGTAAAAGACATAAAATACTTTGTGGTCTACAAAACATTATAGGTCTCTTGCGGCAGGCAGGGTAGGCTAGAGATGAGAAGCAGGGGCTCTTAAGCAGTTATATGGAAGCTTACCTTTATCTGAACACTTATGATTAAGATAAAAATTTCATCTACAAAGGTAACTTTCACTCTGCACAGCAAAAATCCACGGCTTAACCAGTCAGAGAAAATGATAAAATGCCCTGAAAATCTCCTGAGATCAAAATATTATGGGGTTGGGCTGCTTTTAAGCCAAATCCGAAGTTATGAATTTAGGGAAAGTTTCAGTTTCAGATTGGTAAAGATGATCCACATCAAATATTTTAACGACATTTTGGAGAAATAAAGGGATTAAATTATCAAATTATAAAAGGTGCGGTGGTGAGCAGGAGAAAGCGCGCCTCTGTGAACTTAGAACCTACGATGTCTTGTTCATTTTTTGTGTGTGTTACATGCACTAAGACACTTCCTAGTCTTAACTTCCTACTTGAAAATTAGATTAGTTCAGGTGACCGTAAAGGTTTTTTGCAATATTCAACTATTTGTGTTTAATATGAAAACAGAAAATTGTCCAAAAAAATAAAGTGAGAATGTGCAATGGTTGTGAGAATGTGCAATGGCTGTGTAAATGTCAGAATTCTAAGAGCTAAAACAAGTAATTTGGAAGGCCAATTTATCTTACTGGAAACTTAGAATTTCTGTTAGTGGCCAAAAAAAGAAACAGGACAGAGAAAGTGATTACAATAATTCCAGATATACAGACTAGCAGAGAAAAAGGATGAGTTTAGTAAGGCATCCTGTGGTAATTATGATTTTAATTGTATTAGCGTAACAAATTCATCTGACAGTGAAAGAATATCACTGGAAGACAATCATATACGGTCTTACTAAAATCAAGATGAGAAACCACTTAATTGGAAAAGAGCTAGAAAGAGTTAAAAATGCAAGAAACTACAAAAATAAATAAATAAATCCTGCAGTAACTAGAGAAGGCTTGCATGCCCACTCCCACCTGGATTGGTGAATTTATTGTTCAGTCTATTCAAATATTTGAGCAATTTGGGCTAAGATTCTATGGAGCTACTTAAAGCATATGATCACAGAGCATATTGAGATTTATACATAAGTACTAGCTTTCAAAGGAGTGAACTCTAACTGGAGAGATAAGACAGGTGCAGATCTAATGTAATAAAAATAAATAATGCTAGAGATGTCATGGAACCTTTCTGTATTGATTTATTGAGCGTATGCTAAGTGCTTACACTGCCCCTTGGAGAGAACGTGGCTTGTGCTCAGACAGTAGCGGGAGCCTTGTCAAATGGACAATATCATCACTCTGTACAATGCCCTCAACGGCTCAGAGTGTGTCTCACTCACAGTGACCAGCAACTGTGTCTTTACTGGAACCTGAACTCACAGAGCTAGAACCCATTTTGCTTCACACAAGGAGACTGGGAGGTGCCTGGGAATGTTTGCTCCCCAGAGGAACCTCAATGATTGACCGATGCCAAGACACAAATACTCCGTTTTCCTTTGGAATGATTCTGTCACCAGATGTCTTTGCCAGGATTCAGTCAAGGTTATCTTGGCTGGCCCGTGTCCGGCCACCACTTCCTTTCCTGGCTCACTTCCTCACTTTCCTACCGCTTTAATTCCTCCCTAGAAATCTTCACAATCAATCACTTTCACAGTAATCTTGTTTCAGGGTTTGCTTCTGGGGACCCAAAGCAACCATACCTTACCAAAGTCCAAGAACTTCTTTATCTGAGGGGAGGGTAGAAACATGCTGAGCTGTAAAACCAAACTTCACAGCTTCTTATCAGAGAAGTGGTCCTGGGACATGTTTCCAATGAATGATACATCAGAGGAAACCTACTGGGTATCTGAGAAAAAGGTTTACTTCCTGGCCCGGTGATTCTCTCTAGCACATCATTCTTTCTCCTACTTAGAGTACATGCAGGAGATTGGAGGCAGGACAGCCCAGAGGTGACCATGAAGACCAAGGAAATATCTGAAGACGGCAGAGCAAAGGAGAAAAGGTGCGTGTTCAATGGTCAGCATCACTGGAGACGTTGGAGGGCCTCAGCCTTCGAGCTGGACCACCTGCTTCCACAGGTGTTACAAGGTTTTGCAAATAAAGCACCGTGTTTAAGCTGTGGACAGTTCTGTTCCCATGCAACTGAGTGCAATCTCTAATTGATACAATGGAAAGAGAAGACAAATAATCTGTACAACAAACCCCATAACACAAGTTTACCTATTAACAAACTTGTACCCTTGAACCTAAAATAAAAATTTAAAAAAAATGATTTTCAGTGTTTTCACTGGAGTGTGAAAGGCCCACTCCCTGCACTGGGTCATGGTTGGGACAAGCCATATATCACAGTCCCCTGTAGGGTCAGGTGGAAGCTGCCTCTCGGAGTTTGCCTAAGGTTTCAGCCTGGCTTGGCTTTCTCATCTTCAACAATTTGCATCAAATTAACAAGGGAAACCTTTTCAAGTCCTCTGAAAGCCCTCTGTATCCAGCAGAACCAGAATGCCTGGAACTGAATCCAGCTCCACCCCTTACTAGCTGGTTGAACTTAGCAAGCATACTATGTGTTATCAACTATAAAGCAGGCATAAAACCTTCAAAGCTTGGTTTTACAGCTTAAATGTAAAGTACTTAGAATTGTGCCTGATACATGGCATTATTATTATTATTATTATTGTTGTTATTATTATTATTTGAGACAGTATCTCACTCTGTCTCCCAGGCTGGAGTGCAGTGGCAGGTGGCAGGATCATAGCTCATTGCAGCCTTGACCTCCAGGGCTCAGATGATCCTCCCACCTCAGCCTCTAGAGTAGCTAGGACTACAAATGTATGCCACCCTGCCCGACTAATTTTGAATTTTTTGGTAGAGGCAGGGTTTTTTCATGTTTCCCAGTTGTGTCTTGAACCCCTGGGCTCAAGTGATCTGCCTGCCTCGGCCTTGCAAAGTGCTAGAGTTACAGGCATAAGCTACCATGCCCAACCTTTTCTATAATTTATATTTATTTCAATTCAGAATCTGATTCAAACAAAAAGAAAAAGCCAGGTTTTAAGGTGTAATGAAAAGGAAATGTTTGCTATAGAATGTCAGAAAATTCAACATGTCGCTATTTATAGATTGATAGTTTGAGTCTTCCAAATCTCTTAATAAAATTGTAAATATCCCAGTGAAAAACAGTATGCTAGAAAATCTCCAGTGACAACCCAATTACACTGCAGGCCTGGCAGTTGGAAGAATAATACTGCAGGGGCACTAGGAGCACAGGAATACTTAAACTGAAATTGGTACATCTGCAAGGACATGCTGACTTGGGCATCTTAGTGGTAAACACCTCCTATCTGCCCACTCATATCTGGATGATATTTGGTATTGTCACATGAGCAACCCCCTGCCATTTGTCATATTTTTGCTTGTTTTTGTCCAAATGGAAAATTGCTCTGCTGACACTTAATTCACCCATAGGTCTGCTTATGACATCATCATAGTAACATGGAATATTTCTGCTGTAAAGTTTCGAGGACCAGTCCTGTCTATGAATATTTCCCTACATACATCTCTTCTGTGTGTACTTCACTGGCACCGTTTTCAAATTAGTCAAGGGTTTATAGAGTTAGCAGGTGGCATGGCCAGTCGTCAGGTCTACATTCCCAACCTGGAGGATTTACATTAAATATTTAGGCTAAATTATAAAAAACAGAAGGCACTCTTTGCTGACATTTTCCAGTGGCTATTCGCAAGGTGCGGTGTTTGGAGGTGGAGGCAGCTACATCTGCAGGGAGGAGACTTTTGGACTCAGATCTTTGGAGCTGTGTGCAATGACTACAAGGGCTCTTGTACAGTGCATCAGGGAAGGGCTATGCCCACTTTACTTCCGTATAGCCGGAGGTGAAGCTCTTCAGATACCTTCAACCTGAAAGAGGGGCACAGTGGTGAAAACCGAAGGGCCAGGTGTGAGACTTTATCCATCATGTGGGGTGCGCTCTCATTATCCAGACTGACTGATGCCTTGTGTAAGCAATGCCTGACTGAGAGAGGAAAGATGTGTTCACATGATAATGCCTATAAAGTCCCTGCTTAGCTCAGTGCCTGGTGTAGAGGGACAGCTTGATAAAAGCTAAGTGATACTATTTCCAAATTACTACTATGTTTAAACACTAAATAGAGTTTAAATGGTTTTAGAAAGAGCAAAGGCCGGGCACAGTAGCTCGTGCCTATAATCCCAGCACTTTCGGAGGCCAAGGTGGGTGGATCACCTGAGGTCAGGAGTTTGAGACCAGCCTGGCCAACATGATGAAACCCGATGCCTACTAAAAATACAAAAATTAGCCTGGTGTGGTGGTGGGCACCTGTAATCCCAGCTACAGAGGAGGCTGAGACAGGAGAATCACTTGAACCCAGGAGATGGAAGCTACAGTGAGATGAGATCGTGCCACTGCACTCCAGCAGAGTGATACTTTATATATATACATATATATATATATACATATATATATATATATATATATATGTATATATATATATATGTATATATATATATAAAGGATGGCAAAACATGAATCTAAAAGATTTATGAAGGGGTATCTGTATTTAGAAATGACAAAGTTGTTGCTGAAAATCCATAAACTAGGAATGCATGTCATAAAGTCCAAGGGTCTTAAAGCCATTCCATTTCCCAGGTACACAGGCCAAGGTGAAGAGTCTTGGGGGTCCTTGCCCTTCAGGAGCACGTGTTTTCTTTTTAACAGTAGACCTTCTAAAATGAAGCCTCTCCAGGTCTATGAGCCATGCTTTGTTAAATGAAAAAGTTTATCTACAATAAAAGTAGTCTTTCTCAGCAGCATTTTCCTATTTTCTACAGAATAGGTGGTAGTTTGTCAGTGTCTACTGACACGTATGTAAGTGCTGGGGATACAAAGAAAAACACATAGGAGCCAGTGAAGACAATGCACTTCATTCCGACTGCTCACGCCTCTGATGTTGAGGCTGCTGCTGGACCAAAGCCCATCCCTACCATCTACTAGAGGTGAGATCTTGGGAAGTTACTTTCCTCCTTCGCTCACCATTTTTGCTTTCATAAAATGGAGAGTAACACAACGATGTTACCTCTCTCACAACATGGCAATTAGGTCTAAATACAGCCATTTAGGTAAAGTACCGAACTCCATGACTGCTCCATGATCAGCATTCAACTAATGTGAGTCACACACACTTAGAAGCCCAAATCCCCCAATTTCCCATTTATTTCCAGAAAAGTTAGTCTATTTAACTACTTAAGATCTGGTGGAAATAGAAGGTACGCCGATGAAGAGAAGAGGATGGGTCGTCATAGGAGGAACAAGGCTGATACTGGTAAGAAGTGGACACACTGAACAAAGATGGAGCATTGTGGTCAATTGTGTTCTGTCTGCTCAGGACCTCTACCAAGTCAGAGGTAAAATTACAGTCAATTAGTGTGTGTGTGAATGTGTGTGTGCACGCACAAGTGTGTGTCTGTATATGTGTGAGTGTGTGAGACTGTGAGTATGTGTGTGCATATAAAATAAAATGGATAGATGGTAGCACAATGTCCTGCAATTTACTGGTAACATCTTACCTAGGGCATGAACTCCCAGCCATGCACACTGCAGTGCTATCTGTGCTTAGCATTGCTCCCTTCTTAGCAAATCAGGAAAGCTTAAAATTGCAAATATCCACTTCAAATTTTTCTAAAATGCTATTCCACTTCAGGATACAGTTAATTTATTATTTTGCACATTTCATCTTCAGGAATGCATGTGATCATTTTCACTTGTAAATTATTTTTAAACACAAGTGAAAATGGATTCCAAGGACACTATATATTGCCAATAACAGTCTTGTTGAACTGTTTTATGGGACAATAATCTGGCATCCTAGTGGTGAAAGCCAGCCATCAACCTCACGGTTAATTCACTAAGGAGGTGTATTATTGCTTCATAAAACATCACAGCAGTATTATTATGACTAAATGCTAGGTAACGCTTTTTTGATATTTCAATTGTTATTTATCAAAAAAGAAATACATATATATGCGTGAATAAAGGCTATCTGACACCATGCCAAGCACATACAATTTTTTTCCTCTAAAGGTTTAAAATGCTGAAACCCCAAATAGAGCTGGAGTTTATGTGTCCAGTAAAGGTAATTAAGTTGTAAATGCTGATCTTGCTAATGCTAATGAGTGGTTTGCTAGAAATAAATTGTGCTTAACTGCATTTAGAATGCCATCCATATCATCAGAACTGACTGGTAAATTAGCACCAGTAAAAATTATCAGTGTACAGCACGGATGGCAAGTGAAAAAGAAAAAAACACAAGTCCTTGCTGAACCCATGCATGAATCTATGAAAAGATCACATCTTAAAATCTCAAGTGCTATGAGTCTAAGAAATCATTTACTTCGTGCCCCTTCTCTCCCATAAACCAGGCAATTTTATTAGTTCTCTTGGCAATGCAGTCTGGTGGTTCAGAGTCCTGATAAAAGAATGTTCATTTTAATGTCTAATCTGAATCCCCTCTGCTGCAATTTCGGCCAATCTCTGCTTTGCAGTCTCTCAGCAGAAATAAACTTTCACTCTTCCCTCCTTCTGTCACTATATGGCTATTCTCTAACCTAAGGATCTCTTTCCTCCCTCTCTGAATTCCATATATGAAAAATGTAGCAGACGGAGTTGTAGTATATATTATTTTATAATATGTAAAGGGTTGAACACAGAAGTGCCAACACAGGGTTATTTTCTCCTACTCTTTGCTTTAATTCATTTACAAAATAATTTACATCCAATATAGTATATGTTCACAGAAGTGGTATTGCTTTATCTTTTTGCTTATTAAGAACTTTCTTTAACTTTGCAGATTCTCTACTTCTAGTGGAAGATCTGCAAATATAACTTATTATGTACATAAACCATCTTCTACAGATTTAAATAGATGTGCTCAAGTGCGTGTGAGCAGAGAGAGAGGGCAAAAAGAACAAAAGGGAGATTTCCAATTATTAAGAAATATTGAGTGACATTTCCAGATTTACATTGAGCATTTCTGAAATTAATTAATTACAGTGGTTTAATATAGTTGTTTTTCAGTATTGATTCTTATTCAGGAACCTGTAACTCTTTAGAAATTAATCATTTTTTCAATTTCTTAAAATCGAGATACTGGTGAAGTTAAACTTACCAACCATCAATCTCTCCCTCTCACTTGTTCACATGCAGTAAAAATGTATTGTGTGCCTATTATGTACCCAGCGCTGCTCTGTCTGAACGGTGCCCTCTGGACTGGTATTGCTCCTTGCTACTCGTACTCATTCTTAGGATTGAATGAATCCTGAATTGTTGATATTGGGGGGTGTGTGTGTGTATTTAACAGCTTTATTGAGGTATATGTACCATGAAATTAATATGCTTCAAGTGTGCAATTCAGTAATTTTTACTAAATGTACAGAATTTTGCCACCCTCCTCACCATCTAATTTTAGAACATTTTCATCCCCTTAAAGATATGTGGTTATACTGTCTGTTTTGTATGGTCTTCTTTGTATGACTATCTCTTTTTAAATTTTTAAACTCAAGGGAAAATCTGAAGCTAATATATGAAATCAGCATGTGTGATAATGAAGATATTTTCTTATACAAAATAAAGTAATTTTGATATATATAGAAGTGTCATATGAAGCATATGTTCTAATAGCAAAAACAAAATGCAATTATTTAATATAATACCTTTCAAGTAAAAAGTATTTGGTGTGCTGTACATTCTGACAAAGGACAGCTCAATGACATGGAAGGATTCAGTGACATTTTGCTCTTTACCCTTACAGGTTTCTCTCTCACGGCTTGAAAATGGAATTTAATGTCCTGGGCTCTCAGGCTTCCAGCTTTTCCTTGTTACTAACCCCAAAGATAACTCTACATATAGTTTTTACGTTAAGGTTTCTAATGCTAAACTCCATAGGTGGCAGGCAAAAGGCAACGCAACGCACCTAGCACAACTGAGAATGTTACAAAATTTCAAATATTTTATTATCTATCTTACACTCATGGTATGTGCTTTTTAGTGCTTGGCTCTTACTTTATTTAGATGGTGCTATAATTGTCCTTGAAGCTGCAAAAGAAATAGTACCACAGTTGAAATTAAATTTTCTCTCTGAATAAAATTAATCAATATAAAGAATGAGATCAGATATCTCTAAAACTTACTGCAGATATTTTTTATCTGTACTTCAATTCAAACTAAAGAAGATGGGTTTTAATGTTTTTGCAAGAAAGCTCATGTATACATGCAATATACTCTGTATTTTGAAATAATCCATTAGTAAAGGATATAGTCTCAAGAAACTGACAAAAGCAAAGTGAGAAGCAAACCCGCTGAGTGTGTCCCTAGCACTATTTGGCACAAACGTGGTAGCCATTTTGTGTGGCATTTATGCAAATCCCTATATTAAAGAGCATTGTGTTCGTGTATTACAGTTTTACGGCACTGCCTAATAGAATCATCCCACTAGCACTCTTGGGTATGATTTTGTGATCACCAGCCAAACCTGATTACAATCTGCATTACAGTAAGCTTCTGCATAAAGAGTTTTCAACAGTGAATAGAAGTTGATGCTTGAGACTTATTATTATCAATATCAATTAAGTAACAACTTCAGCACATTAGCATTAAACTTTATTTGGTTATGCCAGTTCAAACTCTCATACTGGATGATCTTAGGACAAAATGAATCAGAAAATTTCCAAACTGAAAAGCTGAAGATCATTTACTGGCATATCCTTAACCTACAAAGAAAATGCCTTGAAATACAGTTACCATTTTAAGTTAATACCACCTGAGGAAACCCATTGGGGTAACAATGCCAAGCCTCCCACAGAATTCAACTGTATTTCATCTCAAAATCGAGTCATGGAAGTGGAGTGCTCACTGAGGTGCACAGAGTCTCTCTTGGGCGTGCGGGATGGAGAGTTCAGGGGAAGCCATTTCCAAATCCCTTATTTGGATATGTTCCCTTTCTTAGCATTCTTCATCTGAGCTGTGCCTGCAGTGTGCCAATTCTTGCTCCCAACCTGACCCTCTACATTACCTTCCCCACCACTTCTCAAAAGAAAGACACGCTTCTCTTCCGCCTGGAGTGTGGTGACAGTTCATTCCCCAGCGTGGAAAAATATATCCAGAAAGCGGAAATGCAGATCTTTCAAAAACTATTTTTTTCTGAGACAGAGAGCTTGTGAAGAACCAAACAAAGAGGATATATATGTATCTATGTGTGTCTAACTTCTGAGCAGGGCCCAGGAGGCGCCTCCCGGACCACCTCCTCTTTGCACCCACCTTCCTCTTGTCGTTTTTCCTCATCACGAAACTTCTGGAGGGGAAAGACGCCTCAGCCTTCCCCACAAATTGAGGGGCGTGCTTCTGGCGAGTACTGAGGATGAACTGGAAGGTGTGGATGGCCACGCAGCTCATCAACGTCAACGACATCCTCCTGCAGTTCTTCGTGCTCACTGGCAACCCGGCAGCTGTGTTCTGGGATGCTTCGCCGGCCGGCCTGGGAAGTGAAGACACCTGGGGGAACAGCAGGTGCACTGCGGACGTGGGTCTAGTGGGAGGCTCGCCCGCCCAGGGCGAGAGCAAAATCAGCCTGGCGTCACTGAGTCTAAATCATGTGAGTCAACTTCAGCTGGTGCTGCCCTAAAACTTAAAATGTGGTAGACACTATTTCCGTTTTTACCTTGGACTGAATGAGGATCACAATAAACAGTAAGTCATGAAATATATATAAATGGGAAGCGGTTTATTCTTTGCAGGCGACAAAAACTCAAGGTTCAGACTCCATCATACAACCAGAGTCACTCACTCAACCAGCATTAAGTGTACTATAAAAGATATTACATTTAATGTCAAAGTTTTCTGCCTCAGTAAATATATTTCAGTTATTTAGAGGACAATATGAATTGTGTAGGCCACCCAAGCAATTCAGACATGTTTCTATTTCATAAGTGTCTTATTTTCAAAAGAATTTTATATTTTTCTTTCCTGCAAAATTTATATTTTTGTTTACACAACTAAGTTTTATATTTTGTTTACTGCAACAACAATTACATTTTTTATTGCTTATATGTTAACATTTAAAATGTTTTTACATTCAACAGAATGAAATGCAAAACAATCATTTTATTTAGTGAATTGGATGAAAAAGAGAAAAATTATTGAGGTTACCTGATACAAAATGGGCATTGTTTAACTGTGAAGTTATTCTGTTAATGGAGTCAACATATTAGCAGCTGTGACTTTAATAGTCTTTTTTATATGCACAAGAAAACATAGCTTCCAAAATGAACATGAATTTAGAAGAAAACCTGATCTAAACGAAATGTCAGTCTTTCTGGAGTGCTGGCTACACACACCTGATCCAGTTTCATGGGGGATAGTCATCTTTGAGTCAGGTCTTCTTAAAGCAATTATCTGCCTCTGAGGCTGGGAACATAAAATGAAATCTTATTAAAGCCATTTGATTTTATTCTAGTGCAGCTATAAATACCATATTTCATTTGAAACTGAGAACTCCTGAAGACATTCTAAACCTGGCCAGGCACTAAGATATGACTGTAAACTGGGCCACATGCTGACCCTAGGGAAAGCATTTATAATGTGGCTATGTCATACTAAGCACTGGGAAGTGTTTGATATTTATTCTTTAAGTTAGACTGTAATGCTACCAGAAAATAAGCCTTATTTGGCTGGCAATTCTTACAATTACACTGGCTTTTCATTGCCACATGGAGTCATGTGTAAAATACACTCTTCTATTTATTTATGAGTTTTACTGAAATCTGGATGCATCTTATTAAACTGGTCAGCCAAGCAGCAGTACGGGCATAGTTATTGTGTGCACATGAGTGAAATTACTTGCCATTCCTGTCATATATCTGGAAAACTACATGTTGTAGCCAACAGTTTAATTATCATTTTAGAAAGGAATATAATAACTGGATTGTCGAGATGCCTTCCAATGATGCTATCTGGGAAAAGCACATACATGCAAGCTCCAACTGCTTATGAGAAAATGTTGGAGTCAATAATTCAGCACTCTTCAGAAATGCGGGGCCATTGCAAATAACCACCACAGGAAATGGCAAAAGATGAGTAGTATGAAAATTTCAAAAAAGAGAGAGAGAGAAGCCTGGGTGTGGTGGCTCATGCCTGTAATCCCAGCACTTTGGGAGGCTGAGGTGGGTGGATCACAAGGTCAGGAGTTCGAGACCAACCTGACCAATACGGTGAAACTCCATCTCCAAAAAGAGAGAGAGAGAGAGAGAGAGAGAGAGAGAGAGAGAGAGAGAAAGACAGACAGACAAGGAGATTGTCACAAATTAAAGAATAACTGTACTTGAGTTGAAGAAGTAGGACCATGACTGTGAAAAAGCGTTAATAGTAACTGTGGGTGTCAGTCATGTTTTCCTTTTGATAAAGCACATGAAAGATCTATAATAAAAATACACAGCAAATAACTCTAAAAGACCACTTTTAAAGTATATAGAGTAAAAGTTGAGATGAAATAATTGCATGACCCTTTATTTAACATCATAATGTTTCTTTCTTATTAGTATACATATGGATATAGATATTTAAAATAGGTGTTTAGATTTCTCTTTTCTTTATGATAAAATGTCATTTTTATTTTAAATCCCTGTTAATTGACTCTTTTGGTGTTGTGTCTGCAATGAAAGGAATTTAGACTTTTAAAAAATCTTCATAGCTAGTACTTCCACAAAAAAAGTTTTCACTTAAAAATGTTTCTTGAAACTAAAAATGCAATCAAGACTGAACAGGGTATGTAAACTGGAGTTTATTTGAATCTCATTTTTATAAACCTAAGGTTTTCAATGCATTTGTGCTTTTCTTTTTTCCTTTATTCTTCCTTCCATCCCTCTGTTCTTTTCTGTCTGATTTGCTTTGTCCTTAACTTACTCAATATCTATGATCTATCTTGTAGGGCAGTTTGCAGGGGGTGGGTAAGTTACACTTGTGGGTTAGTACTGAGTGGAGGTTATGGTGGTAAGCCCCACACAGCACAAGCAGGTCCTGACCTTTGCTCCTCTGGGTTCCATTGAAGTGACAAAGCAAACTCATGCCAGGCATCCAGGTGAGTCAACGTCATGGTAGAGGCAATTCACATTGTACCGTTCACTGCTTCATTCTGGGAAATACTATTCAGATAAACTATCGGCATTCTGCAAAACATCTTTAAACTCATTCTATTTTCTGCATGTATAAATTAAAGCAATTGTATTCGTTCATGTAAGATTTTACCATAACTGTTCAGTAAACTGTCAGATATCATATATTTTAGTGCATAAATCTGCTACTTGGAATATATTTGGCATTTAAAAGTGAAGCAGAGTTTCAGAGAGATATTTTTGGCAGAGGGATTTCAAAATTCTTCCTGACATCTTGATGCTTTGATTGACCTCATCATAACTCTCTGCAACTCATTGTCTCCAGTGGTGCCCAAATGGCTGTTTAACCCAGTCGCTACATTTTAATTTAAACTACTGTTTTTTTCTGTTTTTTTTTTTTTTTTTTTTTTTTTTTTTTTTTTTTTTTTTTTTTTTTTTTTAACACAGACTCTTGGTTCTTCACCCAGGCTGGAGTGCAATGGCATGATCTCAGCTCACTGCAACCTCCGCCTCCCAGGTTCAAGCAATTCTCCTGCCTCAGCCTCCCAAATACCTGGGACTACAGGCACATACCACCACACCCAGATAACTTTAGTGTTTTTAGTAGAGATTGGGTTTCACTATGTCAGCCAGGCTGGTCTCAAACTTCTGACCTCAAGGGATCTGCCCACCTTGGCCTCCCAAAGTGCAGGGATTACATGTCTGAGCCACCATGCCCAGCCCTATATTTTTTATCTCTAGAAATTTTATTTGCTCCTTTAAAGTAGTATTCTTAAGGAACTTTATTCTTATCTTTTTCAATTATTTATTTCAAATTCATGCCTGGAATGTGAACTTTTTCACATTATCGGCCTACCCTGTTATTCGAAGCCTGACTGATTCTTGCCTTATTTTTTATTGGCTTTTGAACTATTACTACAACTTACAATAATATGATCATAAAAATAATACTTATTACTATTTTTTAAGCTTGATCTTTGGGAATTATTTGAGGACAGTGTTTAAAAAAAAGGCCTAGGGTAAACTACTGTGCTATTGCCAAGCAGAGGTTGCTCTAAAATAAATCAGGGCTTGAGGCCTCTCGGGAAATGCAAGTAATGCAAAAGGTGGATATGGCAGGGGCAGCTGTAGTTACAAATTCTGAGGCGAGATATTTTTCCGTTTTATCCAACACCCATGATGAGACGGCAGATATCCTTATTGACCTACAGTGTTGTGTGTGTCTGTGTATGTGTGTGTATACATGTGTGTGTGCATGTGTGTTTGCATGTGTGCACATGTGTGCATAAGCATTTGTGTGTGTGCCTGTGTGTGTGCAGGTGTGTGCATTTGCATGTGTACATGCCTGAACGTGTGTGTGTGCATGTGCGTGCATCCGTGTGTGTTTAGTGCTGTGTTTGATTAGGTCATCCTATAACCAAGTGTAGGCTCTTAGTGTCTTGTCTTTGGGGATCCTGTGTCAGACTCCCAGCTTGATGAGTTGCCTGGCTGAGCCATGAGCACCTGAGCTGTAGCTCTCTGTTCTTTAGGAGATACTCCAGTATGAAGTAGCTTCACTCTTTTCTTAATATTCTAATTTTTTTCAAATTAAAGCTTTGTTTGCTTTTTTTTTTTTTTTTTTTTTTTTTTTTGGCTTCCAGTTCTGAGGATTTTCTATTTTAAGTTAAACGAGACACTTAATAGATTTTTATTTTTTATTTTAAACTTTTGTTTTAAAGTAACGAGTTTGTTCAATTTTGAATTGTCATATTGCTGGAAACATATAACTAAACTTTCATTTCAAACTACAAAGCAAATCTCATAATCTAACAGATAGTCAGACACAAATAAAATATATAAAATTAATACTTAGGGAAGATAAATGAGACATCTGCATCCAAATCGCAATTTACTTAGAGTGTTAATTAGAAACTGATTATTTTGTAAGTGAATGTTACAACTCTGTTTTCTATTAACTTTCACTTTGTTCTTAGATCAAGACAGTGTTTTTGCTCATTGATTGAGTGGCTAGATTAATTGTGGGTTTTAACAGTCAATGAGGAATATGAGTATTGTGAAATAAATTATTTAGAAAATCACTATAATACAAGTTTTGCTAAGAATTTGTCATTATGCATACAAAGTTTTTGGATGACTGGCATTTTAGAAGCTTAAATATTTTACTGCACTGATATAAAACGTAAATAACTAACCATTACTACAGTTAAGTCAAAAAGAAACATGTATGATAAAGATAGTATCTTAAACCAAACAGCAATTAAAACAATTATTTTTCTAATTGGCAAATGCCTGGTAATCCTGCTTATAATAAAACATGTGGACTTTTAGAACTGGAAGGAACCTGGCAAATCTACGATCTAGCTGTCTCATAGTTAATGAGTATGCTGTTTAGGGTGGTTGATCATGAGGAAATATCCACCTCTCTGTGTTTGGAGATATTAGATTCATAAAGTATCTGAGATGCATAAGCTCGTGCCCAAAGGACAAATAGGTTTGAAAGACATCCACACTTTCTTCGGGAAACATTTGGAGTCTCAGATATTTGCTGAGAATCTTGTGTGCATGTCATTTTACTATGCTTGGCTTCTGTGATGATAACCTCAGAGTTACCAGAGGCTGAGAGGGGTACTGGGGAGGTGAGGAGTGGGGGCACCTGAGATGATTAATGGCTATAAAAAAGTAGTTAGAAAGAAGGAGCAAGACAGTATTTGATAGCACTACAGAGTGACTATAGTCAATAATGATTTAATTGCACATTTTAAAACCACAAAAGAAGTATGTTAGTGACATACTCCTCTAGTAGTGATGCTTGTGACACAATGCATAAATGCTTCACATGATGGATACCCCCATTACCCTGATATGAATGTTACATATTGAATACCTGTATCAAAATATCTCAGGTAGCCCTTAAATATATGCACCTGCTATGCAGCGATACAAATTAAAAATAGAAAACTTAAGAAGGAAAGAAAAGATTTAGTTGGGACACATGGTTTTATTTTCTACCTAGTTATGCCCTGATTTGTAAACATACATGTCAAAATATGGACTGAGAGGAAGGGGCTTTGTCACAGGGGATATTAAGTCAGATTTCATGAAGAAAGTGGCTTGAAAACTTAAAGATAGCTGGGGTTGAAAATGCAGACATGGATAGATAGGAAGGAAGGACCTAAAATTAGAGGAAAGGGCAGAGACAAGGCTTTTGGGTTGAAACCGTGGTGGGGAAGGCTGTGGATTTCTGCTCGTTAGATTGCCCTTCCCCAGACGAAGGTGGCACTTCGATCAGGATTCCTTATTCCCCAACCTCCCACTACCTTTCCCGCTACGGTTATTTTTTTTTCCTTTCTTTTCTTCTTTTTACATATACTCAATTCCTCATCTATGCATTTCCTTCTGTTCCCATACAACTTCTCAAATTCCAATTTTCTGTATGTAATCAAAGTCATTATTATGCCTATCTTAAGGTAAAATTCTATTTCTCAACAGCCTACAAATGCTTTATGGCATGGATCAAATGCCATCTCTTAATAAAGTCATCCTCCATTCCTCACTGTGACTTTTCCTTCCAGTAAATCCTCATGACATATTTGCAATTTTTCTCATGTAGCATAAAATACTGTTTTCACATTTACGAATTTGCATACTTAGACGATGAAGCAGAAAACTAGACTTCACATTTTAATTCCCAATGGTAACTTACAGATCATCTTGGATTTGGTGAAAAAGTTTAGAAGGTGAAAAGAAATAACAGTGGGGACTCATATTTGTTTTACCCGTTTCCCATATACTTTATGATTTGTTTGATGCTTTTTGTTTAGCCAATTTGTATATACTTTCATTGCAATTAATACTATGTTTAGGTATTATTATTCTTTCTTTACACTTACAAAGCATGCCACATACCCCAAACTGCACACAGTAAGTGAATAGAGCTGAAATTAACATCCAGATCCAACTCCAAATTGCAAATCTCTGATAGAATGTGATTCTTGCATGAGGTCATTTGCCTTAACCAAAACGCAAAAAAAGGAAAAAAAATTTAGAACAGGGACCTCAGATTATTATAAAACATTAAATATAAATAGGCCTTTCTTCATGTGCAAGATTTATTCCTATTGTATCATGTTCTTGACCTCCTGATAAGATTTTGAGGCTACAACCTTCTGGAGAAAAACTGAACTATTAATCGTTAATAGTTTGTATTTTATAGGTCTCTAGTCTTTCCTGAAACAATAAAATAATTGATTTAACGCCATGTTTGACATAGAGACAAGACTAACTCACTGGATGACAAACATGCAACCAGAGAATATTTTTCTTTGAAAATGATTACTAGTTGTAGTGTCCACCTTAGGAAATCAACAGGCTAATTAAAGCACCCTAAAGGCATGCAAATCCTGCTTTAAAGGTGACTTTACAAAGAGCAACTTTAAAGTATAAAGAAATCCTCAAGTCATTCACATCCTCCTCAACTCAAACTTCACTGTTGATTTGCTTCATGCCTTAGCTGTCATGTAACAGAAATAGATGGTTACAGTTTGCATAGTGTGACAGCTACCAACAGTCTAAATAAAACTACTTTCCCTTAAACAACTTGAGCAATATTCACATATTCCCATATAAATAAAATGGACGTGCAGTCCTAGCAGGATGTCACTCTCATATTGACATTGACTCCTAAAAGTAGTCTACAAAAAACCTAAAAACAAAAAACAAAAAATCTCTAGAATGAAACCTAAGCAATACCATTTCAGGACATAGGCATGGGCAAAGATTTCATGACTACATTTCAAATAATTCTTAACTGAATACTTTAATTAATGCAAGGACATTTGGGCTTATTTGCTTGAACGTTATACAATTTTTTCAAGTGTGATTTTTTTTCTACAGTTTAATCATCTTTTATCAACTTACAAATATTATTTCGAAAATGAAACTGTAATGTAAAGGTGAAACAGACCATTTTAATTGTCAACCCAAAGTTAAACCATGGAAACTCTACAGAAATGAGATTGACACAGGAGAGGAAAAACATTAGTAAGTTTTTTAGAATAGTAACTGCATGCTATAGTTTAAGACATCTTTCCTTTATATGATATTTTTAGCCTTTATGTCAGCTCTATTACGCTATTTTGGTTTTGTTTCTTTATTGTAGGAAAGAAGGTTTAATTTAAAAGTATTATAATAAAATGCAAGGCTTCTCCAATAAGCAGAATTAGTAAATAGCAGAAGAGAGCTTTGGGATCTTTTGGAATCTATGACCTTTTATGCTGTTTGCGAACTTCAGGCTATTTCAAGTACTTTCCTACACATGCTATTATAAAATGTGAACACAATATTATTAATGTACTTTTAAAAGTGAAAAAGTTAAGTAGTCTACCTTTCCTAATGACTCACACTTTAGACAATTTGAAGCATTCAGAGCAGTTTACACTCTTCGTAATCCTGCAATTAGCTGAAAATAAGTTACAGAATCTAAATCCTTTTACCATTGTCCAATGCTGGATTCCACATGAATATTCTTAGTAAATTTCTGTTGAATCACACTATTTCTATTTCTTTTATTTATTTATCTATTTAAAAGGACCAAGAAAGTCACTGGAGCAGTAACCAAGGTATGGTAAATCCTAGGCTAAACCTGGGGAGTGGAGAGAGAAACTCTCGGTATCAGGACATCTCACAACACAGTGGAGGGCTTTCAGTAGACAATAAAGATTAAGGGCCAGGCACAGTGGCTCACACCCGTAATCCCAACACTTTAGGAGGCCGAGGCAGGCGAATCATGAGGTCAAGAGATCGAGATCATTTTGGACAACATGGCAAAAGCACATCTCTACTGAAAATTAGCTGAACGTGGTGGTGTGTACCTGTAATTCCAGCTACTTGGGGGTTGAAGCAAAAGAGTTGCTTGAACCTGGGAGGTGAAGGTTGCAGTGAACTGAGATTGCACCACTGCACTCCAGCCTGGTTGACAGAGTGAGTCTGAAAAGAGAGAGAGAGAGAGAGAGAGAGAGAGAGAGAGAGAGAGAGAGAAGGGAGGGAGGGAAGACGGGAAGCAAAGAGAGAGAAAAGGAAGGAAAGAAGGAAGGAAGGAAAGAAGGGAAAGAAAATGGAAGAAAGAGAAAGAAAGAAAGAGAAAGAAAGAAAGAAAGAGAGAAAGAAAGAAAGAAAGAAAGAAGAAAGAAAGATTAAGAAAGAAGTGGAAATACCTGCCCCCACATGCACAACTGGTCTGTTCTCACTCTGGCACTGTTGTGATCAGCACCTGGGAGAGCTCCTCTCTCCTTCCTCTCTTCCCCTCTTCTCCTCTTCCTTCCGCTAGCTGCTGTCTGAAAACTTCTCATTGCCCTCTTCTGCGTTCTACCCCTGCCTTGCTGTTTCTGCTGGGTCTACTCTGCCACATTCCTCACATGCAGCTCCCTCTAACCTAGAGCACGATGACATGGTGCTCTCAATCACCACTTTTTTGTGGGTCAGTTCATCTTCTATCTGGGAAAGTCTTGGCAAATACATTTGGAAGGACTTACAACTAGACTCAGTATCTACTACCATAATTATTAGTTTGTACTTGATTTTATGCAGCTCATAACGTGGAATTCCAAAGTCCTCCTATTACCTAGAGGAAAATTCAGCATCTTAGCAACATGATTGTCCTAGTTGTGAACTTTATCATATGACTTTATTAAGGTATTAAGCTCAAATTATTTTCATATATGCCTAATATATTCCTTACTATTTAGATTGTAAGATTCCTACACTGGAATTAATTATCAGTAAACAAATGTTAGGGCGTTCAGATTCTGGGGTGAGTCTTTACATTGGTTTTGATATACTTATTAGCTCTGTAAGATTTGCAAACGCACATTTTCCCAAGTTTTTCTATTCTTGTCATGAAATTAGTATGGTAGTATTTCTGATATACAGTTCTTTAAAATAATATAATAAGGTGCAGAAAAAGGCTCTGCGTATTGTAAGACTGAAATAATATCATTTATCAATATTAATATGAGTCTTCAATAAATATATGTTAAACTTCCACATGAGAGCATGTGTTGCAGTCAGGAAACATAGAGATAGGTTTACCACAAGTAATACATAAAATTTTTAAATTGTGCCTTAACCAAGTTACATGTTTCAAATATATGTAGTTCAAACAAATTCAAGCATCTTCACAATAAATCTTGCTATAAAAAAGGTTGAAAAATATATAGAATCTTGTGGTTTGTTTGTATATTAATAAGTCACATTAAGAGAACAGGTATAAAAACAAGACAGGGTGATGTTAGTTGAACGTTCCCTCTGCCATTTTAAAGATCAGTTAATTTGTTCCTGTAGAAATAAAATCCTTCAGGTTAAAAAATGCTGTTTAAGGTCACTCAGCAAGTTAATAACAGCATGTTCACTATAATCCATGTCTCGTGATTCTCAAATTGAAGATATATGATATATTTTAGTAACTACATTATAATTATCTTAATAGCAGTAGGCTACATAAATATGCTTAGATTTTAGCCAAGGAAGGCTCTTGAAGGACCAAGACTCGGGCATTTTTGTAAAGTCCTTTAAGAAGTCTGCTAACTACAGGAAGTGAACAACAGGCAATACTTACTGCTGACTTCTTCATCGTGGGAAAACTTCTGACAATCTTGTGATCGTCTTATTTAAAAGCTGATTTTTTTTTTCCATGACTTACGTTTCAGTGCGACCCATTTTACTTTTGTGTATTACATTTTGCCCAAATAAATAAAAGATATGTTACAGGAGCCTCACAGAATAATAAATATTAAATTCACAAAAATCCAAAATTCTGGAAAGGTATTCTAAAACCTTCAGTAAAGGTTCTGCATCACTGACTAGACTGGGCCAGATCCTTTCCTTTTGTAATTTCTCATTTAATTATGGGCATTCATAATTTATACACTCAAACCATTTACAGCTACTTTTTCATATAGTTTTATAGCCTCTAACAGAGCTGATTCCAGTGAGTCTGACAGTCTCACTTCTTTGTGGGAGGATTAACTGGACAGCCTGATGAAATGTGCCCAGGCGCCACAGAATTCAGAGAATTATAGTGGTGCTAATGGCCCGTCTATTGTGAAGGCTGGTATGGTGTTTTCATGATAAGCACTGATTAGCAGGGCCACATGTTTTAACGATTCTAAATTGCACTGGCTGAACTCCGGCATAGTGGCAGCAAATCTTTCTATGTAGGAGTTGAAGTGCTGCGAAGATACTTGTAAGATTTAGAGCTTGGAAACACAGTGGATTACTGTTTCAATACTACAGCAACAGCTATCTGTACTATCAGAACTCGTGAGAGGCAGTTTGTGGTTCCTAACATAGGATACTGCCTTCCAGGACAGACTATTTTGAAGCCTTTTAAGTAGCACTCAAAGGCCTCAGACAAATGGACTGAGCTGGCGTGGCTGCCCTGCCCAGAGAAGGTAGAAGAAGAAATGGGGCCGAAAGCAGCGGCTCACACCTGTAATCCCAGAACTTTAGGAGGTCAAGGTGAGCAGATCACTTGAGGTCAGGAGTTTGAAATCATCCTGGCCAACATGGTGAAACCCTGACTCTATGGAAAAGCAAAATAACTAGCTGAGCATGGTAATGCATGCCTGTGGTCCCAGCTACTTTGGAGGCTGAAGTGGAAGGATGGCTTTAACCTGGGAGGTGGAGGTAGCAGTGAGCCAAGATTGTGCCACTGCACTTGAGCCTGGGCAACAGAAGCGGGAGGCCCTGTCTCAAAGGAAGAAGGAGAAGAAGAAGGTGGCAGTAGCAGAGAAGGAAGAGGAGGAGTAAGAAGGAGGATGAAGAAGGAGGAGGAGGAGGAGGAGGAGGTGGCAGTGCAGGAGGAGGAGGCAGAGATGAAGGAGGAGGAAGAGGAGGAGGAAGAAGAGGAAGAGAAGGAGAAGAAGAAGGAGAAGAAGTTTTAGATTTTCAGTTAATGAATCACCAGAATAAATGTTTTAGTAACAATCTATTAAAAAGGCAGACATGTTTTCTTAAGGAGATTACAATTGTGATTTATTTGAATCAGGAAATACTTCCTCTTTTCACAAAGCATCTGCCAATAGGTTCAGTGCCTCCCCCCATTTTGTGAAGAAGTATCTTGTTAAATACTGTCCTAACAAGGAGTGATTACAGAGCTTTGAGGATTACAAGTATCACACTGCATTCGCCTTTAAGACTGATTATCTCTGCTTCTCATAAGGAACTCCAAGCTGATTAAATTATTTTCATTCACTGGTTAGCCCCCGAAAGGAAGGCTGAAGGGCAGAGACATTTTTTCCCCCAACAACTTTCTAAATTAAATATGACTAAATTATTGTAAAACAGTATGCCAGGACAATGGAGGAGGAAACAAGGAAAACCCGTTCATAGTAGGCTGTAAGGAAATTTCAATAATAAGATCAAAAAGCAAAGATATAGCTAGGGTGGAAATGTCAAAGTCAAGTTAGCAAATTATGGATTGAGCTCCACTTCCTACTGGACTTGATGTTCTGTGTGCATGGACAGACATTGAATTTTTATATTTTGGCTTCAGGTGCTCATGACACATGGTGAAAGCAATGATCTAGGCTATACAAGCTTGCCAAATGTTCTTGTGTCTCAACAGGGTAGGTACCATCTTATACTCTACCAGGAGCTGTCCAATGCACACCTCCACTGGGTACAAGTGTCAGCTGGAGCACAGGATGGGAAGGGGGCTGAGCTATCACATAAGTGTGGTTTCCCTAATCCATGTCTAATGGGTACATGTTGGGTAAATAGTTTCTTCAAAGCTGTAATGAAATAAAAATGTCTTATATTTGATGAATTACGATGGATTACCTTGAGGTTTAAATTCTCTTTAGTTGAATGCAAATCTTGATAATAATTTTAGAAATGTAAAAGTCCTTTTATGTTGCCTAACAAAATGCTCTCATTTTACAGAGGAAACTGGAAGTTAGGAAAAGTAATCACTTTGCCTGAAGTCACACTAGTGAAATACCAACTAAAAATACATAATAATAAACCCCAACAGGCATCTAGATCTGTATTAAGTCAACTATGTTTATTGTTCAACTTCTTTCATTTTCCACAACTGTTGCCAATTATTTCTCTCTTTTTATAAATCTTTGGGAGCTCCTCTACTCATTCTCAGCTGAGGATCTTATCCACTACTATGGTTAAAATGTCAAAGTCAACTTCTTTGCTTACCTTATTGATAAATTCTATCTACTGACCTACTTAATTTTCTGTATCTTCAACTTTGGCTGCATCCACTCTCTTTGTATTTGTGATTACAAAAGGTAGTTTCACGCCCCTTTGGCAGAGTACACTGCTTTCTTCTGCACTATGAATAAACTCTGACATTAGCAATTGTTCCTCCTATATTCTGTATGTATGCTATGGTTCACAATAAATCCATAATCTCGTGTCTTTCTTACACACACACACACACACACACACACACACAAACACACACTCTCTCTCTCTAATGTTCCTTTCAATCACTATCCCCTTCTTGACACAATAGTATATGTGCCATCTCTTCTAAGACAAATTCCTTGAGCTTTCTGTATTTTGTTTTCTGTTTACAGATCACCTAGTTTTCAAGTCACTTCAACCTTTTCTGAGCCTATCATTCTAATATGAGTTCTTGAGAAGCAGCAGAAACTCCATATTTTCAATTCCAATAAATATTTCAAGTCCTCATCTTACTTTTTTTCTCAGTAGCATTGATGGCCTCAAGAATATCCAAATCCCCCTCCCAATCTCTAAAGATTCACTTGGATCTCACCCATCCCATGGTCTGTCTCTTATCCTTTGTCAGGACTCTCTTTCTGAGGTAAAGGGAAAATGCTGTCTATGTTTATTTACGATTCCTTCACCTACTTCACCTCAACTCCATAGAATCTAATCTTAGCCTCTGCCATCCTGTAGAAGCTGTTTTTCCTAAAATCGGCAGTGCCACCCACGTGGCAACCACTAATAAAATTATTGCCATGGACAGAATGCTTTTGTCCTCCACCCACCAAACTTAAGCTCTGTTGAAGCTCTGGCCCTCAGTGTGGCTGTATTTGGAGACGGGGACTTCTAAGAAATAAGTAAGCCTAAAGGAAGTCGTAGGAGTGGGCTCCGATCCTGTCACATTAATATTGTAACCTGGGTATGGGAGCAGCTTGCAGGGACATTCCTAAGACACTCACTGTTCCCCTGATTGGATGCTTTTTCCCAAGAATGGGGAGTTGGCCCTGGTGGTGTGGTGAGTTTGTTCAAGCAAGTATTGGACCCAGAGAATTTTGCAGAAAAATAATTTATTAGGCAGAGACAGAGAGAGAGAAAAATGAATATAGAGAGAGTGAGCTCCCATGCTGCCGTGGGGGGGGATCCCAGGAAAGGGGTGCATTTTGGAAGCATCCTTTAAACTCTTCTTTTGTAAATAAATTTTGTTGTGTATATTTAGGGTATGCAATATAATATTATTGAAATAGCTATGGACAGTAAATGGTACTACAGTAAAGCAAATTAACATATCCATAACCCATGTGTGTATCCACTTTTTTGGCAAGGGCAGCTAAAATATGTTCATTAATCATAAATCCCACATGCAGCACAGTTTTATTATCCGTATTCTTCACATTCTTCTTTCACTTTACATATGTAGTTTAAAAGTATAATTGGGAATGTGACGTGACTCCTAGAAAAATCTCAGGGCTACTCTTCTATAAGTGGTTGGAATTTTGGGAGACTCAATGGTTTCTTCTTAGAGAGGAGACTGCCTAGGGAGCAGATCTCGGCCTGGGCCAGAACGTCAGAGAACAGTCTCCTTAGGGAGCATGGTGGCTGGGAGCAGCCTTCTCTAGTACAAATGTTATTTCCATAGGTTTTGGGGGAACACTTGGTATTGGGTTACATGAGCAAGTTCTTTAGTGATGATTTGTGAGATTTTGGTGCACCCATCATCCAAGTGGTATACACAGAATTTGTAGTTTTATATCCCTCACCCCTCCTCCCACCCTTTCCCCCTGGAGGCTATTGTATCATTCTTATGCCTTTGCATCCTCAGAGCCTAGCTCCCACTCACGAGTGAGCATAATAGTAGTCTCCAGCTCCACTCGGAATGCTGTGAATGGTATATATGGTACTATGCAGCCATAGAAAGGGGTGGTCCTCTCTACAGTGGCTGTGTGACTTCTCTGTAGCTGTGGACACATAGGAACCCTTCCCTTCCAACTGCTGTTTGAAAGAGCAGGGGAGGAGACTGTAATTTCTTTTACTGTCCTGAAATTCTGGCTCAAAGACACACCATAATCGTGTAATAAGAATCCACTTATATCAAAAAGGCAAGAAAAAAGAGCACCCTAGAACATCGCTCAAATTAAGCCTGTGTGTGCCCTGACACAGTGTTTCATGCCTTTCAAACTAAACATGGCTCTCCTTCAATGATAATGAAACATAGAAAACACCCAGGCAACACATGGGCTCCTCCTTTCATTCCAGGGTGGGCAAACCTAGCATTCTGTTTTAATGAGAACACATTGGTGGCATGGAGAATATCAGGTACACAAAGGAAACCAGGAGAAAGATAATTTGACAAGAAAATACACATCTGAGTTCCTGGGATGGGCTCCTTTTGTTGCTTGATCTGAGTCTTCTTGGGCTCCCTCACTTTCAGGACCTAAAAGCGCTGTGGAAGGCTGCTTTTCTCCCTGCAGATATGTGTAATACAAAAGGTGCCCAAGGAACTTCCCAGCCCCCATTCTATGATATTTACATCCACACCCCTCTAATTTAAGTGCTTCATCCTTTCAGCCTCAATATTTGGTTTCAAATAAAATGAAAATCTTTTTGATAAAGGGAAATATTGGGGGCAATTATCAATCACAAATGAATGTAGATCAAAATAATTAGTACTTACATGTCATTTTCATATTAATTATTTCAATTAACCCTTACAAAAAATTAAGAAGGTGATGCTAGTATATTTATAGAAAACTGTCAGAGACATTGTAACTCTCAAGGTAACATGGCCACTGGTGGCAGAGACAGGATGAGAATCTGCCCAGATAATCTGACTGCAATCCCATTCTCTCTCTCTCTCTGTTTTTTTTTTTTTTTTTTTTTTTTTTGAGTATTGCTCTGTCACCCAAGTTGGAGTGCAGTGGTGCAATCTCAGCTCACTGAGACCTCCACCTCTTGGGCTCAAGCAACTCTCCTGACTCAGCCTCCCAAGTAGCTGGGACTACAGGTATGCACCACCCAGCCAGGCTAAATTTTTTTAGTTGTATTTTTAGTAGAAATGGGGTTTCACCATGTTAGCCAAGCTTGTCTCGAACCCCTAACCTTGTGATCCACCCACCTCAGACTCCCAAAGTGCTGGGATTACAAGCATAAGCTATCGCGCCCAGCCTTCATTCTCTCCTTAGTATAGGATATGTCTTCCACTTAGGCCTCAGAATGGTTCCAGGAAGGGTCTTGATTAGAAGAAGGAATTATGATGTGCCTGGGGAGTCAGTAAAGAAAGACAAGTAAAAGGAAAAGTTGAAAATTCACTCCGGAGCTAGCTTTGATGCTTTACATATAGTAAAGAAAGAACGTCACTGCTGTTGACAATGACAACACAACCTCGATATAAAAGCTGAATGGAATCTACCTAAAAGTATTTTTTAAATTGTATCTGGAAGTAAGTTGTGTGATGTGTGTCATTGCAAAATGCCTTTTTACTTTGAAATCAACCTTTCTATCAGATACTTGATAGCAAGTATGCAAACATGAAGCAGCTATGAACAGCCCAAATCATCCATGTGGTCAGACGGTACACTGCAGTGCCCATCAGATCCCTTCTGCTTGAATGGACGTGAGGCCATGGAGCACACTCCAGCTGACAGTGACAGCCACGTGCTGGGCTTCCCGGAACATGTGAACATTGACACATTTTTAGAAACTTTGCTTCTCTCCATTTTATTCTTGTGACAGTGCATAAGCTCTGTCTCTTGTGATTATGGAATTAGATCTTCCCATTTGCATTGCACATATGAAAATTAAAATCTTTGGGACAATTATTCTATCCAACTTTGATTGTTAATTCTCACTGCTTGTGACATAGAATGACTTCATCTAAGAATCAGAAAATTAAGCTGCTCAAGGGGCTTTTTAAATGTATTTCAAACAGGACTAAGCCACGCACACAGGAAACACTCACGGTGTGTTAGCTTTAGAGGACAATGTGATCAAGTTAAAGGAAAATTATAACAACAGGCTACAGTAGATCAAGTTCATGTTTAAAACATTAACAACTGTGGTTTGAAACTTTGATAACTTTCTAATTAAAATCCTTCAGTAAATGACATTTTCTTATGTGAAATTCTAAAGATTCCAAATGGATTGGTTTAAAATCAACTTATAGTGATTTTAAGAAAATGGTGATCGAAGACAGCAGAAGAATGAGGGTATTGGGGAAATGGGCTTTCTTGAAGAGCCCACTTGGGGTGAGGCATTGTATTCGTTCATTTTCACAGTGCTGTAAACAATTGCCTGAGACTGGGTAATTTATAAAGAAAGGAGGTTTAATTGACTCACAGTTGTACATGGTTGGGGAGGCCACAGGAAACTTACAATCATGGGGGAAGGTGAAGGGGAAGAGAGGCATATCTTACTTGGTGACAGGAGTAGAGAAAATGAGGAAGTGCCACACTTTGAACTCATCAGTTCTTGTGAGAACTCACTAACACGAGAACGGCATGGGGCAATCTGCCTCCACAAGCCCATTACTTCCCACCAGGTCCTTCCTCAACACTTGGGGATTACAACTCCAGATGAGATTTGGGTGGGGACACAGAGCCAAACTATATTAGGCATCATGTCCAAAAGTCGGTCTAATAAAATGTGGTCAAAAATCTCTCCCCAGCTGTGTGGAGCTGTGAATGAAGGAGGCAGCTATTTGGATGAAACCAAGGCTGCAGTTGAAGCAGAGGCAGAGAAGGATTGATATTTTATTAAAGGAAGTGGTGATTAGTAATACATAGTGGTATTTAATCTGACAAAAGAGAGAAGTGAGGAGAACAAAGTAAAGATAAGAAGGGACAGTGAAAAATTGGTAAAACAGTGGGCTGCAGGTTCAGGAGATACAGAACAATCTCCAGAGTCAGATGCATGAAGGTGAAACAGCAGCATATTCACACTGAGGCTTCAAGGAAGCTGCAGCTTATGCTCTGGAGAAGCCTGTGTTGAGATTATAGGACAGAAAGGCTGAAGGCATATGGGAAGCAAAGTCACTGGCAGAAAGGATGTGAAAGCTAGAGTTTTAGAGAGAGCATTTTATGGACATTAAAATTTCACAAGACCACCATAGAAGTATTAACAGAGAACATAGAACTGGGATTGAAAATTACAAAGAATAAGAGTTAATGGGTTACACAAGATTTGAACAAATATAACAAAGGACAACAATCAAAATGTTAAGGGACCTCTCCTGGCCTGCATTATTATTATTATTATTATTATTATTATTTATTTATTTATTTACTCTTTTGAGACCGTCTCACTCTGTCACCAGGCTGGAGTGCAATGGCACAATCTCTGCTCACTACAATCTCTGCCTCCGTGGTTCCAGTGATTCCCCTGCCTCAGTCTCCCAAGAAGCTGGGACTACAGGCATGCACCACCACGCCTGGCTAATTTTTTTTTTCTGTATTTTAGTAGAGATGGGGTTTCACCATGTTGACCAGGATGGTCTCAATCTCCTGACCTCATCATCCACCTACCTCGGCCTCCCAAAGTGCTGGGATTATAGGCATGAGCCACTGTGCCAAGCCCCTGTCCTTCATTACTGCTGGCTTTTTGCACAGATCTGGCAATGTTAACCTACTGCTATTCAACTCCATGATGGCTTTTTTAAACCAAGTTCTTAAGCCAGGTACAAGAGCCTCAGTACACATAATAATTAAATGCAATACAATTAATGCAATTCCAGCTTCCTAGCTACAATTCTGGAGCAGTAAGTGATTAAAAGTTAAAAGAAATCACAGTGAAGCATGGAGTTTTGTTAATACTAATGCATCAATATTGATGCACAATTTGTAAAAATATGCCATACCAATATAAGAAATTGATGATAGGAAACATCAGAAACAGGGATGGCAAGCCTATGCTCTTTCCTGTCAAATTCCATCAACAAAAAACTACTGTACAATAACAACAAATGAATGTTAAATCTGCTTGCCATCCTTATTTGTTTAAAGTCAATTAATCTAATACATCTTTATATATTAGGGAGATTCAGGAAGTGATAGAAATGCCCTATATTCAGTGCATTTAAATTCGACATGCAGATCCCTGACCCGTCATCACTCACCTCATGAAATTGAAGTGATAGAGCGTTCAAACTCTGTCTTGCTTTCCTTACACTGTATCTCTGGCATCTATTACTACTGTCTCTGAAATTACTAGAATAACACTAGTTTCATAAGGATAAGTAGTAAACATATTTTTAGATGAATGCTGTACTTATTTTGTATTTTTCATAAGGCCCAATAAATTAAAATTATTAATGCGATAAAATTTGTTTTACAGCAGAGTCAAGAGACCAAAATGATAGTATTTTTTAAATCATAAAATCCTAAAATATCAGAGTAGGAAGCAGCTAATTTAGAGATGAGCAGATCGAGGTTTAGAAAGTGAAAAGACTGTAAATTCCTCATATCAGTTAGGGACATTTTTAGGCCTCCAATGTACCCTTCAAATTTTAAATTGAAAATTAGCAGTGCCATTTTTCCTTGAAAGATATTTCATCATATGCCTATTTAATTCTATTCTTGAAGTCACAAAACAGAGACTAAGAAAGCAATCTACTCTGACAGGTGTGTGTTCATGTGCGTGTGTGTGTCTGTGTGTGTGTATACACTTCTGAATGATTTTGTATGAAAACAGTTGCTTAATTTGCTTATCTTACCTCTCATG
This sequence comes from Saimiri boliviensis, assembly GCF_048565385.1. NCBI lineage: Eukaryota > Metazoa > Chordata > Mammalia > Primates > Cebidae > Saimiri > Saimiri boliviensis. The sequence goes on along the minus strand of NC_133461.1, from coordinate 108,803,428 downwards.
AAGCATGCATGTGCACGAAGCAATTCTTCACTCTAAGTTTAGAATAAAGCCTCTTTCTTGGTTACTTAGATCTTAAACATGAAGATGACCTTTGCTTTGACCCTAGTAGGTACATACTTCTAAATGGTGTGATTTGTTTCATGCCCCATTGAGAACATGCTGACTGGATTTGAATACAGAACAGCTCTTGGATTGCATATGGTCATATTCATGAAATGTGTTTTTCAACATGAACTGGAAGTAGAGCCCCCAAGGCAATAAAGACAATAAAAGACCCATGTTTTCTCATTAAAGAAAGTTACCTATCCCTTTCCAATCTAGAGAACACCCATAATTACATGCAAATGATGTGATTTTCAACTGTTGGGATAATCTATTGCTATAATTAAGGGCCATGCAACAATATTTTAAACAACTCACACAGATCACCATGCATCATGTGTACCCTGCAGTAGACCATTATCACAACGACTCTTAGATCACAGATAACAATAGTCGAAGTTTTGAGGGCCGGGTGATAAAACATAACAAACAAATAATTCATAGAACACTGAGAAATAAATCAGTGCTTGTTTTTGTTCTGGATTTAAAAGTAAAATAATTATAGGAAACCTCAGCTTTTATTCTCAAATGTCTAAGAGTCTGGAGGTAACAATATTTAATATGGTTGTCAGAGTCTGGCACTGATCCAATAAAACTTGCACTTATAATTCCCACAGTTAAATTAGCTAATAAGAATTATGTTAACAGAAAGCCGCTTATGCCTTTGTGTTGAGAAAGAATTTTCTCACTTTTAGTTAACAGAGGTTAAGGGGGGGAAAAAAAAGAAGGAAAAATTAATCCAATTACCATGTTTTTTCCTCTGTCATTCCAAGGAAAAATAGTATGTTTCTTCACAATCAACATTCAGCACATTTCCCTAATTAATGCAATTTGATAAAATGAAACAAATTCATGATGTCATTAACTGAGTTCTGCCTAATGAAGTTGGGTTATATAAAACATTAACCGCAGAGCAAAATCCATTTCTGTGACCAGGGAAACACACATTTATCATTTCAGGACATTTACTTTGGAAGTACCAATCATGAAGGCTTATCACTACAATCACTATGTCTTGATAAATCAACATAAATTAACATTTTGATCAATGCCATCATTAAACCCAGGCTGTGAAAGAAGGAATCTACTCTTTGCTGAAGTGGCAAATTAACTCTGCCCCATGACAGAGTAAGAGGCTCCCTGGTGGCCGACTGCTGTTTTTCCATTTGAAGGTGTATTTTTCTTACCAAGTTTGACAATAACCATCAATACGATCAAATCATGAAAAGGAAATTTGCTTTTACAGAAACACTGAATAGTGGTTTTAGCAGAAGACAAAATATCTGAAGTTTGCTAAAATTTATGTAAAACCTACAAATACCTTTCTTTATTCACATATGAAAAATACACATATTTAGATATGTAAGACTATATAGGCACTGAGATTATAAAAGTAGAACTTAAATATTTAAAAATTTTTTCTCCAAAGAAAAAACAAACATTACTACAAATTTACTTCATCCTGTGTCAGGTAGTTATAAACCAAGTAAAATCAAATATTTATTTCCTTTCCTTTAATTCTCCTTCTATTGTTCCTGTACACATGATCTTTCTAGCTAGTTGATATCATTCTTTTATTATCATTAGTAAAATTAAAACGTTGTTAAGGTTTCCTGAGGTAATTGTCCTCTTTCTCTGATATAATCTTATTCTGATACTACATCACATTTATTAGTCATTGCCTCCTTGGCTTCCTGGTGGCTCTTAACAGTTTATTCATTTAATTGACTTTGGCAGTTTTAAAGAGAACTGGTCAGTTATTTTGTAGAACGTTGGGACTTGGATTTTTTCATCCCCCTGGAATTTATCTGCTATTTTTCCCATTATTAGATCAGAGTTATGGGTTTTTGGTAGAAAGATCCAGAGATAAAGTTATCTTTCATCACACGTTATCAAAGCATTGATTCTCTAAAACTCTCAGTTAAAATGCTCACCATTAAATTGGCTAATGAGAATCATGTCAATACGAAATAGCTTATACTTTCATGTTGGAGAATGGTCAACATGATCGATCACCATAAATGTGATTTGTTGCTGTTGACATTAGCCTTGACAGCTGGCTGAGACAACGTTGTTAGGTTTCTCCACTGGAAAGTCACATGCCTCCTCTCTCCTTTCCCTCCTGCACTCTACAGAAGGAAATGACTAAATGCACCCCTAACTTAAGAAGCAGAGAGTTATGGTCCACTCTTTAGAGCAGAGTATGTTGATAAAATATTTTTAATTCTTTTGCACAGGAGGCTTGTCTGTCTTCCCTCATTTATTTACATATTCTATCATTTGCTTATTTCAATATGAAGTCAAGAATATATTTGGGATATAGCCTGTCATTACTTTGTTCTATTGTTCAAACTGTCGCAGTTCCAACTCTAGCAAACTCTTTGAGTTAGTTCCAATGACCTTTCATCATTCCCCCATTCTCTGTGTGTGTGTCTGTGTCCGTGTGTTTTTGCACTGACTAGGACTACATGATGCTTTAGGCTCACCTTGTGTAAGTACTCCTGCCTCAGTACTTCAATTAGGTTGGGTGCAGTGGCTCATGCCTCTAATTCCAGAATTTGGGGAGGCCGAGATAGATCAGTTGACTCCAGGGGTTCAAGAGCAGCCTGGACAACATGGCAAAATTTTGTCACTCCAAAAAATACAACCATTAGCCAGGTGTAATGGCATGTGCCTGTTGTCCTAGGTTCTCAGGAGGCTGAGGTGGAAGGTTTGCTTGAGCTGTGAGGTTGAGACTGTAGTGAGCCATGATCGTACCACAGCTCCAGCCTGGGAAACAGAGCAAGATCCTGTATCAAACAGAAAAACAAACAAAACCTTTCAATCAGCCATTTCTTCAATTAGAATGTCAACTAAGATTCTATCACTCACCAAAACATGCATTTGGAACTATGCATTTATAAGGGTCAAGGGAAAATTGACTTAATAATAATACTGCTTCTCCATAGAGTGGCATTTGAAATGTTGTTCTCTTCTTCCTAAGGTAGTCATTTGCAATGGTGCCAATCCTGATATCTAACTTTATTTAAATGTGTATTTAAAAAGTATTAACTTCCATTTTTCCTTTGATCCCTGTTGCGAGAGAATGATTATTAATTCCTAATATCTATTCTCTCCTTCTCCTTTTATTTACACATATGACCACCTTTAGCATATTTTCCAGACTCTGCATATGAGCAAGAACACATGACTGATTTCTCACCAAGAAGATAAGAGCAGAAATTTTCTGTTTATTGTTTCCAGGCAAGAGTCTGACTTCCACTTCCTATCCCTACTCCTTGGTGGCTGGAATGCAGAAAAGGTAGAGAAATATTTCCCATGGGCAGAGCAGCAAAGCAGAAGTACCCTCCATGTCCCATTCCGCAAAGCTGCCATGTGTGCCATGTGCGCTTGAGCTCAGAACAGGCAACAGAAAAATCACTCTCCTTTATATGATTCAGCAGCAGGCCACGTTATCTTAAATAATTTTCCCCAAGTTCTCTGCACTTCCGTGCTACCTTAAAAGTAAATATCTAAAATGTATACAATGTTTTGTGGGCTGTCATTTTCATATTTAAGCCCACTGGCTACGGCTTCTGACTTGCCCTGGATGTGCTTAGCCTTCTGAGTGAGTCCTACTGGTTTCTCTTCCTTACATAAGAACTTATTTCAAGCCAGGCTGAGACCACATAATTGAGTTGACACTAAAGCAGTTCTCAAAGGTAATTTGCACATCGTGATCTTCGGGGGATTTAGTACAATGCTGTGTATGCCTGGATTCCACACTGAGAGATTCTCATTTAATTCATCCTAGCGTGTAGCTTGGGCATCAATATTTTTTAACTTTCCCCAAAATAATTCTAATATGTAGCCAGTGTTGAAAACCGCTGTCCTAAATGCTGAGAACAAGCCATATGAGTACAAAGTTAATCCCCATAATTAACCTATTTAGCCTTTTGCCTGTAGAACGGTATTTGAAGCAGTGGCTATAACACCGGCCCTCACAGGCTGACACAAAGACCCTATTAGTGCCCCATACATCAACAGAACTCAGCTGCTTTGTGGCTTACAGGGTACACCAACCACTTAAGGCCTGGAACAACTCTCCTTTCCCTCTTTGGAAATGTAAGTCTCATCCATGCTTGCTTTTGACAAGATATGGTTATGAAAATCAACTCCAACATCATGCAGCACCCAACAATAGCATCGCTGTTGCTCCCGCAGGGCTCTTGCAGGCTGGCTAGCTAGAATTGAACTCTTGCCTCAGTTCTATGTGTACGCTAAGGCTGCTGACATCCGCTGCCTTTGGCTGAATCATTTGTGCACTGCTCATTGATCCCCTTTCAGATTCAATAAATTTGACTAAAAGAATAATGAAGGAGAATATGCGTTTTCAGATATCAAAATTGTTATGTAATGTGGTAATTAAAGGGTATCATTTAAGTATAGGTCCACATAGCAGGCCTGGTGGCTCACACCTGAAATCCCAGCACTTTGGAAGGCCTAGGCCGGCGGATTGCCTGAGCTCAGGAGTTTGCAACCAGCCTGGGCAACATGGTGAAACCCCATCTGCACTAAAATACAAAAAATTAGCCATATGTGGTGGCAGGTGTCTGTAGTCCCAGCTATTAGGGAGGCTGAGGCAGAAGAATTGCTTGAACCCATGAGGGGGAGGTTGCAGTGAGCCGAGATCATGCCACTCCAGCCTGGGTGACAGAGTGAGAATCTATCTCAAAAAAAAAAAAAAAAAAAAAAAAAAAAAAAAAAAAAAAAGGTACACACGTCACTGAGACAGACTACAATGATCTCACAGCTCCTGTTATAAATAGGAGCTTCTAGGAACACAAGTGATATTACCAATGAGTCAGAGTAGATTGAATTACTTATGATCGGTCAGTTGCCTGTTATATGAAAAATAATATAATTAGATGGTTACATAGCACAACTCGGTAAATACATTCCTGATGAGCACATCTGAATGACAAATAAAAAAAATTTTAAATGGAGACAATATAGAATAATTTGTGCATAAACTCAGAATATGGAAGAATCTCTTGAACAAAATAGAAAAAGCACAAATACTGATGAAAAACATGGAGATATTACATGCGCTAAAACTTAAAATATTTTGACGAAACACACAAAAAACAAATCAGGAGGTATCTGAAATACATAAGCCAACAAAAATTAGCAGAATAAGCCATTAAGAAATTAGCAGACAAATAAATTGGATCTAACTATAGCAATCCTATGCTTTGTTTTAAGTTAAAGATCGAAAGATTGCTCTAAGGTTTTGTCATTTAATCTGCATCTCAAAAGAATACAGGATAATAATAAGTATATTTTTTAAAGTATGTATATGGTAAAATAATAAAGCCAAGACAGGAAAGGATATACCTCTCTCCCAGTGAGGGAACCTTGCAATGGAATTAAGGACTTCAATAATACACCTGAAGTTTAAAACATTATTCGAAACAAAGAAAGAAAAAGGTAGTCAATTCTGTGTGAATAAATGTTTTAATGCTTCATAATTTTCTCCAAATATTTGAAATTATGAATAATTTGAAAATGACTTTCAAAAAAGAGGTAAAGATATATCAAGAACTAAGGTGAATATGCCAGAGTTCTCAGATTATAGATAATTTTTTTTTAATTTTTTCCATTGAACTTTAATATTTTCCACTTTGTAATAAAAATGGCAACTGTTTTAATAAGAAAAAATATTTTTTAAAGTGAAAGTCTTTGATTTCCTCCAATTTTCTTAATAAATTGAAAAAAAAATCAACCTATTTCTCTCCTTTCTCTCCATCTATCTCTGTGTAATTTATCCATCTTTTATCTATCCACTCTATTTAATTTATGTATATACCTATCATCTGTCAACTATATCCATCATCTCTGAAACCAAATGCACTGGAAAGCTTATAATTTAAAGCAAAAAAGGTTAATATCCTAGGCATTATTATTTGTTTCTATCAAGGCAAACTGACTTTTCATTTTTCTATTTTCAATATTACCATAGGTAATTCTGACTTTCAATGTTCTGTAGAGAATATTGTCTTTTGTATTTGATATAAATATTAAGTAATCATGTATTAAGAAAGCCATTTACAGCCAGGTGCAATAGCTCACACTTGTAAACCCAGCACTTTGGGAGGCCAAGGCAGGAAGATCACGAGGTCAGGAGTTCGAGACCAGCCAGCCTGGACAACATGGTGAAAGCCTGTCTCCACTAAAGTACAAAAATTTGCCAGACATGGTGGCACGCTCCTGTAATCGCACCTACTCAGGAGGCTGAGGCAGGAGAATCACTTGAACCCAGGTGGAGGAGGTTGCAGTGAGCCAAGATCACACCATTGCACTCCAGCCTGGGGACAGAGCAAGACTCCGTCTCAAAAAACAGACAAACAAAAAAGCACGCTATTTACTTCCAAACAAATCAGTGTTAGGCCTTGGAATTGCTGGGTCAAATGGCATTCCCAATTCTAGATCCTTGAGGAATCACCACACTGTCTTTCACAAGACTTGAAACCAACCCAAATGCCCATCAATGATAGACTGGACAAAGAAAATGTGGCACATATACACCATGGAATTCTATGCAGTCATAAAAAAGAATGAGTTCCTGTCCTTTGCAGGGATGTGGATGAAGCTGGAAACCATTACTCTCAGCAAACTAACACAGGAACAGAAAACCAAACACCACGTGTTCTCACTCCTAAGTGGAAGTCGAACAATGTGAACATATGGACACAGGGAGGGGAATATCACACACTGGGGAGAGTTGGCGGATGGGGGATAGGGGAGGGATAGCATTAGGAGAAATACTTAGTGAAGATAATGGGTTGATGGGCGCAGTAAACCACCATGGCACATGTATACCTATGTAACAAACTGCACATTCTGTACAGGTAGCCCAGAACTTAAGTATAATAAAAAATAAGATAGTCAAAGCACAAAAAGAAAAGAAAAAAAAATCAACTTGAATTTTATACTCGAGACTGAATAATTCACAAGAAAAGAGGTTTAACTGGCTCAAGGTTCTGCAGGCTGTCCAGGAGGCATGGCACAGGTGTGTTTCTGGGGAGGCCTCAGGAAACTTTAACTCATGGTGGAAGGGGAAGGAAAACTTGCACATCACACGGTGAGAACAGGAGCAAGGGTGTAGGGGGAGGTCCCCACGTTTTAAACAACCAGTTCTCATGAGAACTCACTCACTATCCAGGGGATGAGACAAAGAGAATGGCGTTAAGGTATTCAGGAGGGATCTGCAGCCAGGACCCAGTCACCTCCCACCACTCTGCACGTTGGGGATTACATTTCAACAAGATATAAAGAGGCAAATATCCGAACTATCAGCCAGTAAGGCTGAAAGGATGGCACTGAACTAATCTGTGTTGGTAAGTGAAAGATTTTTTAAAAAAGATTCTCTAAATTCGAGGTACTGAGGTTTTTGATAATTTAGACACAAATATGAAGAAGTATTTATATTTTCCTAGTAACATGAATTCTTTTTTTCCCACTTTCCTTTCAGGAATTATAAGAACATAAACCAGTCCATAGTGTGGTTTGCATGGAAATATACAAATTAGAATATACTCAGCTAAATGAAGGAAAATACTCTGGAAATTAAATGCAGCACATTGGGTAAGTCTCCAGTTTTGTAGAGCAGTAGTCTATGACAGATGCATCTCACCTATTTTGCCCATTCTGGGCAACTCACTTGGCATGAGAAAAACGTATGCTTCTGATGAGTATTTGTGAAATGTAACCATACCTGGTTCATTCACAGAGGGTGGTCAACCTTAGGTTTATTATTAAAAAAAAAAAACATTGAAAGATGATATGAAAATGCCTTTCTTTCCTCTGAAATGGACCAATATACAATTGATTTACAGTTATCCTCTATGTAATTGCATAAGAATCACAACCCTTTATCATAGAGTTTAGATGTTAATTTATAGTTTCTTTTCATTAGGAATCTGTTGAAATTCTTAGTCTTGTTCAGCTATGAAATGATTCCTGGCATTGTAAGTTCCATATTTTTTCTTCGTATCTGGGTAAGTTCAGTTGATCATTTTCTAAATGTTTCCACCCTGTTCTATACTCTCTGTTTCAGGTTGTCCACTTAATTTATCCATTTTTAAAATTATATTTTCATTCCATTTACATTGGTTTTATATTTTCTGTTAATAAAGATCTTTGAAAAATTTTAAGGGTGTCAAGAGTATTCATTAATTGGTTTGCTAGTTAGGGTTTGGTTCCTTCAATTTAGTCAGCAAATCATGTCTGCTATTTGCTGTTCACATTAGCTTATGTGTTCCTGAAGCATTGCTATAGTTTCACTGTTTATTATTTTAGTCTGTTTTTGTCCTTGTTTTACATTAAGCATGTACTAAAGAATCAAGATACCTTAATTGTACCATTTTTTCCCTTTAATATGATAAGTATTTTTCCAGACGTTAATCCTAGGTAAAACTTTCATTGGTAAAAATCTTGGATAAAATATCTCAATCCTTTAGACTCTAGCCATTGATATTAATTGTCTAATTATGCCATACACAAAAATATGTAGATTATGCCAGGTCATAAATTAAAATGCATGTCATAGTTTTATTAAGGAAGTTAAGGTTTAATTGTAAGAATATACTAAAATAAACTCTTTAAAATTATGTTGATTATTTGATGTTATATTAATATCTATTAGAATCATTAACATTATGTTACAATAATAATATATTTTAATTCCAAAAAAGAATACAATTATTTTATGATTTTTAGAAATATGAATTATATTACCTGACCTTTGAAACACTGTGGTTCATTTTTTTCAGTGTGTACATCAGTATCTCAAGGGTTCAGGGTATGTATATGTGAATCTGTGTCCATGTATGTGGGTATGCATATATATCTATGCATGTATAGGCATTTAAAAACAAAATATTTCAATATTAAATTTTATAATGCCAATCTACTTAAACAGAAAAGCATTATTAAAAAAAAAAACAAAATGCCTTCTTAACGAAACTGAAAGAGTCAAAACTCAATTCTGGAATTCAATTTATAATTTAAACATTTAAAAATCACATAATAGAAACAAATCTATTTAAAGAATTTTCTAAATTAAATAATGCATGTAAAACACTAGGGTTTTATTGCTATTATAAATGCAACTGTGTTCTTAATTTCATTTTGGTTGTTCATTACTGGTACATAGAAATACAACTGATATTTGTAGATTGAGCTTGTAGCCTACAATCTTGCTAGACTTCTATATTACCTCTTATATTTGTGTATGTATGTTTCTATTCCTTTGTATACAAATTAATGTGATTTAAACTTGACATACTTTTATTTATTCCATTCCAATCTGGATATCCAAGTTTTTATGTCTAAGTATGTTTGCTAGGACCTTTAGGAAAGATGAATAGAAATTGTGGGAGCAGATATCTTTGTCTTGTTTTTAATATTAATCTTAAGATTTTTAGACTCTCATCGTTAAATATTATGTCAGATGTGGGTTTTTCAAAGATGTCCTTTATTGAGTTAAGGAAGTTTTCTTCTACATAGAATTCTCGATGTTTATTATAGAAGGGTATTGGATTTTATAAAATGCTTATTCTATGTATAGTAAGATGATCATGTAATTTTGAATCATTATGATATTAATAAGATTTGTTACATTTATTGATTTTTCATTCTGTTGAATCAAATTTATATTCCTGGAATATATTTCACTTGATCTTAGTTCATATGTTTCTACATTCAGTTTTCTAGGATTTTCTATGTGTGTGCATCTGTGTGTATTTTGTATCTATGTCATAAGGGATATTGGTGTCATTTTTGTGTGTGTAACTGTTTTTTGTCTGATTTTGGTTTCAGGGTAATATTAGCCTGACAAAATTAATTGAAAGTGTGTTCTCCTTTTATATTTTCAAAAGAGATTTTTAAGTTCTAGTGTTAATTCTTTGGACGTCTGGTACAATTCATCAATGAAGTCATCTGGTCCTAGGTCTTATTTCATGATAAATTTTTTTTTTTTTAATTTTAAGGTCTGGGATACATTGCAGGGTATGCAGGTTTGTTAACATAGGTAAATATGGGCCATTGTGATTTACTGCACCTATTAATCCATCCTAGCTATTAAGCCCCCCATGCATAGCTATTTTTCCCTAGGTCTCCCTTCCTTCCTTCCACACGACAGGCCCCAGTGTGTGTTGGTCCCCTCCCTGTGTCCACGTGTTCTTATTGTTCAGTTCTCACTTGTAAGTGAGAGCATGTGGTATTTGGTTTTCTGTCCTTGCATTAGTTTGCTGAGGATAGTGACTTCCAGCTCTGTCTATGTCCCTGCAAAAGACATGATCTCATTCCTTTTCAAGGCTGCATAGCATTTTTTAGTGTATATGTATCACATTTTCTTTATTCAGTTCATCATTGGTAGGCATTTGGGTTGATTTCATGCCTATGCTTTTGTGAATAGTGCTGCAGTTAACATGTGTGTGCATGTATCTTTATAATAGAATGATTTGTATACTCTTGGCTGTATTCCAGTAATGAGACTGCTGCGTCAAATGGTATTTCTGGTGCTAGATCTTTGGGGAATTGCCACACTGTCTTCCACAATGGTCGAACTAGTTTACATTCCCACCAACAGTGAAAAAGTGTTCCTATTTCTCCACAACCTCACCGGCATCTGTTGTTTCTGGACTTTTTAATAATCACCATTCTGACAGGCATGAGATCATATCTAATTTTGGTTTTGATTTGCATTTCTCTAATGATCCGGGATGTTGAGCTTTTTTTCATACGTTTGTTGGCTGCATGAATGCCTTTTTGAGAAGTGTCTGTTGATGTCCTTTGCCCACTTCTTAATGGAATTGTTTGTTTATTTTTCTCTTGTAAATTTGCTTGTGTTCCTTGTAGATTCTGCATTTTAGACCCTTGCTGGATGGAAGAATTGAAAGAATTTTCTCCCATTCTGTATGTTGTCTGTTTGCTCTGATGATAATTTCTTTTGCTGTGCAGAAGCTCTTTAGATCCCATTTGTCAATTTCTGCTTTTGTTGTAATTGCTTTCAGCAATTTCATAAACCTTTGCCCATGCCTGTGTCCTGAATGGTATTGCCTAGATTTACTTTTAAGTTTATGTAGTTTTGGGTTTTACATTTAAGTCTTTAATCCATCTTGAATTAATTTCTGTGTAAGTTGTAAGAAAGGGGTCCAGTTTCAATTTTCTGCATATAGCTAACCAGTTCTCTTAACACCATTTATTAAATAGAGAATCCCTTCCCTATTGTTTGTTTTTGTCACGTTTGTAAAAAATCAGATGATTGTAGATGTGGAGTTTTATTTTTGAGTTCTCTATTCTGTTCCATTGGTCTATGTGCCTATTTTTGTACCAGTGCCACACTGTTTTTGTTACTGTAACCATGTAGAATAGTCTGAAGTGTGGTAGCATGATGCCTCCAGCTTTGCTCTTTTTCCTTAGGATCGTCTTAGCTATACAAGCTCTTTTTTGGTTCCATATGAATTTTAAAATAGTTTCTTCTAATTCTGTGAAGAATGTCAATGGCAGTTTAACAGAAATAACATTGAATCCATAAATTATTTTAGGCACTATGGCCATTTTTATGATATTGATTCTTCCTATACATGAGCATCAAATGTTTTTCCATTTGTTTGTGTCCTCTCTAATTTACTTGGACAGTGCTTTGTAGTTACCCTTGAAGAGGTCCTTCACTGCCCTTGTTAGCTGTATTCCTAGGTATTTTATTCTCTTTATAGCAATTATGTATGTGAGTCCATTCATGATTTGGCTCTCAGCTTGCCTAATGTTGGTGTATACAAATGCTAGCAATTTTTGCACATAGACTTTGTATCCTGAGACTTTGCAGAAGTTACTCATCACCTTAAGAATATTTTGAGCTGAGATGATGGAATTAGAAAGTGTCCTGTCCTGAAAGAAATATTAAGAAAATCCTTTATACAGATGGACACTGGAAATAAGAAAATTCTGGCCCACGCAATATGATAAATAACTTTGGTAAAAGTAACTACAAAAATAAACACAAAATACAGTACACTTCTGTTTATTTTTGTAACTTTTTCTTCCACATATTACATACAATGAGTAAATATGTAATGAGTATACAAATAGTAGCACATATGAGGGGAAAATAGAAATATAAAAAAGCACATTTTTATATAATGTTAAATCATCTTGCATCTCATCTAAACTAGATTGTTATAAATTCAGATGTATATTTTAACTTCCAGTGCAACTACTAAGAAAAACAACAAAAGTAAAGTAAAATGAAATGAAATAAAATAAAACAAAACAAAATAAATGACAGTATAATTTAAGTAGCACAGTAGAAAATATTTAACAAAAATGAATATATAGAAAATAAAATGACAGGTATTAATCTTACCTTATTAATAACTACATCCAAAGTAAATAGATTAAACACTGTGAAAAGATAAAGGCTGACAGAATGAGAAGGTAGAGATTGAGAGGTTAGGATCGTGTCAAGTTGGTTCACAGTTCCTACTATTTAATTAGTTATGATCAGCATTATGTGTCTTTCAAGGAATTTGTCTATTTCACCTAGGTTATCTACTTTTGTACACTTATCCATACTATTCCATTATAATTATTTTTTATTTTTATAAGTTCAGTATAGTAATATAAACTCCTTAATTTTTAATGTTAATACTTTGACCAGTTTTTTTGGTCATATTAGGTAAAGGTTTATAAATTTTGTTGAAATTCATCAAAGTTGGTTTAATCAACTTTTGTTTATTTCCTCTGTGTTTGTATATTCTATTTTATTTACTTCCACTGTAATCTTTATTACTTCATTTCTTCTGTTTGCTTTGCAATGATCTTGTCTTCTTTCAAGTTTTTTAAGATTCAGTGTTTATTTAGTTTAAGATATTTATTTGTCTTCATTTCAGAAATTTAGAGCTACAAAGATTACATCAAAATTGTTTTGAGCTGAATTCCTTAAGTTTCAGTATGTGATGTTTTTCTTTAATTCATCCCAAGTATTTTCCTATTTTTCTTGTGATTTTTTTTTCTCTATTTGATACTTTCATTCTATTATAACCAAAGAACATGACTTCCTTTGTACAGTTTGAATCTTTTAAAAATTTCTTAAAATTTGGTTTTAGGACTAATACATAGTCTGCTCTGGATAATGTTCCATATTCACTTGAGATGAATACGTATCCTGATGTTAGCATATGGAGTGTTCTGTTTATGTCTATTTGATCCTGCTGGCTTATAGTCTTATAGTGTTAATCAGGTGCTCTATTTCCTCATCAATCTTCTATCTAGTTGGTAGATCCATTTCTGAAAATTGGTTATTTTTGTCTCCAGTTATCACTGTCAAATTTTCTACTTTTTAAAATTTCAGTCAGTTTTTGCTTCATGCATACTTCGATTCTGTTGCTAAATGCATATATTTTAATAAATGTTGTATCTTTTTGACTTAACAAACCTTTCATAATTATACAATATCATTTTTATATAGTAATTATTTTTAGCCTTAACGTCTCTTTTACTTGATATTAAGATAGCTACTATTGGTTATAGTTTTTGTGATATCCTTTTTAAATCTATTCTTTTACTTTCCATGTGTGTGTTTAAATATAATGCTTGTCTTTCGTATACAGTATGTTAGATCATTAAAAAAAAATTCATTCTGTCAACCTCTACCTTTTCACAGTGTTTAGAATCTATTTACTTTGGATGTAGTTATTAATAAGATAATGCCTGCCATTTTTTGTTTTCCATATATCGTATGTCCTTTTTATTATTTTATTCCTCATTTACTGCATTCTTTTATGTTAAATAAATATTTTGTACTGTGCTACTTAAATTATACTGTCATTTATTTTATTTTATTTTTGTTGTTTTCTTAGTAGTTGCCCTGGAAATTAAAATATACATCTGAATTTATAACAACCTAGTTTAGATTAAATCCAAGATGATTTAATATTATATAAAAATTTTCTTTTGTATATTTTTATTTTCCCCTCAATTGTGCTACTATTTTTATACTCATTACATATTTACTCATTGTATGTCATATGTGGAAGAAAAACTTACAAAAATAAATACAGGTGTACTGTATTTTCTGTTTATCTTTGTAGTTACTTTTATCAAAGCTCCTTATTGTATTGTATGGACCTGATTTTTTTTTCTAGTGTGCATCAGTTTAAAGGATTTTCTTAATGTTTTTTTTCAGGACAGATATGCTGGGCATAAATTTTCCCAGTTTATGTTTATGTGGGAATGTCTTAATTTCTTTCATTTTGAAGTGTAATTTTACTCTACATAGAAATCTTGGTTGACTGTTTTATTCTTTCAGCATTTTGCTTATATCATGCCATTATCTTCCGGTCTTTAGGGCTTCTGATAAAATCAGCTGTTAATCTTATTGAGGATGTTTTGAAGTGATGAGCTGCTTCAATATTCTCTCTTTGACTTTGCATTTTGAAAGCCTGACCACGATGTGTTTCTTTGTAGAGGCCTTTGCATTTTTCATACTGGCGTTTATTGCATTTTGCGAATGTTTATGTTCATGTCCTTCGTCACATATGTGATGTTTTTGCTTATTATTTCTTTCATACTTTTTCTGTCCCCTTTTCTTTCACATCTCCTTAAGAGACTCTGATCATGTGTGTGCTGGAATGCCTGCGGTGTCCCAGGGATCGGTCTCTTAGGCTTTGCCCTTTCCCTTTAAAAATGATTTTTCAGTTCTTTTTTTTTTCCAAAATACATCGTTTTAATGAACCCGTTTTCAAATTCACTGATTCTTTCTACACTATCTTCTATCTTTTGCTGAACTACTCTAGTAAATTTTTATTTCAGTTATTATAATTTTCATCTCTAGAATGGCTTTTTTTTGGGAATTTCTATTTTGTATTGATATTCTTGATTTGATTAGACATGACTCTCATACTTTCCTTGACTTATTTTTTGCTGTTGTTTACTTTCTTGAACTAATTCTTTAATATCTGTATTTGTTATTTGTGGTAATTGACCTTTCTACTCAGTGAGCTTGTTGATCTCCTATTTCTTAGAAGGCTACAACCAGTAATTTCCCAGGGCTTGCTCATCAGTTTTGAGTGAATTTTGGGACACACCAAAACACTTAGGCAGGCAGTGTTTATGACTCTGCTTTAACCCCCACCTCTTATATGAACAGAGTCTCAAGGTCCAGCAAAGGTAAGAGGCCTACTTAGAGTATTTCTTGGATATACACAGAGACCTTCCGACCTGTGTAAGCTTCTCAATTTGTGTCAGAGATATGCCAGATATTTTTATTTACCTATTTATTTATTTTATTATTATTTAAAAAAATGATGTCTCACTTTTCCACCCACGCTTGAGTGCCATGCTGCAATCTCAGCTCACTGCCACCTTTGCCTATTGGGTTCAAGTGATTCTCCTGCCTCAGCCTCCCGAGTAGCTGGGATTCCAGGCATGTGCCACCATGCCCAACTAATTTTTGTATTTTTAGTAAAGATGGGGTTTCTCCATGTTGGCCAGACTGGTTTGAACTCATGACCTCAGGTAATCTGCCGACCTAGGCTTTGCACAATGTTGGGATTACAGGCATGAGCCACCGTACCTGCTAGATCAGAGATTTTTAAAGCTCACTATGGACATCTCATCTGACAGCTTTTTAATTTTTGTTCTTGTTCATTTTTTTGTTTGCCTCACACGTTGTTATCATTTCCAGCATGTGGGATAGTAAACCATCACCACTGATTGTTTTCGGCAAGTATTCTTGAGGCAAAAGCTACACCAGGTAGGATCAGATCATGTCAAATGAATAAAATCCCTGCAGATGAGGATTTTTTAGGGTGCTACCAGTGAGACAAATCATGACAATTTTCTGGAAGCAAGTTTTAGAAGGTTTCCACACATGGCCCCCCAACCCCAGTACAAAACTATAGATTTCTGGTTTTCATTATTGTGTTGGGGCTGTTGACTTGAAACCTGTCACAATCCTGGAGAGATAAAAGAAAATAGGACATGTTAAAGCACAAGAAAACTCAGAGTCCTTATTAACATGTGGACAATTTTCTTAAATAAATGTGCTCTGAACTCTTTCAGAATGTTGGTTGATTTTTGTCGTTCTAGAAATGTCAATTTCCAACCACTTTTGCGAGTGTGTTCTTTGCTTTGATACAGGAGACAGATGTCACCATGTTTGTTTTATTTTGAGAATTTTAGAAAACATAATTTTAAATATTTACACATATATTTTTGTTTCACTACGATCTGCTAAGAATGATATATTGTTAGAAATTTAAAACATGGCAATAGAAACATCAGAGTTAAAACCATGTTAAGTTTGATTTTAAGTTTCCTGCTTCTTCTTAATTCAGCATCACCATTATAGCTCAGCCTCTGGATTATTTAAATTTTCTTGACTCTTGCCTTCCATTTTCACACCATCTGAAACACTTTGGTGTGACTAATCTTCCTAAGACAGACCATTCCATTTTCTTACTTTTAGAAATCTCCACCGGCTGCTGAAGTAAATCTTCTTGAGTTATGATCAAAGGCAGTCCATAATGTGGGTTACGTCTTTCTCCTGGAGAGTGGTCCCTGGCACGGCCCTCCTGGGACCATATGACTGTACTGCTCAAAGTGGACTCTCAAGACTGTTTCTGGTCCAGGTTCTGTATATTACAGAGACCAGAGTGAGGACAGACATTTGGAATGACTATTTAAACAATTTCATGGTGTGTGAAATTATTGTATCATTTATATTCTGTAACTATGGACTTATTTCTTTAACCAAGTTATAAACTGATTCAGAAGTCAACAAATTCCACTGGTGGCAAGGGCGAATACCAGTCATGTTCGAATGTATCCTTTTAAAATATGAAGTAGTTTAAGGTGGATTTGTCATCTAAGTGTATAAAAATCTAAGAATATGTAACTATTAATTTGCTTTATAGCTTGTTTTTATAATCTTTTTAAATTTTACATAGCTCAGTCTTATTTATAGTCAAGTATTATTATTCAATCACCGTAAATAAAATCATTTTTCTTTTCAGTCCTAATTTAGAAATCGTGTAACAAGCTTCACTAGAATTTTTGTCAAGTAAGAACATATTTTTTTCCTAAATGAAGTAATGACTATAAATTGCATACTAATAAGTGCTTCCAGAGAAATATAGGTATTAGTTTTACTCAGATTTATAATCACAAATTTTTATTAAGTTCATTTTTGTGGTCATAATTGACGATAAGTGCTAAAATTTATTCTGTTATTTTGAATATATATTGGTTAGTGAAGCAATAAAACAATAAACAAAGCATAAGCTTCATTTAAACACATAAAAATAAGTTCAAACTCAAATATATTCACAGAAAACAAAATGTTTAATTAAAATCCTGACATAAGCAAAGATTCAATATTTTACTTTGGTGCTTTCGGGGTTCTTCTAAAGTGGCGCTTTAGGTTACTAAGAATGAAAAATCACGTCCAATTGCCTAACCATTAGTGAAGGTCTGCATCAAAGAGCTTTGCTTGTAAATGATGAATCAACTGCCTAGAAGTTAGCATTGTAAGTTAGCATAACTGCTTCTCTCTGACAACACATAGCTCAAATTATTTAGGCACTAAATACTAATGAAGAATATGTCAAAAATACATGAGATGTTTTCTTTTTCTTCATTTTACCATCAGAAATACCAAGATATAAGATGTCTTTTCTGTTCTTAATGGGATTTGAATATAATGAGGAAGGAAGAGTTTGGTTACAAGTATATCCTTGAAAATCGCTTCCAAGTCTGAACTGCATAAAACCATAAAAAATTATGTTGTCATAAAGGGTAGCTTGGAGGTTTTCTAGAGGTGTGTTCTCATGATAGCTATCCATATTAAGGAGCTGGCACTAGAATTTTTAACTGAGTTGGAAAACATATTAATTTCATAAGTTTTTTCACAATTCACATAGTCTTCTAAAAGTTTCCCCACCATACTCCACTTGCCTTATATAGAATAAGGCAATATTGTTTATAATAAGCTTTTTGTTATTATGTAATAAGAAAAAATAACTTCAAAGTTATTGAGAAGGAAACTTTTGCTAACAGCATTTGAATGATGAAATGACTTGCACTATTTTTGCAAGATAAGAAGACAGTCATTCTCAGCTTTTAAAAAAATATTCTTCTGTTTTTCCGATCAACTTTTAAAAGTCATAAATTAGACAACCAATCTTATTTATCTAACATTAATATCTCTTTTTTAATCTTGGTATTAGTATTTCTATGTACGATGGCAATGAAATATGTTTTTCAGTGGTACATAAGGACAAAGGGCAAAATAAAATTTAGAAGTTAGAAATTATAGAGATTTTGTAGATTTTTAAGACAAGTTTTATTATTGATAATCATTATGAAAAAAGTGAATGATATTTCTTAGTTTTCCCTCCGTTGCCAGACATTATTTATAACTTATTTACATCACAAGGTTTCAAACCGATAAAACCCATCTTTTTGTTTTGATTCCTTTCAGCACCAAGTATGCTACCTGAAATTTGAGAATATTATTAAGAAGTACGTAAGTTATTTTGGCCTAAAGCAGAGATCAAGGCTGAAATCTTATTCCTCGTCTCCAGTTCAACATTCCAGCCTGTATTAGTGCATCTATTTTTTATGTGTACTAATTTCAATGGGAAACTTCTGAAAGAAAATGTGATAAGAACAGATAGGCTTGGATCAGGCAGACAACATGATCTATTGAGGGGCTGTAAGTGGACTGGGACTCCGTGGCAATAAAAAAGGAAAGCAAAAGAAACCAATACTTCCAAAAGCTTTTTAGTTTTTCTTACTTGAAAAAGAGGACTGTGGAAAAGTGGTTTCATGCAATTGTTCTGACATATTTTGTTTTCAAGACTCCTTTATTTGTTTCGTATTAGACTGTCTAGTTTACTGGTTTGGAATATATTAATTATGTTTTATGCTTGATGGTTTTCTGTAAAAATTTTATCATATTTACTGGATTTCAAGATTGTTGTTGATTAATAATATAATCTTCTCGAGCAATACATAAAACCTAAAAAGATGTAACTATGATCCTCCACCTTACTGATGTCTAGTATTTTAGTACGCATTTCTTTTTATTGCACTCATCATGGTAGACTTTGTTAAAGGCAGTATGAGATTGAGATTGAGATTACACATTGATTGTCACTTTGATCACCGTCACTTTGTCTTGAATTTGACCCTTATTCTTTCATAAAAAAAAGTACATCATTTATTAGTCTTTATTAGTCTTTTAACATTTTATTAAGAATCTTTTGGAACTGCCTTGTGGTTGCTTTAAGGGTTTTTTGTTTTTGTTTTTGTTTTTTGCTAACTCATGAGCAATAATTCAGTTAGACACATAGTTTCAAACAGAATTCTTCCCTAGAGTCCTTTAATTTGAAGAGTTACTGTTATTTCTAATAAGAAATCTCATGCTTGCCTAATTTTTCCTTCTTTGTAGGTAATCTGTTGGAGCAAGCCTTGGCCTTGGCAAACAAAGCATATTCAAACAGTTTTATGAAGGGACTGTCTATGCTGATGTGAGTGAGGCTAAGGAAACAGACAAGAAATGCTGACGTCTTCCACGGTCCCACACACACATAACGGGGGATCCAGCATTGCTTTAAGGCTGTACCTAAAAGCTGAGGGAGTAATGTTTCCAGAAACCAGGTGAGAATTGGAGCAATAGGGGAAGATGTCACCATAAGTATACAGGGATGAAGCCCTGGGCAGAAGCACACTCAAGCAGGGGATTCAGGAAACAAGTATCTCTGCTCTCTCCACTGTAGCTGTGAAATCCTCTGCCAGTTTCTTGCATGGGCTGAAACTAGCTAGACACCGGGGAAGAGGCAACCCATGAAATTCAACATCCCAGATTATGGAGTGTGCAAAAGCAGCAGAGGAAGACGAAGAGTTCATCCGGGGTGGAGAGAACCCGGAGCTTGTGCTTTTCCCTCTTCTCCTGTCAACTTTTGTTTTTCTCTTTGACTTTGAGGTTTTAGCTCATCTGATGGTTTTAGAGACGGACTTATTTTCGTTTCTCTCATCCATAATCTGGTATCGTCTTTCCATCCGAGAATTTTCATCTTGACGTCAGTCTGGCAAGTAGCCAGTCCTTGAGTGCTCATCCTACAATTCTTATTTTCCTGCTGTAGGTGGGCGAGCTGTCTACTTTTCTTAATTCTTAATCCCCATCCTCCCTCCCTGACCATTAGTAGAGAGGTTGTTTTCAATGGAATTTCATGGTGGAAAATATTCTGTAAATATGTATTAAGTTTGCTACTGCTAAAGCATTAAGGATTTTAGTCATTCTAGATTCATTTTGATACTCGAAAAACAAAACAAAAATAGTGATTACACTGTGTAAATCCCCTGTGCCTCCCCTTTGTGTCCTAATAGAATTCTAAGGTTTCTGATTTCTGTGGTTTTTGTTTGCTTGCCATCTTCCTTGCCCTTCTCTTAGGATAGTAAGGGCATTTTTCTTTCTGTTCCTAGCTTCATCGACAATGCAGCTCTTGGAGGTTTTAAGCTTTATATCATTCATGTGTTCCAATTCTGCTTCACGGAAACCTGAGCTCTCATTTCCTGTACCTACTTAGGAATTAATGCTATTTCTCCTAATTCCTATTTGTGGGTCCAAAGCCTCCTGCAGCAAGTCTTTATCCTTTTAGCTTTGCATACACACTTAAAAATAGACTGGAATTTTTTTTTCTTGTTTGGAACTCAGCTGTCTTATATTTTATCAAGCATTTCTATGTGTTTGGATGAGCGGGCGACCCACCTGTGCCAGTTGAGTTGCGTGCAGTCACCTATATGATGTGTGAGCGAGAGTACCCTCCTAAGTCAGCGAACAGGAAACCTGAAACTATTCTAAATCATTCTGTTTAACAGACTTCTTCTCTTTTAAGATGACCAGCAGAATATGACAGTTTGTGTTTTTAATGGGAAGAAGGGGAATTGAATAGTTCATCTCCTGAGGCCCTTCAGAAATGTTAGAAAATTGTTTTCTTCTTCACACCTGACTGAGCTACCATGAGCAGTGTGACTGATATCTCTGCTTTGTCTTAGGAGACCGTGTACTTGTGAACAGTTCACTTTCATGTTGATAATTACTTCCAGCAGAATTTGTTTCTTTTCATACGTGTAAGCCATAGGTGCTCAGTTATCTGTATCTGCCCAGCAGCGGTAGGTTTCTTCTTCCATCAAACAATATGGTTGTTTTTGTATAAGATCCATTCATTACTGCCCAAGGAATTTAAAAATGTATTCTTTCCATTTCTTTGGCAATAGATGTGCTATTCTTTTTTTTTTTTTTTTTTTTTTTTTGGAGACAGATTTTATCTTTATAACACATGACAGTCTCTCTTATTTTTCAAGTGTAGGGCTGAGCTCCTTGTAATTATAATTGATAGACCAAATCTGCCAGCTAGGTATTATTTCAATATACAGTGGAAAAAATTAACACTCACACAGGCTGAGTAACTTGCCCAGTTTTCTGGTGACAAATATGGTATTTGAATTAAATTTTATATTATTTTTTATCTTAAAAAATACATACCACTTTCGTGGCTTTCAATTTTCCAGATACATAAATTGCAAAAGAGATGTTGTTTATCACATTCTTGGCCAAAGAGTCATCTAATTTTCTTGACTTTCTTTTTTTTTTTTTTTTTAAATTTATTTATTTAATTTTTTATTGCATTTTAGGTTTGGGGGTACATGTGATGAACATGCAAGATTGTTGCATAGGTACACACATGGCAGTGTGCTTTGCTGCCTTCCGTCCCCTCACCTGTATCTGTCATTTCTCCCCATGCTGTCTCTTCCCACCTCCCCACCCCCCCGCCCCTCCCCCATTTCCCCCCAACGGACCCCAGTGTGTAGTGCTCCCCTCCCTGTGCCCATGTGTTCTCATTGTTCAACACCTGCCTATGAGCAAGAATATACGGTGTTTGATTTTCTGCTCTTGTGTCAGTTTGCTGAGAATGATGGTTTCCAGGTTCATCCATGTCCCTACAAAGGACGTGAACTCATCGTTTTTGATGGCTGCATAATATTCCATGGTGTATATGTACCACATTTTCCCTATCCAGTCTATCATCATTGGGCATTTGGGTTGGTTCCAGGTCTTTGCTATTGTAAACAGTGCTGCAATGAACATTCGTGTGCACGTGTCCTTGTGGTAGAATGATTTAAATTAACTCCAGATGGATTAAAGACTTAAACATCAGACCCAATACCATAAAAACCTTAGAAGAAAATCTAGGCAAAACCATTCAGGACATAGGTGTAGGCAAGGACTTCATGACCAAAACGCCAAAAACAACGGCAACAAAAGCCAAAATAGACAAATGGGACGTAATCAAACTCCACAGCCTCTGCACGGCAAAAGAAACAGTCAGTAGAGTGAATCGGCAACCAACAGAATGGGAAAAAATTTTTGCAGTCTACCCATCTGACAAGGGGCTGATATCCAGAATTTACAAAGAACTAAAGCAGATCTACAAGAAAAAAACAAACAAGCCCATTCAAAAATGGGCAAAGGATATGAACAGATACTTTACAAAAGAAGACATACAGGAGGCCAACAAACATATGAAAAAATGCTCATCATCACTGGCCATCAGAGAAATGCAAATCAAAACCACATTGAGATACCATCTCACACCAGTTAGAATGGCGATCATTAAAAAATCGGGAAACAACAGATGCTGGAGAGGATGTGGAGAAATAGGAACACTTTTACACTGTTGGTGGGAATGTAAATTAATTCAACCATTGTGGAAGACAGTGTGGCGATTCCTCAAGGACCTAAAAATAGAAATCCCATTTGACCCAGCAATCCCATTACTGGGTATATATCCAAAGGATTTTCTTGACTTTCAAATCAGTATATTTTCTACTTTTGAACAATTTTCTAAAATTAGAATGTTGTTCTTCCCACTTTCATTTAGTCCAGAATCCCTTGCCCAGGACGTATTCAAGCCTGGAATGCAAACCATTATGATTCTTAGCGGCATTTTCACATCTGCACTTATGAGAAGCCACAACACTGAAAGGTAAGTATGTAGGCATTCTACTGAAATAATACATCTCATCGATCCTACTTGCAATCAGTGCAAAGTCTTTTTGTGTGTGTCGCGTGCCAGGAAAGGCGGCTGGAGGTAGGAAGCTGGAGAAAACTAAGACTCAGGGCCTGGTCTTTGTAAGCTCAGAATGAAGAACTAAAATAGGTATGCAATACGCAGATTGAAACAAAATGTTATGATCACAGTAGAATCATGTACACAATGGAGACACAGCAGACATAGACCAGAGAAAATATTGTAAGTTGATGAGGAGGTAGTCAGATTTTATCTTTAGCAAAAGGAATTTTTATTAATATCATTGCAATATTGTAGAAATTTCCCTACTTAAACCTGAAGACCTGTGAAGCTATGTTGTTCCCTGAATATTATTAAAATTTTTTCATCATTCAGTTATTCAAAAATATTATTGAATGCCTACTTTTTTTCCAGGAACTGTGGGGTGCTAAATTTGGCAAAGAAGGCGAGGATCCTTACCACCAGGTGGTTTAGTTTAACTGGGAAGGTATTTGTTACTCAGATGAACTGAAATGTACATAAACAAACAACTATAGAATCAATACTTCAGGAACTAGATTTAAGGCATTTGGATGAATCATTCTGCATTCAAGAAGCAGTGATATGCCAATAAAGATGGCCCTGCTAATTCGGGATTTTATGCTTATTTCTGAGATGGCAATAATTCTCCAAGTGGTGGTGATAAGTTTTCCTAAGAATAGCCATTCTGAGCCTGCGTTTGTCATAGATTGCTGATTCATCAGTTCTGATTACAAAGGGAACAAGTCTAATCACAGTTGGAGATTGAGAGAAAAGCGAATACGAAGTTAACCTGCTTTGTGATTAACAGAATCCAAACGAAAATGAAACGAAGCAAATGAAAACAGTGGAAGACTAGGTCCAGACTACAGCAATATTAATTTAGTTATCTTGCTCCTTAATGACTTGTTTTCTTAATTTGGTAAAAATTCTGGTAATAAATACTAAATTCTCCTTGCTCTGAATGTTACTCAGAATCGTGTGAGTGTGTATGCGTGTGCATATGTGCATGTGTGCATGCGTGTTTGTGTGTGTGTGTACTGGAGGCACAGATGTTAAGCAGAGAAAGACTATTGGAGAACATTATTTGGCCACGTAATCAATTTCCACGTGCTTGATGTTGGTCAGTAAGGGAAGGAAAGACCATAGCCAGGAAAGTAGTCAACGTTTCTGAAGAAATAGGGCTGCCGGCCAAACAGTTAGTAGAAGCTGTGGCTTATGAAACAGTAACGATGATGACAGATAAATTGGATGAGGAGGAAGCAATATGGAGGGGCAGAATGGTGGTTGGAAGAAGAAAAACTAATGTGTGGAAAGTGAACATGAGTAGCATTGGGTGTAGGAGAAAAGTTAATGCTTATACCTGTTTCTCCAGAAATAAGGTGAGAGTCTGACTTTATTTTCTCTGCTTCACCTCCCATTTCCATACAACGTACTTTCAATTGTAAATAGGGAACAACTTTTATCTGCTCGTATTGTTTTAAACTAATGCTGGATACAATGCAAGTGTATCAAATACATTGAATCTGTGAAGGAAAAATGAATTTCAGGTCGTATGTGAATATGCAAAAATATCGCTCGTGTATTTCTCTATAATTGAAGTGAGTTTAAACATTGTGTTATCATCTCTGCTTGGTTTTGGAAAACAATTTTTCTAATTAAGGTAAATTTGGTCGTTTTTACATTAGTTTACTTTTTAGATAAATATTTAGTTTGCTCAGGAATTGCTCTTTACACTTTCCCTCTTTCCTCTGGTGTCAGGAAAAGAATATCTTGTTTGTTTTTTTTATTCACCTTCATAATTTTTGTTCAACCAGGGAAAACTATATTATATACAAGAAAGTTTATTAATGCTGCATCATATTAAAACAAGATAAATGGTCCGCGTTTACATGTTATCATGGTTACATGAATAACAACAAACAGAAACAACACAAATCCCAATGTTTGTTTGAATAAGGTTTACTAAGAACCCCGAACTACCTGCAGAAAACGTTTTCTATATATATTGTGTGTGTAACATATTGTGTGTGTGTAAACCTGTTTCAACCAAAGTGATGAACATTAAGAACACAACTATTTCTTTCATGTCACCTACAGTAAAGATCATTCTATAATTTTATTCCACAGAAGAGGCTGAAATTGATGGGAATGTAATGAATTCTGAGATGCAAATGAAAATTGAGGTAATTTTGTTACTTCAATCACTCTATTGCCATATCTCTATACCCAAAGATTAAGGGCAAAATCTTCACCAGTGATTATAAGAAGTGCAGCATTTTTAAAATAAGCAAAGCCCAGAATAACAGAATCCTGCACGAAATTAAAAAGAAAGCATCTTCATGCAATGCACAGAGCTTCCATTTGTGGAGTTGAGCTGATGAGTTTGCATCACCGTCACCCAAATCTACAAGCACAGAAGGAGCTGGGCTTCAAACTTAGTTGATTCTCATTAGAGAGGAAGGTAAGCTCAGCATTGGGAGTCAAATCACCATCAACAAGTTCCTTTACTGGCTGATTTGGACAAAAAGGTGTCCAACTGCTCCAGTGACATCATTTGAAAGTGAGCTTATTTGATGTTGAGAAGTGTGCTATGGTGACTGGGAACCCATCAAGAGGCTGACAGGACTGAGAAATTATTATTTTTAGCAAATAATATCAAATTTTCTAAAGTCAACTACTAACATTTTCTTACTATTTTTATTGTAAATTTTAATATACAATGTTTAAAACATACACACAATTAGAGAAAATGGTAAAATGAAGCCCCGGCTGCTTTTACTGGCATATCTTAAAGGAAATTTTAGACATCATAGCATTTCTCTCATAGACCCTTCTGCATTCAACATTTCTAATATAGACTTTTTGGGAGGCAAAGGCTTTATTGAGATAGAGTTTACATATGCTATAACTTACCCTCTGATGTGTATAAATCAATGGTTTTTAGTATATTCTGAGAGTTACGCAACCAAAATCACACTTCATTTTACAATGCTTCAATCAGTCCTTCCCACCACAGCACTTAGCTATGACCCTTGATCCCCACTCTCCACCTAGGTTCTAGGCAACCACTTATCTGGGTTCTGTCTTTATAGTATTGCCTATTCCGTGCATTTCATGAAAAGGGAATTATGTAATATGTGGCCTTTTATGCCTGGCTACTTTGACCAAGTTTTCAAGGTTTATCCACGTTAAGTATGATTGAATACTTAATTTATTTTTGTGGGCAAACACTATTCAGTTAGATGTGTGTTCCATATTTTGTTTATCTACTCATCGGTTGACAGACATTTGGGTTGTTTTCACCTTTTAGCTAGTAGGAATGATTTGCTACGAACATTTGTGTACATATTTATGTGTGGACATATGTTTTTATTTCTCTTTGCAGTAAAATCCCTGGATCATATGGTAAGTCTGAGTTGAAAGTTTTTCTGGGAACATCACGACTGTTTTGCAACGTGGCTGCACTGTTTTACATCCCCACCTGCAGTGTCTGAGAATTCTCACCTCTCCCCATCTTCATCAACATCTGTCCTTGTCTCAGATTTTTATTCTAGCTATACTTGTGGATGTGAAATGGCATCTTATTGTGGTTTTGCCTCTATTCTGCAATGACTAATGATGCTGGGCATGTTTTCATGTGCTGATTGGCCATTTGCATATCTTCTTTGGAGAAATTTCTTTTCATATTTTTTGATAAGTTTAATTTGGTTAGGTTTTTTTTTTCTTTTTACTCTTAATTTGTGAATGTTCCTTATATAAGATTTAAGAGTTCTACATAGAAGTCCTTATTAGATATAGGATATATAAACACTTTCTTGCCTTCTGTTTGTTATCTTTTTATTTTATTGACAGTGTCTTTTGAAGCATAAGTTTGTTTTATGAAGTTTAATTTATCTATTTTTTGCTTTGTTGTTTTTGCTTTTAACATCATATCTATGATCCATTGCCAAATCAAAGGTAACATTATTTCCTCCTAAGAGTTTTAGACCATGTATTTATAACTTTGATCCTGTCTGAGTTAATTTTTAGCATATGGATTTCAACTTTATTTACAATATTGCACTCTCTTGATTACTTTTGCTTTGTAATCAGTTTTGTAATTAGAAAGTGTGAGTCCTATATCTCCGCTCTTTTTTAAAAGAAGGTTTTGGTTACCTTGTGTCCTTGAGCTTACATGTGAATTTTAGCTTTAGAAATGGCTTGTCAGTTTTTACAAAGAAGCCAGCTGGAATTTTAATGGGAATTTCCTTGAACCTGTAGGTCAACTGGACAAGTTTTAAGTCTTAGGATTTATAAACATGTGGTGTCTTTATTTATTTAGAGTTTTAATTTCTATCAACAATGTTTTATAGATTTCAAAGTATAAGTTTTGCACTTTCTTGGTAAATTTATATCTAGGAAGTTTTTGATACTATTGCAAATGAATTTTTTATTCCAGAGGGTTCATTGTAAATGTACAGAAATGCAATTAATGTTTGCATATTGATCTAGTCTTCGATCTTGCTGAACTGCCTTTCATGTTTTAATAATAAAATTAAAATAATATATAATTTGTATATAAAATATTATTTATAATATGTATCCATGAATAGAGAGAGTAAAGAACAAGATCAGGAAAAGAAAAACCATCAAGAAAATGCATAATATTCAGCCATGTCATAGTGAATATCGATATTACCAAGAACTGTGATAGGATTAGCATTACCGAGGAACAGTGAGTTTTGAGCCCAAATCACCAATGAATGATAGAGTTAAACTGAACTGTTTCTCAGTGTCCGTTTGAGTTGTTTCTGTGTTTTAGCTAGTATGAAAATCTGCTGAACTATAGATAACAGCATCAAAGAGTCATAGGCATGGTTGTGCTAGTGGCAGGAACTCCGAGCGAGAAGCAGATTTTTTAGGGAGGAGAAAGGGAAATGGTTTGGGGACTGGAATGCAGATAAGATAAAATAATAAAGGCACTAATATCTGTGAGCTACCAAGAGTGTAAGAGTGAGAGCTTAAGGTGAACGACAAAGGTAGGGAGGACCAGATTTTAATGAAAGCAAGAAAATGAAGGTGATTCCTCAAAGAAATTGAATCTAGACTTTATGTTGCTGATAGCTTTCAGGGGTATAGAGGAAGGGTTCGAAAACTGAGAAAAATATTGTAAAGATGATCAGAAAAGGAGAAACAGAATGTGGGGAAGCTAGGTCTGGTGATGGCTAATGTCTTGAGAGAAGAATGAAAATATTTTCTAATGTTTTAACTGCTTCTCTTACTTCTGCTACTTATACAGAGTATTAGCGTTTTCCCATTTATACATTGCCCCCAAATTATTTATTCCTCATCATCATTATTGTTCTACTAGGTCAGTAACAGTTCATATTTCCTATTAGTTTATGATGACTGTCTTTATTTAGCATCCCTGCTTAAAATTAAGCCCTTCCTGTTAAATTTACACTCTAAAAGAGATATTTCAAACAAATGGAAAGTGGTCCATTTTGTCTAGTTTCTGAAAAAATTTAAGTGTGTTTTACTTTCACCTTAAAGTTTAGGGTAACCAATGAAGGATTCATTTAAAAGCTTCAGAAGTAAAATAAATATGGAAATTTCGTGCAATGTCAATAGAAATATAGGGCATAATATAGTGGGAATATTTATTAGATGTATTTTGTAGTTCAAAGATGTATTCTCACATAATAAAATGAAAGAAAAAGGTATTTTGACCCATACCGAGCTATGGACATGATAGAGACTATGTTGTAATCAAGAGCTGAAATACACAGGTAATCTCAAATGAATTTTCCTGCCAGATGCAGACATATGCAATGTAGAACATTTGCTGATTGGTCATTGAAAACAATACCTGAAATTTTTTATTTCATATATCTTTACCTTCCTTCTCTAGGGTTGTTTGAATCACAATCTGTTAGTTGGTAGAAATCATTTCATCTGTTGTTTGGCAATCTTCCAAGTTTTTCTACATTTTCTTCTCACAATTTCAGTATTCTCCTTACTCCTGTTCTACAAATGTTTGTTTGGGGTACTGAAATTTCTTCCTTTGGCCCTCTAAAAAACCTGAAATATCTTAGCCTATCAAAAATATACACTGATTACAAGCATTCAGTTTTAGACTAGAGAACAGACTGAATGATTTTATTCCTACTGGAAGATTTAGCCATTCCTTTAAAAATTTAATTCAAAGATTCCCTGAGACATCGATCAACAATATAAACAAGTTAAACATGGACTGCGGCATAGCTGTAAAAGTTGGTAGTTGATATTGTATAAATCTGAGCCTTAGGGGGCATTGGCACTGAAAGTCATTAGTAAAAGGGTGCTATTAAAATATTTGGAAATAAAGAAAATACCTCAAAACAGAGTAAAGCTAGAAAAGGTACAAGGAGTAAAGGTTGCTTCCTGAGGCTCTTGAAAATTTAGAAAGTAGGCATTAGAACATTAACTAGAGAAAGATTTGGGGAAGGAACAGTCAATACATCAGGAGGAAAAATGGGCGGCTGTGGTCTCGAATAACCCAAGACAAAATAGTGTTCACAAAGGAGGCAGTGTGCAAGGGAGGCTTGACTGATTTGTATCAGCACATGGGGTTACTTCTGAGCTTGTCAAGGGCAGTTTCAGTGGTGTTGGGGGGAAAAAGCCGATTGAAAAGGCCTGTGGGGTGAATTAAAGGTGAAGTAATTACGGCAAGGAATTGGGTAAATAAGGTAAGGAATTCCAGTTGGAGACATTGGACGTCTCCACATCTTGCAGGAAAATCCATCTGAGATCATGTGCATATTGTAGCTCTCAATGACAGCTGAGTCTCTTTGCATGGTCCATAGTTCAGTGAGGATCAAAACACTTTTTCTATTTCTTTGGATTCTATGAATCACCCACTTACTGTCTCCACAAAACGGAGGAGACAGGTGGGTGTTTGGCTGCGCAGGTGTCCGAGCTAAAGTCCAGGCTAAAGCTTGGGTACTTTGCTGTCGAGGGTGCCTGGGTGGAGGCTCAAATGCATGCAGTGACCTAGAAGGCAGAGTTCGTAAAGTGGAATAAAGGGGACATATGCGAAGCAATGACTCGTTTAAAAAGACAAAGCCGGTCAGGTGTGGTGGCTCTGGCCTGTAATTCCTTGGAAGGCTTAGCTGGGAGGATTGCTTGAGCTCAGGAGTTCCAGGCAAGCCCGGGCAACATAGCAAGACCCTGTCTCTACAAATACATATATTTGAATATATAATTACATATATATGTATCTATACATATTTATGCATATATAAATATATATTGTATATAAATATATAAATATTTATATGCATATATAGGATTCAGGCATGGTAGTGTGTGCTTGTAGTGTCAGCTACTTGGGAGGCTGAGGCGGGAGAATCACTTGAGCTTAGAAGGTAGAGACTACAGTGATCATGCCACTGCATTCCAACGTAGGTGACAGAGCAAGAACATGTCTCAAAGAAAATAAAAAGGCAAAGCCAGTGGCCCATTACTTTCATTTAGTTAGAGCCGGAATAACTAGATTTTGTCTAAAATGGTCATAGACACACACAGTGTCTGTATTATAGACATAGAAAAAGTTCTTACATCTCTAGTATCTCAGGCCTCCTCAGTTCCCCATAACAGACTTTGAAATCTGTTCCATCTCATGGTGGCAGAACAGCCAGTCGCACAGAAGAGTAAAGACTCCTCTGAATAAGCACACAGTGACAGAAACAGCCCCCAAAGAATAAGAAGTGGGAGGAAACGGAAACAGGCTTGTTTAGTGATAACTGAAAACAAGACATCATCTGGCCACATGTTTCATCCTCATCTGGATGGACAATTTCAAACTGGCTTCATGATGTCTCACTCAGGAATAAGAATCTCTCCAACAGCCCCTCCGGGAAGATGCCGAATTCCCTAGCCTGTGTTCTGAGGCCTCATGGGTGTGCAGGATGGTCAGACGGTTGACAGCAAGGTGTGCACAGAGTCCATTCAGAACACACCACTCTGCGTGGGGTGTTGCTGCCTCCTGGCAGGTGAAGAACCCCTGGGATGGCCACCGGAGATGCTCTGTCCTCTAGACGCTGGGAGTCCCCTGTGCTCATGCTGGAGTTCACCCACCTCCCCTGCACTTGAGCCCAATCCTCTCATCACCATTACCACTTCTGTGCACCTCCCTTGCTCTGCAGGGTTTTCATTCCTTCCTTCTTCAATTTGTGCAATTCATATAGTTTATGCTGTAAATGTTCATTTGGCTCTTTCTGTCCCTTACCTTTTCTGCAACGTTTGCTTCTGAGAATAACTCACCTCTCTCTCGGGGTGAACAGTTGTGAGTTCATATAGGTAGCAGGAAATTGACACAATTTTGTAAGCATAAGTAGTGATACTTTTTTTTTTTTTTTTTTTTTTTTGTGAGATTAAGTCTTGCTCTTATCTCTCAGGCTGGAGTGCAATGGCTCCATCTCGGCTCATGCAACCTCCATCTCCCTGTTCAAGCGATTCTCCTGCCTCAGCCTCCCAAGGAGCTGAGATTACAGGTGCCTGCCACCACACCTGGCTAATTTTTGTATTTTTGGTAGAGATGGGGTTTCAGCATGTTGACCAGGCTTGTCTCAAACTCCTGACCTCAGGTGATCTGCTCCCCTCAGCTTCCCAAAGTGCTAGGATTACAGGCGTGAGCTACCACACCCGGCCAGAAGCAGTAATATCTTAAAGTCAAGATGTAAAAGCAGTGCCTGGCCACAAAGCAAAGAGGAAATGCAGCCACAGACTCCTAGGCCCAAGGAATCATCTTGTATCCAGCTTTTCATGCATTCATTCATGCTCCACACATCTCCAGTTTAACACAGGAATGCTCGTTGCAACTGCATCGACTCACAGGAGAGAGGCACAGGGCTCACTGCTCTCAGCAGATTTTAGTACTTTGTATTAGAAAGAAAACAAGGTCACTTTTCTATTTAGCCTCCTATGAGATATGTGGCCTGGGAAAGCAGTTTAATTTCAGTTTCTTTCTTTCTTTCTTTCTTTTTTTTTTTTTATGGGACTAAACTTTCTCAATTCCCAAGGTTCTGGATAAATTTTAAAAAAAAAGTCTTTATGCCCTCCTCAAAATACCTAAGGAAAATCCTACCAACAGTTACAAACGGTTATGTTTTGTTCTGTTTTCATTTTTGTTTTTTCCTGAAAAAAATCTTATCCCAAATGGAATCCTTCTGTGGAAAGTGAATTAGAAGGAGGAAATATGTGTCAGTTATTATGTAACAAAAATAATTGTATAAATAAGATAATTTCATATCGGAGGGCTCTTTTGATATTTACAGTAGCTTAGTGCTACCTCTACAAATACTTCACTTACACTTATGGAGTGCTTAGCTTATGTGACGTGCCTACTGAAATGTTTCATATGTGTTACCTAATAGATTCTTACAATATCCCTGTCATTTACATGCTAATGCTATCACTATTTCACAGATGTGGAAACTTAGGCCCGGAGAGAATAAACAATTTCATATGAGTGTGAAATGACTTATAAATAATTAAATGAATAGTAAAATCCTATCAAAGAGAAAGATACGAGGAGAGTAAACGCTTTCTCAGAGGGCTGCAACTAAGAGACAGGACATCCCATTCTAAGCTCAAGTCACCTATGAATTAATTACAGGTGATTACCTAGACAGCATTTTTATACTACATAGTTCAGCTTTCTACTCAAAAGCATGATACAATAAATATTTTGAAGCATGTGCAGAGATCAAGTGAGATTTTGAAAAGAAACAATAAAGGTCTTCCTTACATCTAAAAAATATTCTCTTACTGCAAATTATTACTGTCCTCAGTCTTTTATATTATCCACACAAATTGAAGCAACTGAATTTCATTTGATGTCTGCACTAATGTTCACATCTGGAAGTAAAGTTATTCATTTCTTCTGATATTGCTATATCACTAAATATTTATTGTATAACACCAACTGCCTGTCACTGGGGATACAAAATGTATAAAATTTAGAGATTATGTAGGAGAAAAATACTCATTCACACATTAAACTACTTGAAATGAGAGTAGTATTATAGGTCAATTATTAAAATGTTCATTATATGGAGCCAGTGAGGGGAGGAGCTATGGAGTCTGTAATTTGATAAAGATAAAATAGTCACCAGTATCGAAATCTACAGAAGATAAAGAAAACATGAAAGCCAACTACATAGTGAAGAAAATAGCAAGTGGGAGACATGTAACACTCTAATTACTAGTTTGATTTTTATTTGATTGTAACTAGATTGGCTAGTAAATAAATCTAACAACAAATAAGCTTATGAAAACTTTTCATTGAAATCGATATTTCAGACTTAAACAAATAGTTAACAGAAATAGCAATCTGTGGCATGATTAATCAAACATTTACATCCTCTTTACGCTAAGACAGTGGAGCACTTGTGAGCACAATTTATAAGGCACTCAACTTTCCTAGATGTTCTGTGACTATTTATGACTATTGACACATTTGAGATCATGGTTTTTTGTTTTTGTTTTTAGGAAGGGTGTCTTACTCTGTCGCCCAGAATGGAGTGCAGTGGTGAGACCACAGCTTATGCAGCCACTACCTTCTGGGCTCAAGTGATTCTCCCATCTCAGCTCCCTAAACAGGCACACGCCACCAAGCCCAGCTAATGTTTATATTTTTTGGTAGAGATGAGATTTTTGCCAAGTTGCCCAGGCTGTTCGGAAACTCCTGGGCTTAAGTGATTCACCAACCTTGGCCTCCCAAAAAGCTGGGATTACAACTGCGAGCCACAGCACCTGGTAGGTTTATTTAAGGATAAACTTTTACTCAATGGACTTTGTCTTTTACTCAAAAGATTCATCTTTTATCATTCCTAAGATGAAAGAGCTGTAAGTGGATTCAAAAAATCAGAATTATAATCTTTTAAAGAGTTTTTCTTTTGCTTTCTTTTGCTAGTATTCGTAGAATCTTCTAATTCCAAAGACTATTAAATATAAGTCAAACAGATGAGAATAGGAGACATTCAAAATTATTAATATTCATAAACTGTTTTTTATAGCTGTTATTACATAGCCATAAGAATGTAGTCATAATAGCTTCAATAGAAACATTTATTGAGTAGGAGACAGTTGGATAAAGACACACTGAATCCCAGTTATATGGTGTGAAATCTGTGAGATTTTGTTCATATTAATGAATCTCTCTATTCTGCATCACCTCAACATTGCTAAACATAGCTGGTACTAATTTATCTATCTACCTATCTGCTTATCTAGGCTATTGACATACATTTTATATATCGAATTATATAGCCAAAAACACAGGTATAACTGACTGTAGATCCCATACCTGTCCACATGTCAGAATCCCAGGGAAAGCCCATTCTAAATATAGTATCCTGAATATCTTGTATCTTACACTTTAATTCAATAGATACAGAGTTGGTCCTGAAAAATCTGTATTCTTTAAAGTTCTTTAATTTTTTTTTTTTTGATTCACAGCAAAGTAGGGAAACTAGTGGGTTAAACTACTGACACCCATTAAAAAAATAGAAATGTCCAGCTGGACATTTTTGTGAAATATCACTGGTTCTTCCTTTACCTGGGAGCAAACACCTATGAGCTGAGGACTGTCTTCAGCAAGGTAAATTCGTATTAGGTATGTTTTTGTCCTTCAAGATGCTTATCATCTAACTGTAAAAACAAAATAAAAAATGATGCTTTCACATGTTTTCTCCCACTGTCCTTCTCAGCCCTTTCTACATCATAAACATCCCTTCACGTTCCAATGCACAGCCTGAGTAACATCTCCTAGAGGACAGGTTCCTTAACATTTCAGGGAGGTAGGTCTCTCCTAACAGGAAACGACAGAAGACTGGGAGCTCTCCAGGGCTGGGTATCATCAAGTGGTTGAATGCAATCTGTTCTAGAAATCAACTCCAGCTGTCTCACCTGGAAGGGGGCTTAGTCGGAAGATGTAGGTGGTTTACTTGATTACTGGGAAGCTGGAGGAGCAGGCGCTGGAAAGGCCGAGAAACTAAGGGTGTTCCGGCGTGAGCAGAAGCTGTCTGGCTGGAGTAGGGTCAGCCTCGAGGGTCTCCTGAGACCTGAGACCACTGTCTCCTCTCAACATAAGCAGCTCACCAACCCTGGCTAATGAGTCTGAACAGCACCCAGAGACTCTATTCATGCTCTAAGCATGAACGAAAGCTTTTACCTTTTCAGAATCTTCAATGAGCGACCGGAGCAGCATTTCCGTTTGTGGTATATGATTCCCACAACACCCAGAGGAGCAAGGAGCATGGTTAACCTCTTTCATGCTAATGGCAATCCAAGGTTCAGCAAACTGTTCTTCCTTTGTTCCGATATGCCTGAGATTACCAGACGGTCACAAAGGTTACTAGAGTGGTAAGTCTCTATTTTATAAAACGATCTCATAACTTTTTTAAGTTTACAAATTTATTTGATGTTAATATTTTTTAATGAAAAGAAACAACAGTATTAAGGAGTGTACATACAAACGAAACTAGACAACTACTAAGAGTCCCTAACACTCTCATGTACTCACAAAAGTGTTTCATCTTTTTTTTTTTTTTTTTTTTTTTTTTTTGAGATGGAGTTTTGCTCTTGTTGCCCAGGCTGGAGTGCAATGGTACAATCTAGACTCACCACAACCTCCACCTTCCGGGTTCAAGCGATTCTCCTGCCTCAGCCTCATGAGTGGCTGGGATTATAGGCATGCTCCACCACGCCTGACTCATTTTGAAAACATAAAATTTTGTATTTTTAGTAGAGACTGGGTTTCTCCATGTTGGTCAGGCTGGTCTCAAACTCCTGACTTTAGGTGATCCACTTACCTTGGCCTCCCAAAATGCTGGGATTACAGGCGTGAGCCTCCAACAGGCCAGAATAATTCATCTTTACAGTCATCAGTGAATAATTTGTTTTGCTACTTCTGGAAATTGTGCAAAATTTCTTTTTTTAAATTATTTATTTATTTATTTGTTTATGAGGTGGAGTCTCACTCTGTTTCCCAGGCTGGATGGAGTGCAGTGGAGCAATCTTGGCTCACTTGCAACCTCTGCCTCCCGTGTTCCGGTGATTGTCATCCCTCAGGCTTTAAAGTAGCTGGGACTACTGGCATGCACCACAATTACGTGCTTTTTTTTTTCTTTTTTTTCTTTTGAGACAGTCTTGTTCTGTCACCCTGGCTGGAGTGCAGTGGCATGATCTCTGCTCACTGCAACCCTTGCCTCCCAGGTTCAAGTGATTCTGCTGCCTGAGCCTTCAGAGTACTGGGACTACAGAGGCATGCCACTACATCTGGCTAATTTTTGTGTTTTTAGTGGAGATGGGGTTTCACCATGGTGGCCAGGCTGGTCTCGAACTCCTCACCTCAGGTGATCCACCTGCCTCAGAGTATCAAAGTGCTGGGATTACAGGCATGAACCACCACTCCCAATCTCATTTCATAACTTTGCTCACCCTCTACTTCCTTTATCTGAGGCCTTACAGTCTTTTACATTTACTCTCGTTTTCTAAGTACTTTAAGTACATAAGACCAAATATTTTTCTCTAGGCTCTACTGTTCCCTGTCCCTCAGGTCCTGAAATATAGTTTTCTCATTTGTGTATTTTTCTATATATCCAATAACATTCCAGTGAGATTTTTCATTATACCCAAGTGCTATCTCAGGAAAACATTTTAAACTCCCAGGAACTAACACCATTTAATTATGATAATTTTAATACTTTAGCATATTGAATTGTAATCAAAGAATCCATCTGTATCTCTTGCTACCTGGAGAATATATTGCTTACTTTGCAGTTTTATGTACAGTTAATTTTTCCTAAGAGGTAATTAGAACTTTGAAAGATGCTGTCTTTTCTGATTTAAGAGTGCTCATGTATAAAAATATAATTAATAGGTTACTAATTTACCAAATTACTTCTATTCTTTAATGGGTTTTGTTTTTGTTTTCTTGTCTGTATTGACGATAATAAACTTAGGCTTCTAAACTCGAGCTGGCAAACTATTTCTCTGCAGGGCCAGAGAGTGAGTATGTGAGTTTTGTGGGCCATCCAGTCCCCACTGCAACTGTTCAACTCAGTCTGGATTGAACAAGACGGTTGAAACCCACAATGAGGTTCCAATAGGGCTCTTTTTGTTTTTTGTCTTTTCTTTTTTCAAAACAAATCACTGAGACAGATACCAGCAGTTTGTGAATCCCTATTATAAACAAATGCTTTTTCATATAGTATTATTATTATTAAGATGAAATCTTGCTCTGTCACCCAGGCTGGAGTGTAGCGGCACAGTCTCGGCACACTGCAACCTCCCTCTCCCAGGTTCAGACAATTCTCCTACCTCAGCCCCCAAGTAGCTGGGATTACAGGCGGAGAAGTATGCATCACCACATCTGAGTGATTTTTGTATTTTTAGTAGTGACAGGGTTTCGCCATGTTGGCCGGACTTGTCCTGAACCCCTGATCTCAAGTGATTCACCCGCCTCAGCCTCCCAGAGTGCTGGGATTAGAGCAATAGACACCATGCCCGGCCATGTTTATTATTATAGGTCTTTTGTTTTTTTGCACTCTGACAATGAATTTTATGTTATTTGGTACTAAGCTATCTAAAAATATTAAACTTTTATTTAAATGTGGATTGTAGACTTTTTCACTAAGTGCCATTCTTAGCCCTATTTAGTGCTCTTTCTCCTGAATTCAATCTTTGATGATATTAAAATTGTAGTTCAGTGTTTTTTGTTTGTATTTGGTGGGTCTGCATTTTTCTTGTTTATTTTCAACACTCACAAATCACTCTTCAGAAATATCTCCTTTATTAAGTGGATGGACGAATTTTAGTTAGGGATTCATCAACTGAATCGATGCATTTTATTTAACTCTTTTTTTTTTTTTTTCCAGCATACACACACGTAATTGGTGTTAACTTTGTGATACTTTCCTGTGTTTACTGTTTTTATCTTTCTTTTTTCACTGTATGATTCATGTTATTTTTAGTTTTACTGTCATATCAGTTTCAGTTTCTGTTTCTTTGTTCTAATTGCAAAACATTTATTTTCTTATAATTATTTCTATAGTGATAACTTTCTGTCATTACATTAATTCTTTATTTTCTCATGTAGTATTTATGGATTCATGTTGTGAGTAGTGGGGACATTCACTCATTTCTATGTTTTTTTTCCCTCTGCCTTCCACTCTGTCACTGTATAGATTATTATATTTTTTTTGCTTAGTGCTTTTATTTTTAAGATAATTACATGTAAATGACCCTGACTACCTCCCCACTTCTTTCACCTTTACCTCTCAATGTTGGTTATATGTATGTAGCTATGTTTTCTGCATTTGTAATAGTCATATTCCACAATGTAACCATGCATACGTATTTCTGTTAGTTCTCCCTCTACATTTGAAGGATTTTAATACATTCTGAAATCATTGTTCCAGTTCTTGTTTGCAAGCTTTTCTACCTGGTATTTCTGACAAGAAGGGATTCTTGTAACAATATTTTTATAGTTCTTTCAATACTTAGTGCTAGGTCTATTATAAGTGAATGACAAATTAACTATAAAGCTATTGAGTGGGGTCAGGCACCGTGGCTCACCCCTATAATCCCAGCACTTTGGGAGGCTGAGGCAGGTGGATCAAGAAGTCAGGAGTTCGAGAGCAGCCTGACCAACAGGGTGAAACCCCATCTCTACTAAAAACACAAACATTATCCAGGCATGGTGGTGTGCACCATTAATCGCAGCTACTCAGGAGGCTGAGGGTCGGAGAATCCCTTGAACCCGGGAGGTGGAGGTTGCAGTGAGCTAAGATCGCACCACTGTACTCCAGCCTGGACTACAGAGCCAGACTCCGTCTCAAAAACAAACAAACAAAACCAAAAAACTATTGTGTAACACTTTTCTTGATGTTTCTGGAATCATTATTACTCTTCAAGAATTGAAGGTGCATCCAGGAAATGTGAAGCCACCTAGTATTATACCTTTTATAAGTTAATTATTCTTTTAGCCTTGAGCTCAAATATTTTTTTTCTTTAATTCTAGTATGCAGCACTTTTAATAGGATATTGTCACATTCTTCTTAAAGGAAATAGAGTGTACCTTTTCAATGTGTGCTATGAAGTATTGTTTTATTTCTTTAAAAAAAGTTTTTAAAATTATCTCTGTGTGTGTTGTTGTTGTTGTTGTTTTTTGTGATGACTTTAATTCTTCATTCTGTGAACACCAGTTACGCTGGCATCCTTGTATATGCTGAATATCCTTGGTCTATCTTCACACGTAAAATTTATTTACGGTATCTTCAAAGTGTCTGTGTTTAATTTGTTGTTCTGGTGTTTCTGACTCCTTTCTTCTTCTGTGTTCTCAGCAGTGTTGTCTGGCTTTCAATGTGACTTTCATTTCAGTTGTAGTTTTATTGTTTCCACCTCTTCCTGAGTTCTCCTGAGCTCTGCTAGTCCTGTTTCACTTTCTTTTCTCAGCCATGACTTCACCTAAGCTTTCGCACTGCTCATCCTTCTTTTGTTTTATGAAAGTGGTTGCTTTAACTTTTATTCCTGAATGAGTAGGAATGTATTTGGAATCTACTTTCTAGAAAGAATTGCCAACACAGTACTCTTGGCTGTCATGCGTTTTCCTGTTATTTTCTCATTTGGTGTGCTTATTTCTTTATTGTCTTTAGATTTTTAAATGTTTAGTATTTGTGGGTTTTTGTCTGTGGTCATCCTAGACTAGTTTTTGCAGGTGTTATTTTTGTTTCTTAGTCTTTCTTGATTGAGATGTTTACAAAAAAAAAGATACTGTTGTGTGAATAGGGTAACGCTGGGTTGCTGGCCTGAGACGAGTCCCCTGCAGCCTGTGTACTTCCTTGGCATTGTTAGTAGTGAGGCTACCGCTTAGGTGTCAGCCTGTGTTGGAGAAGACTCTGTTGCTGGATTTCCATGTTTCTAACCACATACCATGGTCTGTTTCTGCCTCCATGCTGATTTGGCCACAGGGGTCTCAGCGTCCCTCCTTGTCATGTGTCTGACAAACACGATCTCTGCCTCCCTTTGAGCAGAATGGTTTCTCACTCTTCTTGCTTTTGATGGGAAGAAAAGGGAGACGTATTTTTAATTTTTAATGTTTTATGTGAAAACCTGAATTTTATGTTTGTATTTTTTCATATTTCAGAAAGTTTTAT
Organism: Saimiri boliviensis; assembly: GCF_048565385.1. NCBI lineage: Eukaryota > Metazoa > Chordata > Mammalia > Primates > Cebidae > Saimiri > Saimiri boliviensis. The sequence continues at coordinate 108,762,981 of NC_133461.1, read as the reverse complement.
TGAAACATGCCATTACCTTATAAAATCAACTGTAAAATAAATAGGCTCAGGTTGGGAGGTGGATGTGAAGGCCTTGCTTCCCGGTGGGATATTTTTCATATTTTTAGTGCATTGCTACTTTCCATTTCCCTCATGTCCAATGATTTTTATTCATTCATGAGTTTTGATCAATGAAGACAAAAAAGGTGCATCAATAATATCTGGAAATAACACTGATACTAAATAAGAAAATATTAATAAAATCATATATTATTTACATATACTATTATATAGTTTATAATACAGAGTTATGAAGTTAAAATGATAACAAAATTTTTCTTTTTTCTTTTTTTTTTTCTTTTGAGATGAAGTTTCACTCTTGTTACCCAGGCTGGAGTGCAATGGCACGATCTCAGCTCACCGCAACCTCCACCTCCTGGGTTCAGGCAATTCTCCTGCCTCAGCCTCCTGAGTAGCTGGGGTTACAGGCACGTGCCACCATGCTCAGCTAATTTTTTGTATTTTTAGTAGAGACAGGGTTTCACCATGTTGACCACGTTGGTCTCGATCTCTTGACCTCGTGACCCACCCGCCTCGGCCTCCCAAAGTGCTGGGATTACGGGCTTGAGCCACCGCACCCGGCCAACAAAATTTTTATAATACTAGATTATAATTCTTAAATGAGATATTAAATATCGACATAAGCTGTCTTGAAAGAAATTAGAAAAAATGACATAGAAACTAACAAGGGAAGTTAAGTAGAATGCTGTTGTGAACCTCCAGATGAATATTTAAGTTGTTGCATTTTAATTTCAATTTAGTAGAAAAAGTCACATTTTTTTCTTAAAAGCCCTTTGTTCTATCTACATAAAAATTTTAGTTCTCATTGAAATTGATAGAATGTAAAAATAAATCATAAATGAGGAATGATGTCAGCAAAACAGTGAGACAAGCTGCTCCAAGCTCCTGGTCTCCATAAAAACATTTTAAAAAACAAAAAGAGACTGTCAGAACTCAAGAACTCAGTCTGTCAGAGCTCTGAGAAACAGACGGAGATCTCCAGCAACCAAGCAAACACTGAACAGAGAACGAGACAGTGGTGGAAATGCTTCTTGGCATTTTGTCTCGCCCTCATCTGCCTGCTCCACTGAAGTTGGAGGAGCAGCTCACGGTCCAGTTGCGACTGTAGAGCCAGGCTTCACATGGACTGAGTGGACCTCACCATTACTGCATAGCTTGCTCTCTCCTTCTCGGAGCTATTTAAGGTCTAATGCAAAATGTTTGGTCTCGGACTTTTATTTCACACATGATAATTCTGAAAGATCCAGGTTTCACAAAATAAAAGCTCAAGAAATTCAATTAAAAAAAGAAAACAACGGGACCCCACCAATCAGCCCACATACGAGCCCAACATATTCCCAGTCTCCTTGTACCACCTTCTCACCTCTCACTTGTCTTCTTCCTAAGCCCACTGCGATGGTTATATTTGTCCTCATGATGCAGTCCTGCTTCTGTTATGAATGGAACATGGGTAAATTAGGTTGGATAATCCTACCATGCCTTAGGATTCTATAGAAAGTCATTTTACTTTTCTCCTAAAATAATTTACCCAATTTGGGAAAGGATACGCTGCAGCAATTAAAATTTTCATTTTTAACTCCACCTTTTCAAATCTATATTTTTTTGACCTAAAACTCATTTAGAAAAGCAAGTTCTTATGTGGGAAAAAAAAATAAGGAAAATTACATCCTTTTGCATTTGAAAAGAAAAATATATAAGGGCAGCCATGTTCCTGGGTACAAAGGAAGGGCATTTGAAGGCCACAGGCACAAGTAGAACCAATGGGATTCGTAGGCAATGGAAGCAGAAGAACAAGGACACTTCCAGTTAGGGGATGAAGATCCTGGTGAATAACAGCATACTTTCAACAACTTCTGCAAACCTCTCTCTGATCTCGGAAGTGTGCTATGAGTATGTTTTAGCCTTGAGGGATGTGTGGGGAAATGACCCCTGTGTCTGGGTCAGACTCTCTCAGGTCTTTTTCTGTCTCTCTTTTGGTTTGGTTAGTGTCTCACCTTTGCAGAGCAATCAGTGCACTGTAGGGTTTTGTGAAGGCATTTCAGCTGGAGGAGTGCCATGTGCATTTTCAGCTCCTGACACATTGGCTGACATGAACATTGCAGAAGAGTTGGCTTCCCATGGGAGACCCTGCCCAGTGAGAAACAGACGCTAGAAAAACCTTGGCCAGATAAACTCCCTCATTTTTCTCTCTTCTGTGAGTCACTCAAAGGTAGAACTCCACGTACTTTTTGAGCAAAAGTCCTATGTGAAGACTTTCTGAGACTCTTTGAGGATTGTTTTGAAAGAATATCTAGACTGAAAATAGATTGAATTCATCTGCATCTTTCTTTGCCTCACTTTGATGTTCTCTTTATGCTTTCCTGAGTTTGTGTCTAAGTGAAGTGTTAGTAGGTTGATCTCTGTCTTGGCTCTGCTTTCTAAAGGAACTGAGCTAACACAGTCAGCAAATTTGCAATAAACCAATATTAGGATGACATCTGAAGATTTATAATTAAGGCAGCCAATGCTGGCTAGATTGGCATGTTTATTTCAATATTATCCTAAATATTGCTTCATCTATTTTAGGAAGGCATGTGAAAAACCACTTAAAATTTGGCTGTTCAATTAAGAATTGTAATTTTTAAAAGTCAATGATATAAGACATTGATGAAAGAAATCAAAGAAGTTTTAAGTAAATGCAGAGACACTCCATGGTCATGGATTGAAAGATTTGATATTGTTTAGATGTTCCTTTTTCCAAAATTAATATATAGATCCAACGCAATGCCTGGCAAAACCCTGGCATGCTATTTTGTAGATATTGACAAACTGACACCAGAGTTTAAATAGAAAGGCAAAACTCTAGAGTAACAAACATGATACTGAAGAAGAACAAAGTTGAAGGACCGACACTAATAAATTTCAAGACTTACTGTAAAGCTACATTAATCAAGACAGCATGGTATTGTTGACAGAATAGATACACGGATCAATGAAACACAAAATGCAATCTAAAAGTAGACTCACGAAATATAGTGAACAGATTTTTGAAAAAAGAAAAAAAGCACAAAGGCAATTCAACGAAGAAAGGAAAGTCCTCTCAACAAATGGTGTGGAAAGATTAGTGTGTTTGTAGTTTTTATGTTTTGTTTTGTTTTAAACCTATACAGAGACCTCAAACCTTTCGAAAAATTAACATCAGATACCTCAAACACCTATGATTCAAATGCAGAGTTCTAAAAGTTCTTGAAGAAAGTATAGGAATAAATAAAAATGTCTTTAATTTTTATTCTCAGCTTTTAAATATATACCAAAGGCACAATTAATGAAATTTTTTAAAACGATGCATGAGACTTTATTAAAACAAAAACTTACTTTAAAAAGATACTATTAACATGATCTAAAGACAAGCCACATAGTGAAAGAAATATTTTCAAAACATGTATCTGATGAAGGACTTTTATCAAAATATGCAAAGAAACACTTTTAATATTCAACAATAAGAAAACAAACTCAATTAAAAATTAGGCAAACTATCTAAATCGACACTTCCCCACAGAAGATACAGAGACTGCAAATAAACATGAAAAGAAGCTCAACATTATTTGTCATCAGAGAAATGTAATTTAGTACAAGAATGAGATGCTATCACATGTCTGTTAATTACATAAAACCAAAAATCTTGACAATACCGATTACTGATAAGGATATGAAACAATAGGGGCTCTCATTTATTGCTGGTGGAAATGCAAAATGGTACAGCTACCTTGGAAGGCAGCTTGGCAGTTTCTTACAAAGCTAAGCATCTTCTCACTATAGTACGCTTAGTTGCATTCTCAGGCATTTGCTCCAATGATTTGTAAACTTATGTCCAGTTAAAAAAAAAAACAGGTTATAACTATTTTTAGTAGTTTATTGTGTGATTGCCCCAAATTGGAAGCATCCAAGACACCCTTCAGCAGGAGAAAGCATAATTAATTATAGTCCTGGAGTACCTCATACAATGAAATGCTGTTTAGGATTAAAATGAATGAGGCATCAAGCCACGACAAGGCGTGAATGAAACTCCTATGTGCATTGCTGAGTAAGAGAAGGCAGTGTGAGATGCTGTATAGTATATACCTCATTTACGTGATATTCTAGAGGAGGCAAACTATAGACATGCTAAGCACATCAGTGTTTCCAAGGTGTGTTGTTGTTGTTGTTGTTGTTGTTGTTGTTGTTGTTGTTGTTTTAATGGGGGAGGATTGACTAGGCGAGACACAGGGTAAATATTAGGACATGGAAACTATCCTGTGTGAAACTGTAATACTGGCCACATGACACTATGCTTTTGTCAAAATCCGTAGAACTTTACGGCATAAAGAGTAAACTTTGGGTTGGGTGCGGTGGCTCACATCTGTAATCCCAGCACTTTGGGACCTGAGACGGGTGCAAAACCATGCCACAACTAACTTTTGTATTTCTTGTAGAGACAGGGTTTCTCCACGTTGCCCAGGCTCGTCTCAAACTCCTAGACCCAAGGGATTCACCCACCTTGGCCTCCCCAAGTGCTGGGATTACAGGTGTGAGCCTCCATGCCCAGCCTGGGGATGTGTATGAACCCTTCTAAAACCTCTCTAAATTTATATGGAAGTGAACAATTAAGTAAATGGGTAGTGCCTTATGGGAGCCTGGTTTCGTACTGTTGCAGTGGGAGTTTACATAAAAGCAATGAGAGGAGGCTACAGTGGTGCATGCGGTATGAATTCAAGTTGCAGACCTCACCATGAACTCATAGAGAGCTTAATATGGATACAGATGGTTACATTTGGAAGCATTTCTGTATGTGTGTATACGCCAGTCTTACTAACACTTAATATTCAGTGAATATACATCACTACCACAAATACACACTAGTTTTACATAATTGGCCAAGAAATCAAAGTTTTCTTGGAATACGGGGCTCCCTCCGGATGGAAGCAAGTGCCAGCATATGGCTGTGACCACGTCCCCTGAGATTGTGATGGGTCTGCAGCTGGTAGTGACATTATGGTAAAGTCCCACTAGATTTGGAAAACCTGTTTCTCCACCAATGCCTTTCACTCAAGGATTTTCATTACTTTTCTGCAAAATCTTCCACTAACTGTCTGTTCATATTTATTTAAAGAAAATCTATTTTCATCATGGATATTGGCCTGGTGTTTTCTTTTCTTGCTGAGTCTCTGCCGGGTTTTGGTATCAGGATGATGTTGGTCTCATAAAATGATTGCGGAAGGACTCCCTCTTTTTGGATTATTTGGAATAGTTTCAGAAGGAATGGTACCAGCTCCTCTTTGTATGTCTGGTAGAATTCGACTGTGAACCCGTCTGGACCTGGGCTTTTTTTGGGTGGTATGCTCTTAATTGCTGCCCGACTTCAGACCTTGTTATTGGTCTGTTCAGGGTTTTGGCTTCTTCTGGGTTTAGGCTTGGGAGGATGCAGGTGTCCACGAATTTATCCATTTCTTCCAGGTTTACTAGTTTATGTGCATAGAGTTGTTTGTAATAATCTCTGATGATGGTTTGAATTTCTCTAGAATCTGTGGTGATATCCCCTTTATCGTTTTTTATTGCATCAATTTGGTTATTCTTTTTTTTTTATTAAGCTGGCTAATGGTCTGTCTATTTTGTTGATCTTTTCAAAAAAACAACTCCTGGATTTATTGATATTTTGAAGAGTTTTTTGTGTCTCTATCTCCTTCAGTTCTGCTCTGATCTTAGCTATGGAGTTCTTGTCTTCTAGGTTTTGAGTTTTTTTGATCTTGCTCCTCTAGCTCTTTCAATTTTGATGATAGGGTGTCGATTTTTGATTTCTCCTTTCTTCTCATGTGGGCACTTATTGCTATATATTTTCCTCTAGAGACTGCTTTAAATGTGTCCCGGAGATTCTGGAAAATCTTACAAATATCGGATACCTCTGATTCTTGAGCATCTCAATGACAGCTAGGAAAATTCCTGTAGGAAAATGCAGACTGAGTGCCAGTCTCTGCTTCTAGCTTCTGTGGATTTTGTGAAGCCTCTCTTTAACGTCTAATATGGTAGAAAGAAAAATGATGAGAGTTCAAGGAATGTGGGTTAAATTCCACATCTGCCTCTGCCTGGTTGTCTGACTTTAGGGACATCACTTAACATACTTGCTTTCCATTTTCCCGTGAATGCACAGACTACATTCAATAGACACATGTAAGGTCTGGGTTTAGGGTTGCTGCACTATCAAATGAAGATAAATATATCCTGAAATTGCTTATAAAATGTAACTTTGTTCATGAGATTTCTAAGACCAACAATAACTCATTAGCCTACAGTGTGTTGATTAATTAAGTTAATCTGAAACACATAACCTAAATCACTCTACTTAGCTGCTGTTCTAATGCTTGGTGATTTAATTGTTGTGCAGCTTGCCCTGCAAACTGCTGTACTGTAATTAAGGAAATTGTTGTTTTGGATGGTTTCCTTGTAACTCCATGCATTTGCACCTACCGTTATACCAAGTATCCTTTTCTCAAACTCGAAATTTCTTCTTCTCCCTGGATCAACTAGACTCCATTTCCAATTCCCTCTTGTAGTTAGATGTAGCCACATGACTGATTTCTAGTTAATGTAAGGTGAGCAGGAGAACTGAACAGCTCATAGGCACCTGCCACGGCCACTCTAAACTGTCATTTCTCATTCTGCCGGGTGGACACAAGTGGTGTGAAGGCCCAGAAGGTCCTCAGAACTACAACATGGAAGGAGCCTGGACCCATGAATCACCCGACAGAGAAAGCTTGCTGTTGTCTAACAAGAAGAGCTATGAACATTCATTCAAGTCCTGATACATGCATGGATCTATTTATTGCAAAATTAGCCCATGTTAGCTATATACTCTGATTATAAATATAGTTAATGATTTAAAACCAAAGTAGTATATTCTCTAACTTTTCCCTCCTAGGAAGATATGCCAATTTCCTCAGGACAAATTAATTATTATTGTACAATGATCTAAAGGAAATCTGGCCACATTGCCATTAAGCACTCACAATGCTCTGTTTTCTGTTTGTTTATTCCTGTTGGCCCAGTAGGCTATGTAGCCGCTGAAAGTGGAAATATGCGCTCAGTTATTTTTTTTATGCCTTAGCACCTTAGAGTTTGTTACCTAGTGAAAATTCGGCCAGGAGTGTCAATAGGTTTGCTGAATGAATATGAATGAGTAAATGAGTGAATTGAACCACAATATTACATTTTGGACATTTTATTCTCAAATGTCCCTCTCAGTGTATCAACCCATGGAAACCCCACCCATTCCCCGTTCCCTAAGCCTAATGTCAAGTGCTACCCTAGTCTTTGAACCTCGATAAGACTCCTGTTTTACCTTCTTTAATTATTCTACACTGTCCAAATTTTTCTGTTACAACAATCGTTAAATAACATAATTAATTATTTATTTGCATCTACAATAAGATATGAATAACAAAAGTTTGCTGCTCAACAAATGGATGAAGCATACTTCATGTCATAGGAGACCTTGAAAGTAGAACTGGGGTGAAGGCAAAGTCTGCACATTCATTACCGAGGATGTTTTTCTTACAACAAAGTGTTGCTCGCTGCCTCAAAGCCAGGCCTGCCTATTTACAGTTGCAAATGTGAAAGATTGTGAGATTGGTAGGAGAGAATTATGATGTTAGAGGGTGTTGGTGCATAAGCAAGAAGAAATGATAATGCCTTTTATAAAATGAACATAGCGTAAGAGGTGGTTCCAAAGGGTGACCTCTGGCCCAATAGCATTGGCATGACCTGGGAACTTAGAAAAATGTAAACTATCAAACTGCAGCCCAGATTTGCTAAAACAGAGACTCTTGAGATAACGCCCCAAATTCTATGATTTTTAACAAGTCCCACAAGTGATTTTGATGCATAATATTTGAGAACAATTAGCATGGTGACGATATCTGCTAGCACAGGAGGTAATTCATGACCTGAGCCACATTATTATAGGGTATTACAGTGTCAATCCTGATCTATCATCTACCATTGTTTGCAGCACTAACGAGCTGTGTATCCGCAGAAATGTGAATTAACCTTTTCTGTGCCCTTATATGTGATATTTAGAATTCTGAAAAGCTATCTCAGTTGTGTTTGTAGTTCTAAAATTCTAAAATAAACTATTCCCAGTGTTACCCAGATGAATTTGTTCATGGAAGGCATTGTAAAATATTGCCATTTCCATGGCAAGCTATCATGATAGCCTGAAAAAAAAAACAGTATGTTTTAATGTGTTTCCCTTGACTGGCAGTGGTGTGGGGCCACCTGCTAATAATAGATCAAGCCTCTTGAACATCTGTGTGTTGGAGAGAAACCAGTGCTCCTGCACCAGCTCCCTGTTCCATGTGCATGGGGAAATAATCCTTCCATTGTGGTTTTGCCTCAGTTTGTTCTTCTGCAACAAAGATGAAAACTTAATAACCAAATGTTACAGAATTATATTATGGACATGTTTAACCTGGGAAGGTTGAAATCCTTAGAGAGATAAATTGATGCTTACCTGTAGAGATAAGAACTCAGAGGTTTCCTGGGGCTGCCATAACAAAATATTTCACACACACACACACACCACACACACACACACACATACACACACCCCATATACAAGGTGTCTGTCAGCAAGATTGGATTCTCTGGAGCCCTCTCTCCTTGGCTTGTAGATGACAGTCTTATCCCTGAATCCTGATGTGATCATCCCTCTGTGTTTCTCTGTGTTTCTCTGGTCTCCTCTCCTTCGATCTTTTCCACTGGACCTATTGGATTAGGGCCTACACTATTGATCTTATTTTAATTTAATGATCTCTTCAAAGACCCTAACTTAAACCCAGTCATGTTCTGAAGACTTTGATATGTGAATTTCGGGTGAACACAATTCAACTGGTAATGTGAAGTTCATTGAAGAATCTACACAACCCCTAAGCAGTATTTGGAAGAAGAATGGTTATCCCTAAAGACCTGTGAAATGTTTCCAAGATCCATAATCACACTGCAGAATGGATGAAAAGAACACTCATGTCCGTATATGTTTGGATCATGCCTAATAACAGAAGCTTATTTATTTCTCTAATGAAATTATTCTGACCAGTTTAGAGTCAAACATAAAATGATATAATACAAAGTACATATAGATTACCTATCCTAAGAGTACCTATAATGCCCAATGCTATCCTTTATTCCTTAGAATTAAAAGGAGATTCAAATTTCCGTTATAAAAGAGAAGCTACATACATTTAATCTTGATAAAAATTTTCAGTATCTTTTTCAAAACAAATTCACAGGCCAGCCGCAGTTGATGCTAAACTGAGATTAATATCTGTTAAATATCATCAGAAAAATATCAATTAGCTTATAAAGCATTGTTGGGTTTCTCTCATTACTGGCTGAAATTTTGAATAAATTGTTGTATATACTTATCAAATGAATGTCTTATTCTGCTGTATGCTGATGATCATACATTAAAACATGATAAGTGACAAAATTACCCAAAAACACGTGGGATATGAACTGTCTCTGATGTAAGATGTTCCTTATGAACTAATGCTCCAAAATTGAGATTTATTTTACCTTTATTCATATTATTACCTTATTAGAGTTTTGAAACCTCTGTAACTTTTTTTTGGAATGGCTAAGCCTTGTTTCTGGTTGCATATTAGTGTGGAAATTCTCAACAGTTAGCCATTTATAACAGTATTTTTCAGACTACACTTTAAACCAAAAATTTACTAGCTAGGACATGTGGTAAGTGCTACTTTGTGGGTCATATTTGTGACAGATATATTTATCTACCAACTTGGCTAAGCTGTGATGCTAGATTGTTTGGTCAAACACTAAGGTGAATGTTTCAGGGAAGATACTTGTGGATATGATGAACACTCAAAAAGCAGGTTCCCCTCCATAATGTGGGTAGGTCTCATCCAATTAGTTGAAGTCCTTAAGGTCGAAGACTGGGGTTTCCTTGAATATAACAGTTCTCCAATACTAGCTGGGCTACCCAGCATTGCTTGGATGATCTTCATTCAATATATTAATTTCTGTTGCAGCTTGCCAGATTGAGAAATGTCCTGTGGCGCTCAATGGCTTCTCTCCCCGGTGTCTGGACACTTTGTGGCTTATATTTGTGACTTCTGTTGTGAAAAGAGAATTGTTTCTGAATTTAGAGCCTGTGAGGCTCATGGGAGGATTCTTCTCTGTCTAGGTCTCACTGGCTTCCATTGTAGCTCAGTGTCAGCTGCATTCTCTGATTTCCCATTCTGGGTCCTCAAGGTGCCCCACATGGGATTAAGATAATGTTCTATAGCTCGTGTTTCAAATCAGGACCTCAAAGTATGTGGAAAAACTATCTAGCAGTGTTACTTGATGCAGTAACAAAGAAACCTTTTATTTTATGGGTAGAAAGTATATCTTACATTAAGATTTTCTGAAGGTGCTATTATATTTTTGTCCAGAAATGTCTCATGTCTTCTGTGAAAAACCCTAATGGCAGAGATATGTAGCCTCGTGGATTCAGCCATCATGCAGTCAATCAAGAGGCGATGCTATTTTCTGGTTCTCAGCAAAACTCCATCTTCTTTTCCTCTTTTTGCTTTCACGTATTCTTCGGACATCAACCACTCCCATCCTATGCCAGTTACTCTTGGATCTGTGCTCCTAACTCATCCCTCGCCCCAGACTTCTGTACCTGTGGATCTGACTCCCCGCCAGGCTCCCTCTTCGTTGGGTTCTAGCTAGGCCTTGAATTCAGCATGGCCAAGACTGACCTATTTGGCTTTCACTAAAAATCTTCCTTCTGTGTTTCTTACCTCAAACTTGAACCCACCAGCTCTCCACTGTGAGAGTCAAACGTCCTCCCTTGAGTTTCTTGAAGAATGGGTCAAGCTCTCTTTTGACTCTAAGTGTTTCTTACAAATATGCTGCTCCCTAAAAATGCTCTCTGAGAAAAATCAGGCACATCATTTATTTCAGTCCTCTGGCACGTTTCTCTAATACAAATCTGCTCTGAAGTCTTCTATAGCCTCCTATGCTTGTTCATATTATAGTAGAACTCAAACCTCATAGCAATGTCTTCACCTGCTTCTCTCCCTACTGACTTCAGGGCTGTCCTTGCCATTGTCTCCAGGACCTTAGCACTGATAGTGATGTTTTCAACCAATATGATTATTTTAAACATCAGAAGAGTCATCCCAAGTTTCTATAAGTGCCATTGCTCATTTGCACATTACACACTAGCCATTTTATTAGGATTTCAGTTTGATAGAAAATACTGTCCTGCCCCCCTGCCCTGGCCACATAATAAGCAGGTCTAGTCATAAAGTTCCTCAGTTTCTGTTTGTCAGAAAAAATCTTGTGATTTCCTCATTTTTTAAGATACAGGTTTCAGGTTAATATTTCCCCCTTTTAAAACTTTAAAAATTTTATCTCATACTATTTTGGTTGTGTGGTTTCTGAGAGGAGGTCCTCTGTGATTCTTAACCTTGTTTGTTCTTAGCTAAGATTTTCCTTTTTTCTGGCTGCTTCCAAGATGTTTCCTTTTCTGAAATTTGGATATGATGTGTATGGGAATTTTTTGAATATGATCTGTCTGGGCATTTTTTGCTAATTGATTTTATTCACCCTTCATTATGTTCTCTAAGCCTCCTATATCTGTGATTTGGTGTCTTTTTTCTTTCCTTCTTTCTTTTTTGATAATAAGAGGATTTCATTTATAAAACAATGTAAATAGCAATGTAAATAGAATTAGAAAACAGTTTCAATTTTTATTCATAGCATTATTAATCAAAATTACAACAGATTTACAGGGCCATAGATCAGTAACAAAACAAAAGGGAAATGAAATGTTCCAGAGACCTGTGAAAATTTCCAAAGAAACACGCAGTAGGCTAAAGTTCTTCAGGCTCAGCATCATCATACGACAGGTTGTATTCATTCCTGCCCTTTCTCACCAAGTTCTTCCTCGATATTTGCCTTTCTCTTTTCCAACTTGTGGAGACTTGGCTTTGCATTCAAGAACTTTTTCCCATTTCTTGTCCAGTTTTAGCCTGGTGATAACCACCTGGCTTGGGTGAACACCCACACAGACGGTGGTGCCAGTGGTCTTCTCACTGCATCCACTCTATGCTCTATGTAGATGGCATTTCTTTACGTGCATCTGGACCACCATGCTGATTTTCTGACCTTTGTCGTGTCTTCCAATCCCCTGGACTTCTTTGTCCTTGTTGATTGGCATGGAGTTGACATTGTAATTCTGCTGCAGCTGCTTGCTGGGGTATCATGCTGGGAGAGCAGAGACAGCATGATGTTCCTGTGCACATGTGAGGGGCCATTGAGGTAACATTTGCAGTGTTGGCTGTGGTCTAAGGTGATAAAAGGATTGAACGTTATGGCCACCTTTGCCTCTGGCTGGCCTAGTGGTGTCTGTCTTTTATTTAAGAACGTTCTTTCCTATTATTACCTTGAATATTTCTTTTGCACTATTCTCTATTCTCTCTTCTACTTCAATTAATCATATGTTTTTTTATACCTTTTAAGATGACTCCCCTTTTATGGGCTGTTCTGTTCTTTTTTTTAAAGTGTTTTTTTTTTCTATTTTCATTTCATTGTGGGAAATTTCTATTAATATATTTTCAAGCTCACTGATTTTTCCTCAGACATGTGAAGTCTACTGATGAGCCCATCAAAGACACTGTTTATTTCTACTACGGTATTTTCGATTCCTAGCATTTTGTTTTGCTTCCTTATTAGCATTTCCATGTCTCTGCTTCTATTACTCTTGCATATTGTCCACTTTTTCTAGTAGAACCCTTAGCATATTGATCACAGTAATTTTAAATTCCAAGTCAGATAATCCCCAAATTTCTGCAATATCTGAGTTTGGTTTTTATATTTGCTCTCTGTCTCATTACACTAATTTTTTAGGATACTTTTGTTTGTTTGTTTGTTTGTTTGGATTCTTTAGAAACTCATACTTAATGTTCTTCTGTGACAAGACTTGATATTTTTCTATGAAAATCTTAAATACATATTTAATATAAATCATGGCATGTAAGTTAAATTGCTTTTAAATATTTTCCTTCTGTAAACTTGTAATAAGTAGAGTACTGGAAACTTAAGTTGCCATGACGATGACTTTAAGACTTCTTTTCAAGGCCATGAATGTTATCTATGAAGAGAGGCCAGGCAGTAACCCTCCCTTATCATACTTAGTGAGGCAGTAGACGCTACCTCACTAGACAACATTTACCAAGTAAAAAGTGCGTGGTCTTAAATTTTCCTGAGTGGGAATTAGATTGTTTTATTGTTTGCTATAGTTGTAGGTGGCAGAGACTAAAATTTCCTCTAGTATCTTTTACCCTCATTTTTGTACGTGGTTTTCCCTGGGTACTCCTTCTTAGGAAGTGTCTAAGCCTTGCAGTTCTCGAAGTTGTATTCTTCTTCTGCCACTTCGGAGGAGCTCTGTTAATGTGGTGGTAATGTGGGTGGGAGAGTAGAGGGGAGCATCTTGTAATCCTGTGTTAGATCTCACTATTTCAGTGAGATGTGTCCCAGGGCTCTGACCTCACAAGCACTCTCAGCCTCTACTCCCCAACTCCAACCTCCAGTCTTCCCTGAGAAGAGACAGACAGGCTAGTGGGGTCTGGATTTGGACATTTTTCTTCTCCAAGTCACAAGCTAATTGGGCTGGCATGGGATAGCTTGATTTTTTTTTTTCCAGGTCAGGCATGTTCTGATAAAATATTAATTTAAAATAGTATTTCAAAATGGTTGGTTTTCCTGTCACCCTGCCAGAAGCCAGAAGGAATTCTTCTGCAGTCCTCACCCCAAGTCTCTAGTGGAACCCCTGAAGGTAAAATTCATTAAATGTGGGTGCCTCTACATACAAAGCCTGAGCCTCAGGAGTTTGAATCTCAGCTAGTTAACAGCTCAGCCTCTATCGTTAGTCAGTTACACTCTAAATGTTTCTAGCAGTTGCTGGCTCCAGTTGTGTCTTCTACTTCCAGTAATTTTTGATTCTCTGTGTTCACCTATCTCCCACCCCCCGGTTTTTAGTGAGGTAGTTCACCCTGTGACCCCAGTTCTCTGATGGGTCTAAGAGGAGTTGTTCATTTTGAGTTAATTTAGGTTTTTTCTTGTTGTGAGAATGGGGGATGATGACTTTCACGGTTTTTACCCCTTAGAATGGAAACTGTAAGCCTGTTAATGGACTTTCAGGTAAAATTTTACGTTAAAATGTGATTTTTTTTTGTCCAAATATTATATGTCATCCATATGTACTCTTTGGTGAAGTGTCTGTTAAAACTATTTGCCCATTTTTATTGGGCTGTTTATTTTCTTAGTATTGAATTTTGATGATTCTTTTTATTCTAATTAAGCCTATTGTTATATACAATATTAGAAAATCCAAACTGAAGTTAATACTTCTGTATATGAATATCCAGCATCATTTGTAAAAAAAAACCCTCTTTTCTCCAATAAATTGCCTTTTTATCTTTTTCAAAAACCAGTTGTCCATGTATCCTTTGGTCTACTGGACGTTCTCTTCTGCCCCATTGATTCATTTTGTTGATGTTTACATGAATACAACAGTGACTGGAGCAACTTGGCCTTATTACAGGTCTCAAAATCACATAATGTTCAGTTCTCCTACTTTGCATTTTTTCAAAGAAGTCTCGGATATTCTAGGTCATTTAAATTTAAATATAAATTGCATATTTAGTTTGTTAATTTTCATAAGAACCTGATAATTTTGCTTAGAGTTGCAATGAATATATAGCTAATTTGGGGAAAAAAAATAATTTCTTAACTATATCCAGTCTTCTGATCCAGGACCATAATATATCCCTCTATTTATGTAGGGTTTTTTGGATTTCTCTAAGCCATGCTTTATAGTTTTTAGTTTGCAAGTCCTTGAAATACTCTGGTTCATAACATTTTTTAAATTGTTTTTGGTTGTGGTAAAATACTCATAAAATTCATCATCTTAACTATTTTTAAGTTTAAAGTTCAATGCAACTCAACACATTCATAATGTTGTGCAATCGTCACTACAGACCATGTACAGAACTCTTTTTCATCTTATAAAACTAGAACTCTGTATCCATTATACATAAGCCCCTTATCCCCCTATTTTCCTAGCCAGTGACTGCCATTGACTCCTAACACTTTATCTCAAAGTCTGTTATGTTTTAATGCTATTATAAATAAATGTTTTTTTAAATGTCCTGTTGTAATTACTAGCTTTTAAAGCTTCAATTATATTTTGCAAAGATTCAGTTAATGTGTTCCGATTTTGGCTCCCAATCTACTTGGGATCAGGGGCCCCTTTTCAATTCCCTGACCTCATTATTCAATGCCCATCAGTGTTGTGAATGAATAGCTACCTGATTAATTTAATCTTTCATTACCCAATAGTTTTTAGCTACCCTGGAGTATGGGAGGAGTAGTAACTTTATTTTGCTTCCTCCTCACTAAGTATGGTAAGGGAGGGTTACAGCCTGGCCTCTCTTCATAGATAACATTCATAGCCTTGGAACAGAAGTCTTAAAGTCATCATCAGGACAAAGTAAGTTTTCAATGCTCTACTTATTACAAGTTTACAGAAGGAAAACATTTAAAATCAATTTAACTTTTATGCTATGATTTACATTAAAATATGTATTCAGGATTTTCATAGAAAAATGTCAAGTCTTGTCACAGAAAAATATTAAGTGTGAATTTCTGAAAAATCCATTTTAACAAAAAAATGTGCCTGGAATATCTGATAGTGCCATAAAATGAAGAATTGCTCAAAATACAAAAAGATAGAAGTGTGTTAAATAAGATCATGAAAACCATTGAAAAGAACTACCAATAGCCAAAGGTAAAGTAATTTGAGTAACAAATTAAGTAACAAAATTATTGGATTCTAATCCATAGAATAAAATTAATTATCATGGATCTCTCATACCAGTGAGTAAATCAATAATTACTAGAATAAGTTTTTCAGGAATTAGGAAAATAGAAAACATCATCGGCATACTACAGTACTAATCGTGGCAAGCAAAATCCACTGGTGCATGCTAAAATTGCTAGGCGAATGTCTGAACAGAAGCAGTGTATTTAAAGAATCTAAAGTATCTCTTCCAAGATATTTATTAATTGCAAAAGGAAAATAATTTTACAATGGCAAAATCTAGTAACAACACCTTAACAAAGGAAATAATTTTATTACCAGTAATAAAAACCTGTTTATCTTATGCATCCTGAGATAATAAACCAAGAAGGAAGGACACCTCCAAGGACACCTCCATGCTGTGAGAGCCTGTCAAAATCATATAACCACAACTGAATCATTAGTCACCAACAGATTAACCCAAACTAAGGAGCATTCTACAGAATAACTGACCAGTACTACCCTTCAAAATGTCAGGCCATAAGACATCTCCTTCCTCCTGCCCTACCCCCTTCCACATGAGCAAACAAATAGAAAGAATAAAAACAAACAAACGAAAAAGATGCCCTGGATTGGAGAACACTGAGGGGGAGAGATGACAAAACCTCAAAAATATGGTGTGGCATCCCAAATTAGATGCTGAAACAGGAAAAGGAGATTAGAGGGAAAACTGAGGAAATCGGAATAAATCGTACCTGTGATAATTTCTTAGTCTTTGGTATTTTTTTCCATGGTTATGTAAGATGTTGACCATTTGCAAAGTTAAGTGAGGGCATGTGTGAACTCTGCATTATTTTTGATAATAACTCTCTGTAATTCTAAACTTATCTTAAAATATATAATGGAGTCAATCGTAGACATGTATATTCTAAATCAACCAGTTCTGTTTTGTTTGCAAGATATTATTTGGATACCTTTTTTTCTTTTATTTTTGGCCTCAGAAAACATATTTTTATTCCATTAGTTCTTAATGAATGTGAATTTCTTGAAGAAGCATCAGCATCAATACACTTTTTTGCAAAATTATATGTATCACAAAAGAAAAAAAAATGTTGTTGTTTTTATAACAAATGGAATGTTCAATTTACAGCTAGTGTTCGAATCATTCTTTTTCATCCTGAAAAATCCGTAAGTCCATCTCACTATAAATGCAAGATAGTGCATCTCCGATTCCAACTGATGACCCCAAGTTTATGAAGTTCAGGGTCTATAAGAGCCTGTTTATTGCAGCTAGTCATATGCAAACATAGGGTAAAATCTGGAACTCTACAAAATCTCTGGGAAATAATGTCTAACTTCTTGTCAGCTAAGCTGTTTTTTTTTTTTAATCTGCAAAGAATGAGAAGAATATTTTAAACTCTAGGAAGAATGTCAGTGTACCCAGAGAATGCCTGAAATAATCAATGATTTCTCTGGTTTTTACAGGTTCCTTGAGAGTGAAAGGTAATTGCAGAAGAGTTCTAGGAAACCGCACGGAGGATCTGAGAACTGAGTAAGCCTCTAACTTTTTATAAAAATCTGCAATATTTGGCCAGCTTAAGTAGACTTTTTAGAATTGAAATGGCAGGCAATGGACAATTGCATGATCAGTTACCCTTTATTTTCTTTCTTCAATAGTCAGCTTCTCCGTCTCACTGCTATTTTTCTCGTGAGCTTTTAAACCTGATCGAGTGTCTGCAATTATTCCTCAAAGTCCTCAAGTCTCTTAATCTTCTCTGTCTTCTCTCAGCTACCATTCTTCTACCTTCCTTCCTTTATAGCCACATTTTCCCTGCAGTAAGTTCTCTTGATTTCCACACCTTTCACTTAACTGCAGTCCTCCTCGTCTGGTTTCTATGTTTGCCATCTTTGAAGATTATATATTTTCTCTACCTAGCAAGCTTCTGTGGGCAATGTGCGGTTGTTATTCTATATGACTATCTATTCTTCAGTTTTAAAGCATTGAATGACTTTCTCTCCCTAGTAAAATTCTTAATCATAATAACGTTAAAGGGACCTTATTAAATTCCTGGATTAGGGCAAATCCCTCTATATAACACAGTCATTATCAAATACATCATTCCTTCACCCAGAGTGGCAAAGTTGTAGTTTTACTTATTTTTGGATGTTTGGATAGTCTGATTAGTGGCTATCTTTCCTTCTGAAAACTCCGTTTCAGGATGGCAATGATAATATCTCTGTTCATTATTATTTCATCATTTTAAATATTATACTTAGCTCATAGTAAGACCTAAGTAAATCATTGTTGCTTAAAAAATAAATAGGTGGATGAATACAGTGATTATCATTTTGAATTTAAAATTAAATGTCTTTAGAGTTTATCTCTTTCCTTCAAAATATCTCTAATGTTTGCCTTAGGTGATAGTCACATAAAATTGTTGCATATTAATAATTTTCCTCCTGTGACTATAAGATCTAAAAAATTGGATCAGGTTAGATTTACCGCCAAGTTTCTGCAGGTGGCAAGAAAAGCTGTTGAAAGAACTACATAGTGGAATATTTCTCAGCCTTTAGAAAGCATAAAATTCTGTCATTTGCAACAACATGGCTGAACCTAGAGGACTTTGTGCCAAGTAAAATAAGCCAGGCACAGAAAGAGATGTACCACTCAATATCACTTCTGTGTGAAATCCCATTTGTGGAAAGTACAGGGTAGAATGGTAGTTATCACAGGCAGGAGGAGATGGGAAGAGGGTTGCAGCAGGGAGAGGAAGAGAGATTTAATCAAAGTGTGCAGAGAATCGGTGAGAAAGGAGGAACAGGTCCTGTTGCATATCATGATGACTACAGTTTGTGTCTTGTATATGTTAAAATAGCAGAAAGAGTCGATTTAAAGTGTTTTCATGACAAAGAAGAAGCATGTGAGGGGGTGTGCATGTCAATTACCCTGATTTGGTCACTTTATGATGTATATGTTTACTGAAACATCACAGTGTACCTCATAAATATATACAATTATTATTTGTCCATTTAAAACAAAAGAAAGCTTAAAAAGAGTAATTAGTCAGCTCATCATCATGCAGCAGGTAGAATAGTTGATCTCAGCCTGTGGTGCTGACATCCTCATAGACATGACCACATCACAGATTTTGTTCTATCCCATTCAGATGTGTTGAACCCCTTAGAGGTCAGCTGCAGGCAGTAAGGAACAGAGCATATGTGAAAATGAAGAAAAATGCAGTATATCAGAAATTAATATGTCACATTTCATCATGAAGAGGAAAGGAATGCAATAAAACTTTTAGAGTATCACATATGAGAATGGTATATATTTTCGGTTTTTCCTGGAAATAATTATTTAAAAATTGATTATAAATTTGTCCACATTTAATATTTGTGGGAAAAAAGATATTTAGTATTCAGTATTCTTTATGTCTCATTTTGATATCATGTATTCTTCTAAATCATTCTGGCTTAGTTTTATACATAAATAGCAAGACCTTTCAAATAAATATAACCTTAACTTAATTGTAGTCTATATGCAGCAATTTTTAAGTAAATCCATAAATATAATTAAAGAATGAAAGTTTTTTTAAAGTTTTGATGCTTTTATTAAAACTAAGATCATAATTTAAAGCATAACAGACCAAATAAACAGAGATCTCTAGTCAAGTTATTACATTAACTGAGATATTTTGGCTCAGAAACTCTATTGATAACTTTCCATTTAATTACTTAATAGTGAAATGTCGGGTGGTTTCGTGAAGAGGATCAATAATCTCTTACTTCAGTGTTGCCTAATAATATTGTAATTTTCTTATAAAAAGCATTTGCATTAGAAATTAAAGAACCAAGTGAATAGGTTCATCAAAATGGAAATTGGAAAGGGATACCAGAACAGAGGGATAATTTACCCTTTAAAGAACTATGTTTTTATGTTTGAATCAAAGTCAATAAAAATTCAAGACTCTAATAGTTTTAAGCTCTTGTGACAAATTGTAACATTGAATAAATATGTACAATCGTTTGCTTGACCAACATGGGTGTGGGTTTGTGAACTGAGGGCACAAGAGGTGAGAAGAGTATTTTGGGATAGCCATTTCTTACTTCATTTCAATATGTCCTTTTATAAAAGACAAAATTCTTGAGGTATGGATGTCTCATTTATGTTTGACAGCTTCATAAACATTCAGATTTTCAAGAAGAAACACTGATATAAATACTTAGTGTATTTCCTTGTAGCTATGTCGTTAGTATGCTGGTAAAGGGGTTTGATGAGGTTACTTTTCTTATTTTCC
The DNA here is from genome assembly GCF_048565385.1 of Saimiri boliviensis. Classification (NCBI taxonomy): domain Eukaryota; kingdom Metazoa; phylum Chordata; class Mammalia; order Primates; family Cebidae; genus Saimiri; species Saimiri boliviensis. Next base: position 108,742,737 of record NC_133461.1, on the reverse strand, counting down.
ACAGTTCAAGCAAGTAAAGGAGTAGAAAATATGTCAGGCTTGCTAACACTTCCTTTCCCAACATGGTTGAAGGTACTACTGGCAAATTAGAGTGATCGTCATTTTTATGTATTTAACTTTCATAGAAAAGCATATTCTAAGAAAGTAAGGAAAAACGATATGTTACATAATGACTATAGTATCCCAGGATCCCGCTCCATAGATTCTAACTAAAAATACTAAGCAGAAATACTTGAATAGCATAGAATTATGACTGAAGATGACCTGATTCGAAGTATGCCATTTTATGTTGTTGTTTGTATGGTCACTCTATTCTCGGAATAATTTGTCCTGATGAAATAGATAACATATATCCCATATATTCTCTTCCTGAGGAGGTGGTTCATATTACTTGTTCAGACAGAGAAGCTACGTAAATTTAGTGAATTTGTATGCAATAAAATCATTATAAAAATCCATTTTCTAGAGAAGTACAGAACAATGCTCTAGTTCAAGGATACCCAACCCCCAGACCATGAACTATGGGTCCATGGTGGGAGGTGAGTAGCAGGCCAGTGATCAAAGCTTCATGTGTTTTACAACCGCTCCCCATGGCTCACGTTACCACCTGATCTCCACCTCCTGTCACATCAGTGGCAGCATTAGGTTCTCACTCCTAGGAGAGCAAACCCTACTATAAACTGTGCATATGAGGGATCTAGGTTGTTCATTCCTATGAGAATCTAATGCCTGATGATCTGTCGCTCTTTGGCATCAAAGGCACCACCCTCAGCTCATTTTGTATTTTTAGTAGAGACGGGGTTTTACCATGTTGGCCAGGCTGATCTCAAACTCCTGACCTCAGGTGATCCACCTGCCTTGGCCTCCCAAAGTTCTGGGATTACAGATGTGATCGATTTGACCAGAAAAATTCAAGATTGGACTGATAATCTGTGGTGCCCACATAGGATGTTATGACAGCTTCAACTACAAAAAAGAAACTTAAAATCAATTAAAATAGTGTCTGCACCAGCTGTCAGAGGACTGACAACCTCTCAGCTCCACATTTTCCCTTTTGTGTCATGCTCGTGTCTCCTTTAGCAGTGGCAAACCCTGGAGGACGCTGCAGGTAAAGGATGCTTTGCTACGCTCCCCAGGTTCCTTCGTGTGGCTTCCACAGAGGGACAGGCAGTGACACTAACTTTTCAAGTTGCCGGTTCTTTCCCACAGTTTTGACTTTCTCTGAAGACGTGAGTTCTGTCTGCTTGCCAATCTCAGCCCCCCCCATATCTTTGCACAGGGTTTCCTCCTTGCCTTTCTAGCCCATTGGTTTGATACAACCAGCCTCAGCCCACCTGTACTCCAAGAGAAGGTTTCCAGCTTACCAGTCCTGCCTGCTAGCTCAGGTCAGCTTAGGGGGAACCCAGGGAGGGATACTTGGGGAAGCCTGAGAAAGTCCAGTGAGCTTCCTGCCATCCATGGACCTCAACTGCACCTTCCCCCTCAGTGAGTCATGAATCCCAGCAGGGCAGGGAGTGCCTTCCAAGTTTTGTTTCATACTTGGATATTCCTCTCAGTCTTAAGGCATTTTTTAAATGTTCTATCTTATCTTTTCTTGGTGTTTAATCCCCTGTATATAGTTAATAATTCTTTATAGTCAAAATTCCCCGTTTTAATTACTGTGTAGCTTCAATTCCTGTCTACCCCAATTCATGCATTCCTTGTAATGTAAAAAACTTCTAGTATTTTTCAGGTTAAAATGATGGCTATGATTATTACAAAGACAATTCGAAGAGAAAAATAATGCATTAGTCTACTATGTGCATGATCTATGTTATATTATGTTCATATTAGGGGTCCTGAATCATTTAATAGCAAAATAAATTAGACAATAGGATATATAATCACTTTCAGAAAGATTTAACTACAAAATGCCATAAATAATCACTGCAAATAGCACTTCACATCTTGAGGAAATTCGCTTATGTAAAGCATCTCGCTCACTCAGTGTCAGGTATGTAATTCTATAAATTTTAGCAAATGTCAATACTTTCATCTGTGTACTAGATTAAATTCTTTCTCGCCTACTCATTTCATTCATTTAGCAATTTTTTTCTTATGTGTTACTGTCCTTTTTTCCGTCCTTAGTAGATTATTTTCATCAACAAACTCACATGCAGTAATATACCCTATCTTAACAAATATTTAATTTAGTTGTAAACGCTGTTCTTGGGCTCCATATGTTTCTCTGCCCCTTGCTCAATGTCTCTGCTCTCCTTTAAAAAAGTGATCTGTAAAATCAGGTCTCTACTCATGGCCTGAATCTCCACTTGCCCACACCTCTGCTCCTCTCTTGTATTTACACCTGTGGGCCTCTCAGTTCTCACCTAACCCCTTCCCGGGTCATCGGCACTCTCCACGTGACCAGAGCTTAGGACAATTCTCAGAACTTTCTTTGGTCACCTTTCAAGTGTCCTTAACACAGTTCATACTCCTTCCTTTGTGAAACGCTTTATTTTTGGCCTGTAGAATACAGTATTCAAAATAGATAATTTTTCTCCTTTTCCACTCTCCACTTCTTCTTGGCCTACTAACAGAAATCATCACCAACCGTTAAGTGTTGGGGTACCCAATATTTATACGTGGGGCTTTTGTTCCCTTCTCCATTTGCTCACGGGGTTAACATACATTATTCTCTGGAATCTAAGCATTCATGTATCCATGGGTTCAGTCTTGAACTCTCCTAGGAGCTTCCGTCTCATATTACTGTCTTACTAAACATGTCTACTTGGAGGGTCCACATGGAGATCTAAAGGCCTGTATTCATGCATCTGGAGGGACCACCTCCTCTATCCACACCGTAGGAAAGAATAAACGAAGCCAGGAAGCATTTATGATCATTTGGATTCTCTTCTCTTTCATTAGAAAGCTATTTTCCAAAGCCACTCTGCCTGCATCGGGCCTCTGAAACTGCACCTGAACTCAGCCTTTGTGGAATGTCTAATAGTTTGACTATCATTTCATTGGGTTTTATGAATTTTAAAAACCCTATTGTGGATACTGCAATAATCTTAGCCTCCCTGAGTTGAAATGCTGATTGATCAATGGTCTGTGGGAAACTTTGGATATTAGAAGAGAGCTTGTGGGATTCAAAATGGCCTCTTACTGACTCAGAGACAAAAGAGCAAACCTCTCTGGACTCATGTCTGTGACATTTACCTCTCAACTTCTGAATTCCTGAAAGAGAAGGAGAAGAAGGTCAAAGAGGAAAAAGAGGGAGAGATTAAGTCTAACATAAAGTTCACTATTAGGAACTTTTTGTTCCTATTTGCTGTCCCTACCCGCCTCCTATTACACTGTCCATCAGGTAAAGAGATCAGAGTAGAATAGCACCCTGGTGAGAGGCTAAGCAACAATGCCTTGCCATAAGCACTGAAATATTAACTTCGAGCATTTCATAAAAGATAACAAAATTCAGGATACCCAATATTTAAGAGACTGTTATGAATATAGTTTTGGAAATGACTTGTTTTAAACATCCTGTAACATTCTCATTCTCACTCTTGCTTATTACATGTTGAAAAGTCAAGGGGTTATTTAGTGCCCATTCCTTCATTTAACCTTCTTTCATTCACCAGAAGTTTTTTGAGCACCCACTATGTGTAACGCTATATGCATGTAGCCATGTTAAAGGATGTTTTTACAAAAAAATATATTTTACAAAGCATATATTGTGGGTCTTATTATTATTATTATTATTATTATTATTATTATTATTATTTTGAGATGCAGTCTACTCTGTGGCCCAGGCTGGACTGAAGTGGTTAGATCTCGGCTCACTGCAACCTCCACATCCCAGGTTCAAGCGATTCTCCTGCCTCAGCCTCCCAAGTAGTTCAGATTACAGGGAACCACCACACCTGCTTATTTTTTTTTTATTTTTATTTTTTTGTATTTTTAGTAGAGACAGGATTTGGCCTTGTTGGCCAGGCTAGTCTCAAACTTCTGACCTCAGGTGATCCACCCACCTTGGCCTCCCAAAGTGCTGGAATTACAGGTGTGAGCCACTGCACTCAGCAAAAGCATATATTGTAAATACGTAGGAAAATTTTAATTCCCACAGATATAATTATTGGGCATTGTAAGTGATTTGGATGCATAAAAAAATAAGATATAGACCCTTTCACAAGATGGTACTGAAGGCAAACAGGGATGTTTCTGCCCCTCCTAATTCTGAAGCCAAAGCAAAGACTTCGAAGGCCAAAAAAGCAGTGCTGAAATGTGTCCACAGTCACACACACAGAGAGAAGAAAATGCACACATCACCCACATTCCTGTGGTCCAAGACAGTGTGATTCCAGAGGCAACCCACATGTTCTTGGAAGAGCACTCCCAGGAGAAAGAAGCATGACCACCATGCAATCCTCAAGTTCCCGCTGACCACTGAGTCTGCCATGAAGGAGACAGAAGAGGACAACGCACTTGCCCACTTGTGTTCATTGTGGATGATCAAACCAACAAGCACCAGATCAAACTGGCTGTGAAGAAGTGCTATGACATAGACGTGATCCAGGCCAACACCCTGCTCAGGTGCGAGGGAGAGCAGAAGGCCTATGATTATGATGCTTTAGGCATTGCCAGCGAAATTGGGCTTTTCTAAACTGAGTCTGGCTGGCTAATTTTAAATATATATATAAATAAAATCTCTCTCTATCTATATATACATATATAGATATAAAATCTTTTTACCACAAATAAAAGAGAAATAAGATATAGAAATATTATAACTACTGCCACCACAGGAGTACACTGCAGACAAATGCAGTCAGTTAAATTCTGGTGAAAAACTATTGACAGAAGAATATGTATAAAGATGGGTAGCTTGTGGAGACATTAAAATTGAGTATTAAATTAAATAATAACATGGAAGTAAGTGGGGATAGAAGAACAGAAGGAAAAAGGCAAATGAAGAAAACAAATAGCACGATAATAGACATAAAGCAAAACACACCAATAATTCTGTTGAATATAAATGGACCCGACATTTCAATTAGAAGATAGAAATTTTCAGAATAGGTACCAAAAAGCAAGTTCTGAGTATATTTTGTCCACAGTAGACACTTTAATTAGAAAGACACAAATGGATATAAGATATTGAAATTATTTCATGCAAATAGAGCTACTTCGGTTTTATTAATATCAGACAAACTAGACTTCAAAGCAAATATAAGCAGAATAAAGAGGAAGATAATGATAAAATGAAAGGGAGAAATGGAAAAAGCCATAAACATTGGAATTTTAATATTTTCTCTTGATATATCATCTCCAAATGACCCATATGTGGAAGATCTGAAAACATGTCAACCAGTGACATACAAATACACACATCATAAATATCTATCATATATGTATATAGTCTTCAGTTATAAAGTTATACACACATACACACACATACATAACTGAACACTAAACATTATTTTCAACTGCACATGAAAGTCACTGTGATAATGACTGAGCACATGAGTCATAAAATACATTTACAAATTTAAAAGCCCGAAACATCAGGGTCATTGTTCATACATGTAAAGCAGCTGTTTGAAAAACGAACAAAACAAGCATCCTGATTTAAAATATTTTCAGTTTTCCATGGCATGTCCAATTTTAAGCTTGCTAAAATTCTTTTTTTTTTTTTTTTTTTTTTTTTTTTTTTTTTTTTGAGACAGAGTTTTGCTCTTGTTGCCCAGGCTGGAGTGCAATGGCGCGATCTCGGCTCACCGCAACCTCTGCCTCCTGGGTTCAGGCAATTCTCCTGCCTCATCCTCCTGATTAGCTGGGATTACAGGCACGCGCCACCACGCCCAGCTAATTTTTAGTATTTTTAGTAGAGACGGGGTTTCACCATGTTGACCAGGATGGTCTCGATCTCTTGACCTCGTGATCCACCCGCCTCGGCCTCCCAAAGTGCTGGGATTACAGGCTTGAGCCACCACGCCCGGCTAAAATTCTTAACATGTAACAACAGGCTTTCTCAAGCCATTACGAGCTGGTTCCAGCACATACAGAAAATGGTGTTTTTTCTTTAATTAAAATGAAATTAAATTATAAATCAACAAAAATTAGATATCTGGAAAAGATACAAATATTTGGAGACTGAAGATCACATTTATTTATCAGCTATCGTTCAAAATGAATTCACAAAATAGAAAAACTTAAAGAATAATAAAAATATAAATATGGGCAGTAGCTAAAAGTAGACAAAAAAATTACAGAATGTGAAATTCATAAAAGACAGAAAATATTTTAAATCAATAATATATTTCTACCTCTAAAAGTTAGGAAAAATAACCAAAGTAATTATACTTTTAAGCCAAAGTATTTAGAAAAAAAAAAGAGAAGAAAAACTGAAATTTTAAAAAGACGAATTATAGAGCAAAATAACAGCCTCCAACTTTGATCTGTTAAGATATTAATAAAATTTGTTTTTAAAAATCTAGCAAGACTAAACAAAGGAGGTAAAAGAGAAAAACATAAATTATCAATATTCAATATTGACAGTGATTAAAGTAATAATACTACAGATACAACAGATATTCAAAAATAACATTATAAACAATATTAAAACAATGACTTTGACAAATTGACCAATTTATTCAGAAATTATTTAAATAGATTCAGGAAGAAATTGAGAAGTAAAATAGGTATAAATCCATTAAATAAATTTGGTTTCCAATAAAAATCTGTAAAGGAAAAACACAAATACAGAGTGTTCCACTGGATCCATGTATTAAATACTTAAGGATGAAAAATACATATGCTTTTAGGAAATAGAAGATGATACTCTGCTTCAGAACTTATATTAGTAAGACAAAAATACTCTAGTTCAAAATCCCACCAAAACATAGTTAAAGAAAATTGTAAGCCATGCTTCTTCATGAACTTAGACCAAAAAAAAAAAAAAAAAAAAGTAAGAATGCATTACAAAATAATAGCAAGTTAAACAAAGCCACATGTAAAATGAGTAATCTGCCAACTAGAGTTTATTCCAGAAATGAAAGATTAGTTGAAGATTTGAAAACCAAGATAATTTAATAAATTAACAACATAAAGTATAAAAATAATATATCTCAATAAATGCAGAAAAATTATTTGATAAAATTGAACCCATTCATGCTAAAAAGTCTCCACAAACTAGGAATACAAGAAAACTTATTTAAACCAATGAGTAGCATTTATAAAGCATCTATGGTTAAGGTGAATTATTAAGCATTTTTTTTTTAAGGTGACAAATAGGTCAAGAATAAACCTTCTTACCACTTCTACTCAGCAATATACTAGATGGCATTCCCAGTGTAGTAAGGCAAGAAAAGGAAAATATAACACCCATGAAAGGAGAAATAAAACTGTCTGTATTTGAAGATCACATAAGTATTTCTAGAAAACGATAAGGAATCTACAAGTAAATTTCTAGAGCTAATTGTGTAAATAGACAAAGCCTATTCATATTTGTTTATTCTGACAGCAAATGAAATTAAAATTTACAGCAAATTGCATGAAGATGCATAAATATTTAGAAATATAATTAAAATGTAAATCTTCAATATTGAAAAAGCCAAACCTGTAAACCATTGATTTAAAAAATTAAAGAAAACCTCAATAAATAGAAATGTATACCGTGTTCATGAATTGAAAAACGGAACAGTTTTATAAAGTTGCTCTCTCAAATTAATCTATAGATAATAGGGAAACCCTAACAAAATCCCGGAAGACATTTTTGGATAAGCTAAGACATTGATTATGAAAATTATACAGAATAACAAAGGAGTTGATACAGCCAAATAAGAAGAGAAATAATAATATTCTTAGTTTCAGTATTTACTCTACAGCCATAGTAATCAAGACATTATATTGTCATAATGCTTGCAAAATATGACCAGAACGAAGAGTCCATCCAGAAATTGACCCATCATTTATATTCTTCTTTTTTCTTAAATTCTTTTATCCCATTCAAATTCTTACTGGTGAGTTGAAAAGGTAGGAATCAGGAAAAATATCCAGGTATAAATACCATCTTAACTCATGGGCTTCACTTCGCTCCTCTGCAAAACATGGGTATTAGACGCTTCCTAGGGTCTATTTCTGGCTCTAATATTTTAGGATTTTAAATACATTTAAAACTATCTTTTGCAGACATCATAAGTGAAGGTTTGATTATTTCTCCAGGGTCATATAGCAAGATGTTGCAGAGTCAGCATTTGAATTTCATGGTCTTTTTTTCACGTCTCAGTTATTTGCGTTAAAATCTCATTCTCTCTAAGAGTTTAAGGTGCAAAACCAATGACTAAAGGGTAACTTAATCAACTTCCTAGTAAACCAGAAAATGCATGTCAAATGTATTAATATTTTGTGGTCATGTATAGTTTCCAATTTTTCTGTCTCTTATGAATTGGCAAGGACTCATTTATTGTTCTGGTCTGAAGTCGTTTCTTTTGCCATGTTTCTAGAGTATTATAAACACAATGTTTCTGTCTTCTTCACACTTTTTACAGGTGCAATGAAAGTGTTATTTCAAAACGTATTTATACTTAAATCACTTCATAAAACAAACTCCATCTAGTCATTTACCCTCTTCGGTGCTGAAGTTCCTATGTTTTATGTGCAAAATACATTTGCAGCCCTTGAAATTATGAGATGTGTTTGCAATAGTCTCACACATTTAATATGCATCGTGGACATAGTGCTGATCCGTCCCTCATTAGGTGCAAACAATTTTAAATTGGTCTTCTAAATATTCCACAGTTTCACATGGTTGTGTTGATTTTTTTTTTTTTTGCATATGAAAATAGCAGCTTAAATCTCAAAATTTCAAACTCTAGTTAGAGATGATATGATGGCATCTCATTATTATTGCAGTATAATCAGAGGTATTGTTTCATAAAATGCTTTTGTTTGGATGCTAGGGGATCATTTTAATAGATTTCACATGAGAATAGCTAATTTGTTGCATAGCCAGCCCCGGCGGGAGGAATCTGTGTATGCCTGTCCATGGGAATCTAGAAACTGGAAACAGCCCTTAAAAACAGGAGCTGCAGATCTGATGATACCTTAAAATACATAGTCAGAACGTACTGCTACATGCATAAGGGACACCAGTGAAACATGGAGGCTTTTCTGAGAATGAGAATATGTTGTTACACAGTGGCAATGCTGGTAATCTGGGAATGTAATGTGAAAAACTGCTTTGGGAAGTGACCACTGCCTCACAGGTTTATTAGAGACAGTTGTGGTTGGATCCTGAGCAGCAAGCAGTATCCAGCAAAAATGGCTTCAGGGCCCTTGTTTCTCTTCCTGACCAATGTCTGACTTGGCTCTCCTGGATCTCCAGAGTATTACACACAGTCATGTGCTGCTTAATAATGAGGATGTGTTCTGAGAAACTAATCCATAGGGTTTTTCATTGTTGTGCAAATACCACAGAGTGTACCTACACAAACCTAGATGGTGTAGCCTACTACACAGCTAGGCTATGTGGTAGAGCCTATTGCTCCAAAGCTACATGCCTGTGCAGCATTTGACTGTACTGATTACAGTAGACAGTTATAACATGGTGCTAAGTACTTGGGTATCTAAATATAGAAAAGTACAGTAAAAATACAGTATAGGTTGGCATGGTGGCTCACGCCTGTAATTCCAGCACATTGGGAGGCCAAAGTGGGCAGATCATGAGGCCAAGAGATTGACATAATCCTGTTCAACATGATGAAATCCTGTCTCTACTAAAAATACACAAATTAGCTGGGTGTCATGGCCCACACTTGTAATCTCAGCTACTTGGGAGGCTGAAGCAGGAGAATCGCTTGAACCTAAGAAGTGGAGATTGCAGTGAGCCAAGATCATGCCACTGCATTCCAGCATGGTGACAGCATGAGACTCCATGTCAAAAAAATAAAAATAAAAAAGAGTAGTATAAAAGATTTTAAAAATGTTACACCCATATGGGCACTTACCATGAATGGAGCTTGCAGGACTGGAAATTGCTCTAGGTGAGTCAGTGGGTAAATGTGAAAGCTTAAGACTTAACTCTACACTACTGTAGACCCTATCAACATGGTACACTTTGACTACACTAAGCAAATACAAAGATATTTTTCTTTATTCCATAGTAAAGAAAGCTGACTGTAATGTCCCCTAGCTTACTGTAAGTTTTTTAATTTATAAACTTTAATTTTTTAATACTTTGATTCTTTTGTAATAACACTTAGCTTAAAACACAAACACATTATATTGCTGCACAAAAGTATTTTCTTTCTTTATATCCTTATTCAAAAATCCTTTTAATTATTACTATTTTTTTTACTTTTTAGAATTTTGTTACAAAAGCAAGACACAAACACATGCATTAGCCTAGGCCTACTTCGGGTCAAGATCACCAGTATCACTCTCTTCCATCTCCACATCTAGTACCACTGGAAGATCTTAAGGGGCAATAACATGCATGGAGTTATCATCTCCAATGATAGCAATGCCTTCTAGAACATCACCTGCAGGATCTGCCTGAGGCTGTTTTACAGCTAACCTTTTTGTTACAGGTTGTAGGTGTTCAGTCAAGGTGGTGGGAAAAATTATAAAATAGACACAAACTTTCTTGGAAAACTGGGAGTTTTTGCAAAAACTTTGGGTAGCAATGAGCCAAAGGTGGCATTTCTTACCCAGAAGCAATTAGGCAGAAGTAGATATAAAGGAATGTGGGGGAGCTTATCTAAAGAGCTTCTTTACTCATGTGGTCCTAAGATTGACCTTTGAACATCCATGGATACATGACCTCTCCCTACTCAGGGTCAACAATGTTATTATCCACAAACGGTGTTTGCTTTAGGCCTCAGAACCTGGCCTAAAGTGTGTTGACTCAAAGCCTCTGTCATTAAATCTATACTGAATAAATGCCCAGAGCACCAGCTAGTAAAAGCCATGGTTGCTGACTCTATGAGTGGCCCAGACCCCTAAGCCTGCTCTTTCACTGGATATCTGTGTCTGAGTGCATTTTTTCATCCATCACTGGGTCAGGGTTTACAATCAGTAGAAGGAATACATTCTAAAATAACAATGAAAAGTATGGTATAGCACAGACGTAAACCAGCAACATAGTCTTATATTATCATTATCAAATATGACACACTATATATGATTGCATGTGCAATACAGGTAGTGCTTGACTTACGACCACGGTCGTGACCGCGGAATGGTCGTAACACGAATTGGTCATAAGTTGAGCAGGCTATATGTACAGTTGAAATGGTGCACGTGGAGATGGTAGTGCTGCCAGAAGCTGGTCCACACTGTCATACGCCCAGCTGGGCAACGTTTGCACTGCCAGACATGGAGCAGTCGTGGCTAGTGATTGTGGTCATAAAGTCGAATGGTCATAAGTTTCATGAGTCATGAGTCGATCAATACCTGGACTTTTATAAAATTAGCAGTTCATTAGGTTTGTTAACACAAGCTTCACCACAAACATGTGAATAATGCACTGCACTACATTCTGAGAGCTATGATGTTCACTAGGCAATAGGAATTTTTCAGCTCTATTAAAATCTTATGGGACCATTGTTGTATATGTGGTCAATCACTGCCCAACATGTCCTTATGAGGTGTGCCACTGTATGTGAATAAGAAGCTTGGAACCCCAGAGGGCACAGACTCAGTCTTCCTTTCACTAGTTACCCTTTCAGCTTCAGGTCCAGAGAATTCCAAGTAGCAAAAGGACGGCTCATTTTACCTGTCAGCTTTTCATCCTTTATGTGCACCCTTAAATTGCTTGTAAGTGCCTTTATGGATTTTCAGTTTTGTAAAAGTAGTAGAAAAAAAGCACCTTTGTCCCAAATAAGCACAGATACTTCTTTGAGAGGCTGTAGAGTACAGCAGTTGGGGGCAAAGTTTTAGAACTCACACAGCTGTGATATATAAATACATATTATTCATTGTCTTGGACCTCCTTTGAATTTTACTTCCTCTGTAAAATAAGGCTAATAATACAGGCTTGAACATCAAATAGTGTATCTTTTGGATTTAGCATAGTGTCTGAGAAATAGTAAGCAGTTGAGATTTTCTCAAAATCTAGCCTTCAGCACAGATGTTTCTTCAGTGTGGACCTCAGAAGGTTTTCTCAATATGAATTGTGTTTCAGTCACAGCTGTCTTTATTTTGGTCCCTCTAAAGAACTGAGATCTTTCATATCTTGGGGCTTTTGTACATACATGCAGTTTCTTCTCTCTGGAATGTTTGCCTCTTTACTGTGTGGTTTTATAGTTTTAGAAATTATATTATTTTCTCTCAACATTGTATTTTGGAAATTTTCTGACTTGAAAAGTCACAAGAATTTTGTAATAAAGTCCTGCATACCCTTTATCTAATTTCACCAAATATTAGCATTCACACAATTGTTTCTCTCTGATGTGTGCTTTTTGTTTTATGTAAGAAGATTGAATTCTGTTATACAAGAGAAACATACAAATAAAGATAGATAAACCTAAGTAGAGAAGCAAGTAGCTCATGAAACACAGACATCAATAAGGATGTAACTGAAAAGGAAGAAAAAGACAAAGGGACACTAAATATGTTTGATAAATTGAATATATCTGAAGCATTCAAGGCACAGAGTGCTCCTGAGCCATAGGAGACATTAAATATACCAATATTCATCAAGTGTTAAGTCTGCCACCTACCCATGACATCCTCTCTAGCCACATGTCTCTTTTGCTTGGGAAACCCAAACTTCACTTGGTGCTCATCAGTCTAAGTGGCCAAAGTTCTTGAATGCTCACTACCAATCATAATTTTTATTGTTATCTTGGTTGTGTGAAGCTTGTTCTCTGACACATATCCTTACAAAGAATTCAGAGGAATAATCATATAAACTCATTTTTAAAAAGCACTTGAAAGCATATAACTTATAAAAGTATATCAACTTTTGCAAATTGACAGCAGATTTTTAACAATATTTGATAGCACCGTTGGATACTTGAACATGATTTCTGTTGGAGGTAATCCTTGGTTTATATGACTATCTTATACATGTTATTCTGTTTTCTTCTGGAATAAAAAATTGCTGTAGAGAAGTCTGAGCATTTAATTTCCCCAGATGCCAAAAGACTTCTCTAAGATTCATTAATTTTGGTAGAATATGTCTTGGTTTTAGTCATTCTGATTTGATTTTCTTAGGTACACCATGTGATCTTTCAATATGTATTTTTGAATCTCTTTTATTAGATTTCAGGAAATATTTTATATTTAAGATTTGTCCTATTCTCTTGTTTTCTTTTTCCTTTACAGTGACTCTATTACACATATGTCATGTCTTCTTTGCCTGCCTTTAGTATTTGACATTTTCTCTTAAATTATTTTTAACTTTTCCTTTCTTTTTGATTTTTACAATTTTGCTCTTTTTTCTCTCTATTGTTCTTTCTTGTTTAATCCTCCTTGTTATAGTAATTTATTTTTATGTGTAATTCTCTTCTGAGTCTGTCTCTTTCTGTCTTAGTCTTCCTAATTGTCATTTATTTTTCTCACTTTTTGAAGTAGATGATTATTCTGTTAACTTGTGGCTGTTTTTTTCATTGCCAATATATGCATTTATATATTTAAATGTAGCTACCCTATAAGTACTTACTGGTATTTATTTGGTGTGTGAAAAAATTTTATGTGTGTGCATATGTGTGTATATTTTATTAGGAGTTGGCATAAGATACTTTATTCTTTAACCCATGGCTAATTAAAAATTTTTTTCTTAATGACTAAATGTATTGGAATTTTCTATTGCATTGTGTGATTATCTGTTTCATAGCATAATAACATGATCAAAAGCAAATAGGCTCTGTAGAGCCTCCACTCTTCAGAATTTATGTGAACTATTTTATAGCTCTGTATTCTAGGGGAATTCTCCTAAATATTCTGTGTGTTCTTTTTAAAAATATGCATTCTGGTTCATCCATGTCCCTACAAAGGACACAAACTCATCGTTTTTGATGGCTGCATAATATTCCAGGGTGTATATGTACTACATTTTCCCTATCCAGTCTATCATTGATGGGCATTTGGGCTGGTTCCAGGTCTTTGCTATTGTAAACAGTGCTGCAATGAACATTTGTGTGCATGTGTACTTCTAGTAGAATGATTTATAATCCTTTGGATATATGCCCAGTAATGGGATTGCTGGGTCAAATGGGATTTCTATTTTTAGGTCATTGAGGAATTGTCATACTGTCTTCCACAATGGTTGAACTAATTTACACTCCCACCAACAGTGTAAAAGTGTTCCTATTTCTCCACATCCTCTCCAGCATCTGTTGTCTCCAGATTTTTTAATGATCACCATTTTAACTGGTGTGAGATGGTATCTCAATGTGATTTTGATTTGCATTTCTCTAATGACCAGTGATGCTGAGCATTTCTTCATATGTTTGTTGGCCTCTTGTATGTCTTTTTTTGTAAAGTGTCTGTTCATATCCTTTGCCCATTTTTGAATGGGCTTGTTTGTTGTTTTTTTCTTGTAGATCTGTTTTAGTTCTTTGTAAATTCTGGATATCAGCCCCTTGTCAGATGGGTAAACTGCAAAATTTTTTTCCCATTCTGTTGGTTGCCGAGTTACCCTACTGACTGTTTCTTTTGCCTTGCAGAAGCTGTGGAGTTCAATTAGGTCCCATTTGTCTATTTTGGCTTTTGTTGCCATTGCTTTTGGCATTTTGATCATGAAGTCCTTGCCTACGCCTATGTCCTGAATGGTTTTGCCTAGATTTTCTTCTAGGGTTTTTATGGTGTTAGGTCTGATGTTTAAGTCTTTAATCCATCTGGAGTTAATTTTGGTGTAAGGTGTCAGGAAGGGGTCCGGTTTCTGCTTTCTGCACATGGCTAGTCAGTTTTCCCAACACCATTTCTTAAACAGGGAGTCCTTTCCCATTGCTTGTTTTTTTCAGGTTTGTCAAAGATTGGATGGTTATAGATAAACCATCATTCTCAGCAAACTGACACAAGAGCAGAAAATCAAACACCACATGTTCTCACTCATAGGCGGGTGTTGAACAATGAGAACACATGGACACAGGGAGGGGAGCACTACACACTGGGGTATGTTGGGGGGAAATGGGAGAGAGACGGGGGGTGGGGAGGTGGGAGGAGATGGCATGGGGAGAAATGACAGATACATGTGAGGGGAAGGAAGGCAGCAAACCACATTGCTGTATGTGTACCTATGCAACAATCTTGCATGTCCTTCACATGTACCCCAAAACCTAAAATGCAATAAAAAATAAATAAATAAATATTAAAATTTAAAAAATATGCATTCTTCAGTAGACTGCCCTGTTCTATGCCTTTTGACTATAGCATGTTAATCACGTTAAGCCAATCTTGTATAAACATTACTTTTTGTTTGCTTTATAAAAATTAAGGACTGTGAGAGGTATGTTTTTATCTCACTATGACTCTGAATGTTCTGTTTATCTTTGTAGATCTGTGCATATATTAATATGTATATATTTTGAGTTATTTTATTTTTCTGGCTTATAGAATATTTTCTCTATCTCTCTCTTTTTTTTTCCAGTTTGAAGTCCCTCTCTTTAGATAACCACCATGATCATTTCTCCTATAATTTTTGTTTTGAAAACTTGATTTTTTTCCAACAAAGTATATGTATTAGGAGAAAATTTGAAGAAAATGTGAAAATGTAAATTTTGTTTGTTTATATGTATTTTGTCCCTGAGAAACATTGAATGAGTAAAACTGCACCATCCTGAAACAAGGCATATCGAAAAACACACACACATTATACACATATCACCCTACAGGCAGAGAACAGTATATAATTTTCAACCTCTTAACGTGTGTCAAGTGTTGCAACCAAATTTATCAGGTTCTCATTATTTTACATTTCAATGGCCAACTTTATAATTGATATGCCCCTAACTTTACTGTGTCTTAAGCCCTGTAGTGTTTGTTTTCTAAAACACATATGCTTGTGATAGCAGAGTGACAGCAATTCTTCTAGCTTTAAAGTATATTTTGACTGATATTAATATAGATGTAACAGTATTCTTTGTTTTATAAATGGATGTTGTTATGTTTTCATATTTTCACTTTCCAGTTTTGCATACATTTGTTTAAATTTGTCTCTCCTAAACAGCATATAGCCAGAAATCTTTCTGCCCAATCTGACAATTCTTGTTATTTAGCTGAAACTTTTATTCCATTGGATGTTTTTGATGATGTATTGGGTTTAAATACACCATCATTACTATAGTAGAGGTAGCCATAGTCCTATTAGTAATGTTTGCTTTTCTGTAGTTGTAGTAGCTCCGTTTCTTCCCCCTTCCCACCTCTGTTATTTATTGTCTTCTTTTGGAATTACTATTTGTATCACATCATTTTATCTCTGTTACCCTGAAAATTAAGTGATCTCCTTTTAATTTACTACTTCTTCTAAATAAAGCATACCCTTCTATTTAACTCATCAACTTATCATATTAATCAATATAGTTACCCTTCCCCTGGAGTCTTCTATTCATCTCTTTCCTGATATGTTACTGAGGTTATGTCATGTCCACATGTATGTATCGGTGTGTGTGTGTCTAATAAAATCTTCAAGGAAGTAATATTAGTTTCAAATATCATCAGTATGTATTTGGATAGAATCATTCCTTTAGCTCTCTCTCTCTCTCTGTCCTTTATTTTTTCAATTATGACTGAATATCTAGAATCTTTATGCCTTAGAATTTTAATTAGAGCATGTCTCCAGATGAAAAACTCTGGTATTTTGTTTTGTTTTTGTTTGGTCTGAAATTGTCTTCATTTTTCCTTTATTCTTTTAGGAAATGTATGTTTGTATAAAGCTTTAGGTTGTAGTTATTTTTATTTCAGAATAATGAATATATTATTCCTGCATATATGGTTCATGTTGTCTTTGAGAAATTGGCTGTCAATCTAACTATGGCTTATTTGAAGGTAATGTTTATCTTCATCTTTGGTTTTCTATGATTTCAATATAATATGCATAAATGTGCTTATAAGGTTCAGTGGACTTTTTGAATCTCTGTATTAGTTTTATCTGTTTTGAAGTATTATCATACATTCTTTAAGTATTTTTATCTGATCTCTTTGTCCTGCTATCTAGATAACTTTTGTGATATATCTTATAATTAATCAATTTCCCCTTTGACTGTGTCAATTATACTGTTAAACTCAACTTTTCAATTCTTTGCTTTGGGGACAGTGGTTTTATTTTCATTTTCTCTCTGTTTTTCTTAATGTGCCATGTCATTTTATATTTTCCTCTTTCTTAGATATTTTTAAGCTTTTATTATTATTATTATTGGGAGTGTCTTGCTCTGAGGCCCAGGCTGGAGTGCAGTGGCATGATCTTTGCTCACTGCAACCTCTACCTCCTGGGTTCAAGCGATTGTACTGCCTCAGCCTCCCGAGTAGCTGAAATTACAGGTACTCACCAGGATGCCTGGTCATTTTTTGTATTTTTAATGGAGGCAGAGTTTTGCCACTTTGACCAGGCTGGTCTCAAATTCCTGATCTCAAGTGATCCACCCACTTTGGCCTCCCAAAGTGTTGGGATTACAGGTGTGAGCCATCGCGCCCAGCTAAGTCTGTCTTTTTAATTTACTTCACTGTGGTTAGTGTATTTTAACAACAATCCCTGCCTAATAAGCCAATATCCTTTTGTGCAATTAATTCTCTTGTTCATTGTTTCATATTATTGCAATATGTGGATTCTGTTCTCCTGTACTTGGTTATCTTTACGTATATTCTGATTTGGGAAAATAATTTGCCAAAATAACTTGAGGCAGAAGATGCAACTTTTTTTTTATTGCATTTTAGGTTTTGGGGTACATGTGAACAACATGCAAGATTGTTGCATAGGTACACACATGGCAGTGTGGTTTGCTGCCTTCCTTCCCCTCACCTGTATCTGTCATTTCTCCCCATGCTGTCTCTCCCCACCTCCCCACCTCCCCGTCCCTCCCCCATTTCCCCCCAGTGGACCCCAGCGTGTAGGGCTCCCCTCCCTGTGTCTATGTGTTCTCACTGTTCAACACCCGCCTATGAGTGAGAACATGCAGCATTTGATTTTCTGCTCTTGTGTCAGTTTGCTGAGAATGGTGGTTTCCAGGTTCATCCATGTCCCTACAAAGGACACAAACTCATCGTTTTTGATGGCTGCATAATATTCCATGGTGTATATGTACCACATTTTCCCTATCCAGTCTATCATCGATGGGCATTTGGGTTGGTTCCAGGTCTTTGCTATTGTAAACAGTGCTGCAATGAACTTTCGTGTGCGTGTGTCCTTATAATAGAATGATTTATAATCCTTTGGATATATACCCAGTAATGGGATTGCTGGGTCAAATGGGATTTTTATTTTTAGGTCTTTGAGGAATTGCCACACTGTCTGCAACTTTTAATTTTTTTCTGTCCCCGCTAAGGGAGTGAGGAGGTGGGGGAACACTGAAAATCTAGCCAGCTGTACTCTATAGTGGCGAGATTTACAAGTCTCTGGACCACCCAGTTGACTCAGTTTGGGTGTATTAAGTGCAGATTTTGCTTCTTATTCCCCTTCACTGTATCAATTAGGAGTCAATCAAAAAGTCAAACCATTCTGATAATTAATAAGAAGTTAGTCCTAGAAACCTACTGAAAAGGCCAGGGGAATAGCAGTCAGGAACAGCTGAAAGTTGTATGTGGAAATCATGAAGTTTCAGGACTCTCTGTAAATTACTAAACATGATCTCACAATGATGCTTTTGAAAATGATGTCTTCTCTGGAGGCACAGTACTTTATTCTACTGACTTCTCTGTTTGGCAGCATCTAAAATCTTTTAAGTCCTTCTCGAAAGTCTAGGAAATGATGTTCCCAGGGTTCCTGGATCTCTAACCTGAAGAAAACAGAAGGGCGTGAAGATGAGTGCTCGTTGTCAAAAGAAAATGAAAGCTCAATACCTAGCACACTCGAATTCAGGGGTAGTCACTCCGGATCGTAGATTAAACTGGTGCCAGGGTTATGATTATTACTAATTTGGACAAGCCCAGTCTGTTGCATTCAAATGTCTCACCACACCATGTCGATAGATTTTGCAGTTTCGTTGATATTTTTTCAAAATTGGTCATTGCTCTCAGAACAAAAGGGAGGTGGGTTCTACACTTGGTTTTTGTCTTCTTTGAGATTTGTTTCCATAATTTTGCATGACCTGTGGCTCTTTTTTGCTTTCAATGTTTAAAAAAATGTTTTTCTCAATGAGAATGCTGAGACAAATCATCTATCTGTTTTTATAAATGGTGAGAATCCTGCTTCTCTTTTTAAGAGTAAAATATGATCTACTCTAGTAGATGTAGAAAGTATAATCACTTTCTCTGATTCTCTCCAATGGGTGAAAAGTAACAGATCATAGAGTTTATGGCATTAAACACATTTTGAATTCAAGAGCTTCCATCAAGTTTTCAAAACACTGTGGAAAAATGGAAGAGTTTTGTTTTAGTGAGCTCCAAATCTCTATCAGTATGTTTTATTTTGAGATGGAGAAGATGCAGATTTTTTTCCAACACTTTTCTTCTCTCTCTATTTTTTAAATTGTGTTGTAAATTCACAACTTATAAGGGTCCATATTTATGGGGTACAAAGAGTTATTATCACTTTATGAATACAATGTGGACTTGTGAAATCAAGCTAATTAGCATATTCTTTAGCACAAATACTTATCATTTTTTACAGTAAGAACCTTTGAAATTTACTCCTTTGTCTATTTTTAAGTGCACAATATACACCATTAATCATTATTTTCACCACTCCGTGTAATAGAATTACCATATGATCCGGAAATCCCACTCCTGGGTATTTGCTCAAAAGATTTGAAGTCATTTTGTAGAAGAGATGTCTGTGCTCTCATGTTTACTACATATTCTTCTCTAAAAGATGTTTCCCCAAACCATCAAAATAAAGGCAAATGATGAGAAAAGATACTGAAATAGAAAAATAGGTTTGAGAGATTAGGCTTTGCTTAAAAAAAAAATAAAGTAGCCAAATTACTTTTTAAATAAAAATAAAAATAAGACAGTCTTACCCTTGAACAGGTCTGAAGAATCAAGCTGTCATCACACAAACATCTTTGAAGAATGACACAGAAATGTGATTCTTTTTGCCTAGAGCAGTTCTAAATAACACTTCGCAGCTTCCAGAGAGTCATGAAGAAAGAGCGATTACACATAGAACCGGATAGTTTCAATGCCAAACAGTTCCCAAAGCTGCATCCTTTACAGCCAGAGAAAACTTTAAACTCGTACAGAATCTGGTTTGTTACCAGAAAAAAAATCTTTGTGCCCAGAATAATTGTGATTAAAAAAAAAAAAAAAAAACACCTACTCCAAAAAGTCAATCATGAGTTAAATACGGTACAATATTGCATGCTAAATATATTTGCTTCAGGAATGCCACAGCATGTTGAATATACTTTCTTTCTCTTTTTATCCTGGCAATGTGGTTTTTGTAAAGAAATCCTAAAATTCATTGCTATAGAATTTTGTCTTTAAAAAGTACATTGCTATGCTAAGAGGTATCCACTGTATAATTTTAAAAGGTGAATTAGATAAAATAGGGAACTCCAGGGAACAGAGTGTCCTTCAAAATTAAAAATACAAAGTTAGTTAAATGAGTCGCTTTATCATTTTACAGGTATTGTTTAATTGCCAACTGTGTTCAAGGTACTCTGTTTTCTATGTCATGCTGAAGACAGGGAACTCAGCAGCTGATGGGGAAATAACCACAGTGTTCTTACTACCTGTTTCTTTGTTTAAACATTAGTACATTACTTTGAGAGGCTGAAATAAGAGGATCACTTGAGCTCAGGAGTTCAAAACTGGCCTGGACAAAATGGCAAGACCCCCATGGTAGGGTGTTCCTGTAGTTTCAGCTACTGGGGAGGCTGAGGTGGGAGGATTACTTGGGCCAACAGGGTTGAGGCTGCAGTGAGCCATGATGCACCACTGTGCTCCAGCCTGGGCAATAGAGTGCCACCCTATCTCAAAACAAACAAAAAAAATTAAACAGAAAACAATGAAAAATATAAATATAGGAGACACACAAGGTGTAATGAAGACTATACTTGCAGGACCTAACAGTGTTGAGGAATCCGAGTTTCCTGGAAGAAATACTGCATGTGCTGAAATCTGAAAGGCGGGAGTGCAATTTGTGGACACAGGGCATGGGGTGACGCAGGAGGCTCAGAGGACAGAGTTTGCAGTGGGACACTTCTTTAGATGTGTTTGGCTAAAACATTGCTTCTGTTAGATGGGAAGAAATTTTAAGAAAGTTTGAGTAGATAGAGTGGGCCAGATCATGAGAAACCTTGTAAATATGTGGCTCTTTTCATACTAAGAATTTTGGAACACCATGAAGTGTTTTCAAGAAAGAAGGAACATTTTCTTATCCATTTTAGCAATCATCTTACATACATAGCTAATAATTGGATGTGGCCAGAGGTGGTGCTAGGAACACTGGCTAGGAAGATGTTGCACTAATGTAGCAAGAAGTTACTGTGTTTTGAACTAGTAGAGACAGTTGTAATGAAAAGTATCAATGCACTCCAGCAATATTTAGGAGGTAGAATCTTAGGACTGGGTAGTTCATCGGAAGTGCTGAATTCGAAGAAAACTGCTAGGCTTCTGATTTGAGCTACTGTGTGGATAGCAGAGTACTTTTCTGATAAAGGCACACATGAGAAGCAGAGCTTTAGAGGGGGAAGTAGAAGTTCAGTTTTAAAAATGTGAGTTTGAATTTGCCACGAAGAGGAAGCAGCTGTATATATGTGTGTAGATTCCAGGCAAGAAGTTGGCACTGAAAATACAATTTCAGAAGCAATGGCACTATGTAGGACAGCTGAGTACCACACCCAGCTGTGAGCTTCCAGAGAGTGTCGGAGAGAATCTCTAGCAGATCTTTTCTCAAGAAATGGCTCTAGATGAGAAATCTGAAAAGAAACCCGAGTGACCTGAACGGTGAGCTGTTCAGAAAGCCAAGAGAAAAGAAAGCCAGTTCCCTACAACCCCAGGCAAGAGACAGGAGGGCTTGATAAGTCTGAAGCACACACTTATTTAGCCACGGGGCAGTTATTATCCTCTGTGATTCAGAACTTTCTCTGTTACATAGGGGTGATAAAAATGGCACCCACTCTGAAGGACTGGGATGAGCATTGACTAAGTTACTATTTATAGGTGTGTGGAAGCGTGCCTGGCAGAGAGCAGATGCTACCAAAGTGCTTGAATAAATAAAACGTCAAGGAAGGTAAAGACTGAATTTTCTTCACAGGAATCTGGTACTGTCTCATGCAGTAACAGCACGTTGGGGAGCGGAATAGGGTGAGGCGGGGTCAAGGTGCCCAGGGTGGAGGAGCCAGAGGATATGGAGGGGACATATTGATTGAGGCTGGCAGAGAGCCGAGGGGATGTCTGCACTGTAAGCACGTGGGATGGGTATGATTGAAAGACGGGAGCATGCGCACATGGGAAACTGCCAGGAGAGATTGCCTGTATATTTTTGTTTGCTTTTACTGTTTGCTTGTCTGGAAATTGCGATTTTCAGTCAAAATTACATCAGATGAGGCGTCGGGAGACCAGATTGTTGAAGCCAATAGCTTCTTCTCAGAAACTTAGTATTTCCATACGTCGAATAAGGGTGTAGACTCCGTGCCTTACCACCAGCAGCAGTGCTGCAGGACCTTTCCTTAGTTCACCTAAAGATGGGGATCTTTGTCCCATGGCCATGAAAACTCAGGCTTGCTGACAATTTGGGTAATGAGTAAGATGGGTTTTTATTGGCTGAAAAGCAAGAAAAGGGGGAAACTGGGACGTTGCTAGAGTGCTTCCCACGTCGCTGTCAGAATATCAGATTCAACACAGGAAGATGAGGGGCCAGGCTCCGCCCCACTGCAAAGGATGCAGACTTCCCAAGGCTCCACCCCCAAAGTGCAGGCAGGTTGGAGTTCTGCCAGGGACCCCCGCCCCTCTGGCTGTCTCACCCAGGTGACTCCTGGATTTATTACCATTCCAAGTGCTGTCTGTTCACACTCTTTGAAGTACATAGCACTGAGTTCAGATAAGGAGAATCTCACACTTTTTGAAATGTGACCTCCTATTGTCCTTCACTTAGATCCTTCACAGCAATTGGTTTTGCCTTAAATTTTAGGGAGTTTTTTTTTTCTTTCTTTTACTTTTTTGAGACAGAGTTTCACTCTTGTTGCCCAGGCTAAAGTGTAATAGTGCAGTCTTGGCTTACTGCAACCTCAGCCTCCCAGATTCAAGTGATTCCCCTGCCTCAGTCTCCCAAGTAGCTGGGATTACAGTCATGTGCCACCACGCCCAGCTAATTTTGTAATTTTAGTAAAGACGGGGTTTCTCCTTGTTGGCCAGGCTGGTCTTGAACAGCTGACCTCAGGTGATCCACCTGCCTCGTCCTCCCATAAGTGCTGGGATTACAGGCATGAGCCACCATGCCCAGCCTGCCTTAAATTTTAATTGAGCATTTCTTTGCAGTTATGATATCATTGGAAACATCTTCAGGAATGCTGATTACAAGGCTCGGGCTAGGGTCTGCCCTTGGGAAACAACCCTTTCATTGTAATCAGTCAGATAGAAAACAACAAATCACATGATTGAGACATAAGGAAGTCAGGCTAGGCAAGCCTGGAGCTAGTACCAGAGCTAGTGTCCCTGTGGTGGCCTGGCATCATGGCACCATAGAGGGAGAGCTGGTGTGGAAGTCAGAAGGCCTGCTCTGAAGCCCTGGCCTTATTTCACCCTGATTTGTCACTCAGCCTTCAGCAGATCACTTGAATTTTCAAGTCCCAGCTTGTTCTTAAAGAAAGGCAGGATGGCCCATGGCCATCACCAGTACATAGTGAGTGCCTACTCCGTTGCAGCCATTGCGGCAGGCGTGGCTATTGATACCCAGGAATGCAGACGTGGCCTTGGGCATCTTGGTGGCACAATCTAATGTTGATCAAAAGCAGATGAATGAGGAGATGCATACATTGGAGGCATGATTTCTGGGAGTCAGGTGCACTACCATGGTTGAGATGGTCAGAGATGCCTCCAGAGAGGTCAGTACTTACTCACATAGAGACACAAATGATGCGGTTGTGAGAGGCGCCCCAAGAAGGAGCGTTCTGAGCAGGGAATCATCCTGAATGAGTGTCTAGAGACAGAAGAGCGCTTGACCCTGTCTAAGAAACTGAAAGATGAATGATGTGTCTGATGGAGAATGGAAATAGAGACAGATCAGTGACCTTTCATACAAGAACATTTGGGCTATGATCAGATCTTTTATTCTATGATCAGGACCATGAAGGACCTACCATTTCCTAACATTCTCTGAGTTTGTGACTATTTTCTTAAAAATCCTCTCTGCTTTCTTGAATACCCTTGAATTCCAGTGTGTGAAAGTTGAGGTGGGGCTGGAAACTAATGGTAAATATGCTGGAAACTCTTGTACATGGACTATTGCATTAGTTTAACAAATACAAACATTACTTATGAATGCATATTAAAAGTTTTATTTCTTCACTTGGAGAATCAAGAAAAATTATTGCCAGCCTTTACAGTTTAAGAGATGCAAAATCATTAAAAGAAGATGCAAGACCAGCCTGGATACTGTGCTGAAGCCCTGTCTCCACTAAAAATACAAAAAGTAGCTGTGGATGGTGACTGGTGCCTGTAGTCCCAGCTACTTGGAAGGCAGAGGCAGGAAATCGCTTGAACCCGAGAGGCAGGAGTTCCAATGAGCCAAGATCACACCGCTGCACACTCCAATACTCCAGCACTCCAGCCTGGGTGACAAAGCAACACTCTGCGTCAAAAGAAAAAAAAAAAAAGAATTTCACAAGGTCAGGATTGGGTATTTGCAGAAGAAAGAAGCAAAGACGTATTCTCCCTCTCCCCATTTTATCTTCTTTCTTATCCCAACTCCTATACTCTTTCATTCTTCTCCTTACTACTTACTTAAGAGATAGCAAGGTTGTTTAAAAACTTGTTGTGGTGGAACTCAGGACAAGCCCTGGAGGAGTGCTGTGCACACACATGCTTCTGTGAGTGGAAGGTGTGTCTGTATGTGTGAGTGTGAAAGTGAGACTATATCTGTACGTGTCCTGAGTTGTGGGCTGCGAAGGATGGCAAAGTACGAGGGGGCTGGAGGTAGAATAAAAGGAGGAAAATCTTGTTTCTAGGTCTGACAATCTGAGCCATGATTTGAAAACAAGATTCCCCCTTATGTCAAATTAAAAAATAATAATAATTCTCATGAATAAACTTATTTATCACACATTGTTGGAAAAATAAATGAAATTGTAGACAATATCACCATGGCTTTAGATATATGAGTGTTAAAATCATCACCTCGTTCAGTTTAAATGGACAGTTGACAAAAATGGAGCCTAGCCATAAACAGTGACTTGTATCCATCATATAGCAAAGCAGTGGAAAATCTGAGTTTAGAACCAGGGTGTCTTCGGTCCAGCATTATTTGCAATTTCTCAGGCTGTTTCTCAGCCCAAATGTCTCCACTCTGGCAAATGACATTTAAATATGCAGGCAGGTGACAAAAACCTGATAAAAGAGCAAGAGCCTACAACTGATCAACCAAGCAAGCCGTAATCTGAAACCAGACTCTGCAATTTGGAGAATTTCCCTTTGTCGTGATCCCAGAGCTCAGATCCTCTTGTCTGTAAAAAGGAAGTAGGAGCATCTACCTGAGAAGGTCATTGTGAGACTGAAACAAGAGAGTCACAAGAAAGTGCCCAGCACACAGTGCAAGTTTTGGGCAACTTAAATTTGCATAGGTCGTAGGGAAGACATTTAGAATTGATCTTCCATAATGGGAACCACACAATATTCTTCAAGAGCATTGGATGATGTTGTAGAAATACAAAAGGATATAGTAAATTGATGGGAAATGACATCTCTCAAGTGAGCTCAGCACCTTTACAGGGAGTACAGAAAACAAAGGAAGAATCGTCAGGGCAAGACCAGAGAAGAAAACTATTGACAAAGTCAACATAAGGCCCTTAGCCTTCATCACTGCTCTGCTGCTCTGAGCATCATCGCTGGGAACTGTGGGCTTTTAAGGAAGGCCCAGGAGGCCAGCTGGAACTGGACCCTTACCTGAAGAATCCAGTGGACTCTACGGATAGGAAGATGTCCGGCAAGGTGTGTGCTCAGGGCTTCGGCCCCTCTTTGTGCTGAGGAAACATCACAAGCTTTTTTATTATCGTCGTCTGCCTGATGCATGTTGGAGATGAGCAGGCATATTGAAAGGTGGTTTTCTTACTGACTTTATGAATGCTGATTCCTGGTTCTAATCATTTCATAGAGCAGACAGGATACCTTCGGGTCAGGCCACCAAAGCGCAGTTTGTGATCCGAGGTAATCCAGAGGTGTTATATCATTATGAGCAGACGAGCTGGGAACAAATGTAGGTTCTACTTCCAAAAGAGGAAGGGACAGAATTTATAATCTGTAAACTAGCAATGTATTAATTTTTGGCTTTAATGAAAATAGGCTTTTTTGCCTTTTTAAAATAATTTTATTTTTTTCATAAGTTACTGCGGTACAGGTGGTATTTGGATACAAGAGTGAGCTCCTTAGTGGAGATTTGTGAGATGCTGGTGCACCCATCACCCGAGCAATGTACACTGCACCGTATTTGTTGAATTTTTATCTCACCCCCTCCCACCTTCCCTGCAAGTCCCCAAAGTATACTTTATCATTCTTATGTCTTTGCATCCTCATAGATTAGCTCCCACATATCATTGAGAACATACGATGTTTAAATTTCCATTCCTGAGTTACTTCACTTAGAATAATAGTCTCTAATCTCATCCTAGATTATTAAAATAAAAACATGAGGTTTAAAATGTGTTTCAAACAGTCATCAGTTTAATCTGTGTTTCTTCCCTGATGTGTTACACTGGACTCTTGGTCAGTGAAATTGAGTAGGTCTGAAGGTTAATGATTTTCATAAACATTGACAGTGAAATTGGAATTGGTTGAATGGTGATACCCATGCAGCTCTGACTTATGTATTAGATCACCCTGGAGAATGTTCTGAGAAAGTTCCTTAGAATTTTGTCTTGGGCTCTGTCCTGTTTCTTATTTTTACCACTTAATTAAAAAGACAGTGTGGAACATTCAGCAAATAATTTTGGACCTGATTTTTATACGCTATGCAATTTGCTAAGCATTGACCATTTGAAAGTTAATAAGAACCAGTTCAGGACCTCAAATATCTCATGGTTTATTAGATTAATTAAAAATGTAGAAAACACACAAGAGCAGCATTGCATATTTAGAATAACCCACTTTGAATACATCACCAATAATAAGCAAAGAAATGCAAATTCAAACAAGATTTTCTTGCCCATCAAGTTTCTTATTCTGCATCATTTATTGGAATAAAATTATAGCATCCCATTAAGTAGTTCCGTGAATGTTGGAGCAGAGACATGTGATTCTTTTCATTTAGAGAAAGGCTTTTAATGATTCACTTAAAAGTTTACTGGGATCAGTGCAAACTAGCACTCACCTCCAATAACACAGCTCTTAACAGGAAACTTACAACAAAATTCTGTCCCGTCTGTGTGTCCTTTCCAACTGTTGAAATGAGACAGGGGTGGATTCCCAGTTTAGCACAGTAGCCCCGAGTCTCAGTAAGAGAGAGGTTGGGGGGAGTGAGAAAGAGAGAGAGGAAAAAGGAGAGAGAGACAGAGAGAGATTAGAGAGAGAAAGGAGAGAGGGAAGAGGAAAGAGAGGAGACAGAAAGAGGAGAGAGAGAAAGGGGAAGTTTGGGTTGTTTATTGTTTAATTTTTATTTGATGATGATGAAATTGATATCTAGACACATTTTTTGTCTAGTACTGAAGCCCTTACTCTGTGTTGTTTTAATATTGCATTTTATTCAATATTGCAATGAAATAATATTGCATTTTTTATATTACCTAGGGTGGTTTTTCAAGTGCTCTTAATGATCCAGTGAGAGAATGAATGAAATGCAGCAGAAGAGGCACATGTATTCTCTCTATTTTTACGAACACAACACATTGTCAGTAAATAAATGGGTGAATTCTGGATATAAGCAGTATCTCACTAAGCATTTTGTCTGATTTATAAGTAATTAGTGGTATGAATCACCACATGACAGTGTCTATATAGCTTTATGCCTTCCATGGCACATGTCCGTGAGAGAATAGTTGATCTGCAAAAGATTAACCTGAAGCACTTATAAAAAAGTCAAAGGAAATGGAAGGCCATAAAATGAATTCCACTGGAGTTTTCATTGGAATATTAATATCTTCTTTTCCCGCAGACGAGACGCATTTAACTTGATTATCCTCCCCTGCCCCCACCATCCCTCTGCGAGCTGCATACCAATTCCTCACCTGCAGGCTGGACCAGACCTGGTGTTCTGGGACCTGGTGTGAAAACAGAGTTACTGCCTCACTTGTTATTCTTCAGAGAATGATTTTTATTTCTCTGCCTCTAAATGTCAGAAATCTTTTCCAATGTCCAAGAAAAAAAAAAAAAAAAAAAAAAAAGAAAGTCTCCAGGTCACTGTGCAGAAAAAGGAGCACATGCTTTCTTCTTTTGCTTCATTCTGGAGGATCTCCCAGAATTTCTGGTCGTCGGGAGGCAGAGCGGGGTGGGCAGCCACTCCCTCCAGGAAGGAGCGCACGCCGTCCTCTGCTGGTCGAGCTCCTGGTGCTGAGAGAAATTGCTTATCCTGTGACCTGTGCCCGAGTCCAGGCCTTTTCTGCCCACTAGTTGTGTACTGGGTACTTTGAGGTATAGGTTCTCTAAGTATTTAATCTTCTTGACAGTGCCGCTACCACATTTTGGATACAGAGGGAACTACGATGAGAGAGCTTCCGTAATTTTCCACAGTCGCAGGTTGTCAATCGAAGAGCTGAGATGTGAACCCAGGTGTTTCAGATTCCAGGGCGCGTGCTCTTTCTGTCCTCCAAGTTCACTGATGGGAGCATCGTCTGCCGTGACCGGAGTACTTGAGCTCCATCCGTCCATTTGGTTGGTTGCTGGGATGGTTGATTTTCTGTGTCAGATTGACTGGGCTAAGGGAATTCTGGAGAAGTATCATTTCTGTGTCTGTCTGTGACAGTGTTTTCCGGGAGACACTGGTATTTGAATCAGTGGATGAAGAAAGATGCTCCTCGCCACCGTACTTTGCTGGGGTGTCTTAGGAATTTCTGAATTCTACCCAATGCACCTGACTTTGAGTGTCCTCAGAGAGCTTTGTGAACGGGAGTCTTAGGCAGGAGTGACCTCAGGGCCCTGAGGAACAATCACAAAAATCGCAAATCAGTCCTGCTCCTTTGCATCTTTGACTGGATATTAGCATCTAGAAAGATTTAAAAAATAAACAAGTGGGGAGATCTGTCCTTTAGGAAACAGTTTTTAATGCTTAAAAGATGACAAAAGTAATGTTTAAAAATAAATATGCTGTAATTAATCTAAACCAACTTAAAAAGGGAAATACATCATCTTAGCAGGCTAATTGGTTAAAAAGAAAAGATACACGTTACAAGAACTCCTCCTTGACACACTGAACACAGACACGCTAAACACAGACACACAGTGACACACCAAACGCAGACACAAACGTAGACCATACACACACACAGACACTAAACACAGACACACACATACACCAAATACAGACACAAACCCGACATACACACCAAACAGACACAAACCAAATACAAACACACACACACAGCAAACACCACATTACACACACAGCAAACACCAGATTACACACACTAAACACAGCCAACATCAGAGTCACACACACACACACACACACACCAAACACAGGCAGACACACACATACACCAAATACAGACACAAACCCGACGTACACACACCAAATACAAACAACACACACAGCAAACACCAGATTACACACACAGCAAACACCAGATTATGCACACTAAACACAGCCAACATCAGAGTCACACACACACACACACCAAACACAGACAGACACACACTTACACCAAATACAGACACAGACAGAAACATCCGCCCATGGTGTTGCGTTCCCTATTTATGTCCCATCTTGGGTCTGGGTGGGAATATTTGTGATAGGCTGGGAGCCTGGCGTTGGCTAGCTCTTTGAGCCCAGTTCTTCCCCAGCCCCATCATGAATGTCTGGAGAATCAGCGACCTCTGCTCTCCTCCCTTCAGTTAAGTGTTAACGATCTGTTAAGTGTTGATGTTGATCCCAGGTTATGATATTTTTAATTAGTAAGAATTTAAATCACTCCCAAAAGCTCAAAAGGGGGAGAAGGTCTTTTATCTCTTTCAAATTGTGTGAGGGATGTTTTGTCTTCAATTTCCCTTATCTGACTGTCCAGACAGCGCTGGAGATCAGCAGGGGATGTCCTGGACCACCAGAGTGAGCTGCACAGCACAGGATCACCAACACAGGATCACCAACACAGGATCACCAACACAGGATCACTAACACAGGATCACTAACACAGGATCACCAACACAGGATCACCAACACAGGATCACCAACACAGGATCACTGACACAGGATCACCAACACAGGATCACTAACACAGGATCACCAACACAGGATCACTAACACAGGATCACCAACACCCTTTTCACTCTCAGCGCAGAGGTAGCAAGCAGTTGCCTTCACGCTTCAAAGTGCCCAGGAGAGAGAGAGCTGTCAGCGAGTAAGAAAAATCTAGATTTGAGTTACTGACATTGCAACAGTGGTTGTTGTTAAAACTTGGTGTTGGACACAAGAAGAAATTGAAAAATTAAACATCACTGGAAGAACCTAAAACAGATCACTATTGCTCTTGGCAGACAGGATATTCAGCCAAAGACATCTATGGACTGTGAACCAGTCTGTTTCTCTGCTGGCAACCCTCTCCCTTCTGCCCCACACTCCCCCTGCTTGTGACTGTGTTTGCAACACCCGAGCGTGTGTACAGTATTTAAACATGCATGGTGGACTTCCGCCGTGATCTCAATATCCTTCCCTCTGTCTCGTTTCCTTGGTGTTTTTAAAAACCTCTCTCTTATGTCGTTTCATATTCAAAGCAAAACAATCTCACAGCAGTAAAACAGTCACGCTGCAGAATCCCATTTTTGACTTGGTGGATTTGTGTTAAAATATATGCCTACCTAGTCACTTTCTATTTCTGCCATACAAATTACTGCACATTTAGCAGCTCAAAACAATACTAATTTACTGTCTAATGGTTGTGTAGGTGAGAAGGTTGATAGGCTTGGCTGGAGTCTTTGAGCCTCAGAAGCTGAAATTAAGGCACCTGAATGCCAGGTTCCATTCTGGAGGCTCTAGGGGAGAATTTGTTTCTAGGCTCCTCTGGTTGGTAGGTTCTTGTGCTGAGCTGTTTCCTCACAGACTGTCAGCACAGCACCCCAAACTCCTAGAGGCGTCCCCGTGTCCCTGCATGGAGTCCTTCTATTTCACAGCCAGCATTGGGAACACACTGTATCCTGCCATGACCATGCACACCTCCTCTACACACGTCTCTGCTCTCCTCTTCAGCTTTCAGGGGCTCATGTGATTACCTGGGATGCACCCATGTAATCCAGGACACTCTTCCTATCTTGAAGTCAGCTGATGAGCAGCTTGACTTCCATCTGCAAGGCCCCTTTGACATATAGTGTCACATATCCACAGGCGTGAGATCACGAGGGGCCAGTCTTGCCTACCACAGTCTGTAGGGGCAGAATTATTTCTGTTGAACTAAGAAAATTCAACCACACTGAATTGAGAAGAAAATAAAAATGGTCATACATCTGAGGAGTCCGTATCTCTGCATTTCTGGTTTCAGCTGAGCCTGGGGTATTGCTGTCAGGACGCTGCCCATCTCTCCCTGTCTCCGCTCCCCCTTCATCAGCTTCACTCTCAGACACGCTCCCTCCATGGCGTCACTCTCCGTTTCAGGCCTCAGTTGTGCACACAGTGTGGCCTCAGTTGACAGACTCTGTTCCCTGCTGCCATCTCTAATCCAGGTGCCAGAACGGAGTCACGGAGCCTCTATCCTAAATAGAATGAGTGTATTTAGGATAGAGGCTCCGTGACTCCGTTCTGGCACCTGGATTTTACCTTGGCAAATATCCTTTCCACACAGCGCTGTGTAGGAAGACACAGGTGTGACCTGGTCAGCCCCAGGACTATGCAATCCTGGGAGAACACCGGGGCGGTTGCATTGGTCTCATCAAAGTCCATGGGCTGAGAATGAGGAAAGGGTATTTGCCAAGGTGAAACAGAATCACGGCTGCTAGAAGACACAGCGGATGCTGGAGAGGCAACATGGAGCAATCTTAGGGATTTTGGGTGTTGCCATTAATCCAAATGTCATTGCTGTGGACTTCTTTGGGAGTCATTTTGCACATCCATTTGGCACCCAGATGCATTGAGTCTTAATCTCTCTCTCCTACTCATTATGTTTCAGTTGTAGTACAATTTTTGCCCTCAAGTAAACAAAGGTGTCTTCTGCAAATCTCAGCATCTCTTTTTGTAGCTGAGGAAAATGTATCATGCTAGTTGGTCTCACCACGAGAACCCAAACCATGTGCTTCAGCTGCAGCTATTTTTCCTGCTCTGACTTTTGGGTCCACCAGGGCGGGTTCTCAGGACCTTCTGCTCTCTAAGCTGATCTCGCTCTGAGGCCAAATGTATTCTACAACATGTAGAAAACTAAAACTAGCGTGCCACACATTTCCCTAAGTGGCACATGCCTCTTTGCTTTTTAAAGTTTTCACAAAATAGGGTGCAAACCATTGGACTATTTGGGGCAGAGCTGACAATAGACAGAGGATTAAAAACAAATCATCCCTGCCCTTTCGTGTTTGATCCGGGCAGTGCCGTGGAGGACAGGTGACCCAAAGGATGGGGTTTTGGCTCAGAAGACATGTTGATGCTGCAGCCTGGGTCTCCAGTGGATGCTGCCACATTAGCAGAAGCCACTAAGCATATCAGCTGGCAGGTGAGTCTTTGTTCCAAAGAGTGACAGCCTTGAAAAGCCACTCCGACATTTCTCACACCCCAAGGGCAGGTGTTGACATCCGGTTGTGGATGCTAGATGAGAAACACTACTCCAGTGGGCATAGTTTGCAGCATGTAGGAGATCACATAGTGAACAATTGAAAAATCTCTGCTGTGTGCACATGGCATCTGCAGTGGGAGAGGGCCAGGCAGGGAACCATTTGAAGGTGTGCTGTGCTGGCCCAGGAGAGTGAGGGCTACATCACTCTGTGTGTGTGTGTGTGTGTGTGTGTGTGTGCACGTGCATGGACATGGGAGTGTGTATATGTGTGTCTGTGTACAGTTCGCATACTATTTTGAAATCCTGGATATTTCTTTTCCGTTGATCTGCCTGACTTCTGTATTTTAAAGATGCATATTCCACCAGCCTGGCTGGAGAGACCACCCTGCTTCCTTGAGGGTGACATGGTGTCTCTTTCCTGTGCCCTGATGTCCATTACATTTATCTTTTGTCCCAGGGTGCATCACAGCATGTTCGGAATGCTGCTTCTAGGTTTTTTTTTTTTTTTTTAATCTACATCATCTGTGTTTAGTTGTTTCTTTGGCATAGAGGAGGCCCTCAAAATACTTGTGAAATGAATCAAGTATGTACCAAATAAAGAAACATATTCATATAATTTCTCTCTCTTAAGAAATCCAACTGATTTTTCTCCTCATTGCTCTCTTTCAGTCCTTGTCCTTAAGCAAACACCATTTTGTGAATATTTTTCCTTTTTAAGCATATTCTAAAACATTTTTTAGTGCTAGTCTTTATAGGAACCATTTTTGAAAAAGTGTTTCTTGGTACTTTGCTTTGTTAAATGCTGTACAATTCTTCTTTGGCCAGAAAGTGACCAACCAGGAAGGCAGCTTTTCCAGACAGGGGACAAAATGGCACATAAAGCAGCCAGTTATCCCAGGAGTCTGAGAGTTGGTTCTCAAATGGCCTAGGCTGCCTTCTTGCGGATGTGCTGGCTGGTCCCTGCCCTCCCTAAGCCCCTGTCAGTGCCCCCTCATCCCCTTCCAGCCCCAGCTTCTAATCACCAGCAGTGCTTAAGCAAAACTAACCCAATCAATGGGCAGGTGATTAGAATTAATTATCCACCTGCCTTAAGTACAGGTCTAGAGGAAAAATTGCATCCTTAGCAGCTGGCAGGACTTGGCAAGTCACTCTGGGGTTGCTGGCCTGGTAATATTGGACTTGGCGATCATCTGCAATGCTTCTCTGTTTCCCCCTGACCGGGGGCAAATGAGCGTCAGAGGTGATGCACGTGTAACTAACAAATGTAAACAAGAAACTTGACGTTGTTTGAAAATGCCAGCAGAAAGAACAGCTGTCGTTATGCTTGAAGCGCGATCCACCTATTATAACTGTGCCTCCTCGATAAGAAGTAGGTCTGGCTCTCCTTATCCAGATATTGGAAAACAGAGGCTCGGAGATACCACATTCATCAAGATCACACAGCACATGGGCGGTGTGGCCAGGTTTTATAACCACGTCCAAAATCTGTGCTATTTCCCTAACATGTAAGCAATGTTTTTATCAGGAACAGCACTTAGCATGTCTGTCTCTTTCAACACAGAAGTCCTCTGTCAATAAAGGGGAATCTGGTTATTGGCTCCCATGTCCAGATTCTCTAGGAATGTGGGCAGAAATGGCTACTCTGCTTCTTGATTATGACTTTAGACGGTTTCTCTGTCTTCTTTCTTGGTTGTTCCTGATTTCTCTCTCCAGCTCTGAATCCCAAGGCAGATTGGGGCACAGAGTGGTGTTGCCATGGGGAGAGAGGAAGAGCATGCAGGGAGCTGACTGGCTTCCCAGTTCTAACAATCCCGTATGAGCTGGGAAGAAAATGAGTCCATCCAACAAGGAGCAGGTCACAGGACTAAGGAATGTCCTAGCATCGGCGTGGTGCCTGCCTGGGCTTCGAAAGCACCAGTGTGAGGTGTTCCGTCTCCCCACTGGAAGGTTCTGCAAGGAACAGATTAAATCCTGTCTGCTTCTCCAGGAAACAGAGACCGAGGAGTCTGAGTAACTCTCCAAAGGTCACCAGGGTACTCAGTGGCCAGACTGGGACAAGAATGGATGACTTTTCATCCAGATTCCGGGGTTCTATTCTCTGCCTTCTGTCACGGTGACAACTGCTGACATGAGAAGAGTGTTCCCTCTGGGATGTGGTGTTTGGCTGAAACCTGAAGACATCAGGATAGCCCCGGGCACCCTCCCACCCTCCTGCATCCCCAGCTTTCATGCGTTCCCCTGTCGGACTCTTCCCCAGGGTTCCAAAGGAGAAGACATTGCCCTCGTCAAGTTATGAAGGACAGTGAACTTGCCATATGGCAATGCCCAGTAGACATCTATTGAAATGTTGGACCAATGAACAAATGAATTAGTTAATGAGGGGAAAACGAACTAGAATTTCAATATCCCAACAGGTAAACCAGATGGGAAAAAAATGCAGACAATTCACTGATGAGAAAACCCTGTGTTTCAAGAAAAAAAAATTGTTTAGTACTAAAGCAAAGTATATATTGTCTTTGGAAGAAAAAATTGAGATTCATTCAGCATTAGAAATGATTCATTCTACTTTGGAAATACCCTGTGAGTTACTGGGATAATTCAGTCAACTCCAATCTGTGCATTTCCACCTCCCAAATCACTTTACTTGTTTTCATTTTAATGTTCACCAGTATTAAAATCCATGAGTAGGTGCTGTGCTGTACAAAACATCAAACAAAACAGCATAAAGCAGGCAAGAAGGAGAGGCGTTGGGATTCCACGTGAACTCTTCCAGGGCGTCTCACCAGTGGTCCTTCTGTCTTCTCCACTGAAGCTTTTTCTCACCCCCAGGTGTCACCGTTTTGAAACATTTCAAAATGTCTCATCTCATGAAAACGTTCATTTCACTTGACTTCCTTCTCCTTTTGAGATCACAAATTCTGCTTCTTCGTTTGCCTTGCAAAAATGGTATCTTCAGGTCCACCCACTCCAATGGTGACCGTTTATCTGGTGTGGCAAGATGTGCTTCGTATTTTGTCTTCTCCTCATCCTCTACGACCTCACTCCGCTCAGTTTGGACAAAGAGCCTTGCATTCTTGCAGCATGTTTTGTAATAATCTTGAACTTTCATTCAAATTATTGATTAGTGTTAAATCTCACTTCCTGTCACTTGGGATGGGGCATGGAAGGTCCCCCCCATCCCGCTCTGTTCGGCCCTGGCTTCCTTACCCTCAGCACCCTAAGACCTGCTTTCATCGTCTTCTCCATCCTCCAGTCGCCATGAACGCACCCTTAAGATGGAAAAATATGATTTTGTCGTTCGCTATTTTGGAAATTATTTTCTAACTCCCTTTATTAAAACCAGAAGTTTATCACGAGGGTACATGATAGACTGTAAGAAATTAAAGAATGATACTTTCTTCTTTTTAGAATATACTGTAGAAATTGAAGAGAACCACTAAATTTCCATTTCATTTCTTCACTTTATCATTTGAATGTCAAAATAATGATGAGTTTATTTTCACCAGAAGCTCTGGTTGATATTGTGTGTGTGTGTGTGTGTGTGTGTGTGTGTGTGTGTGTGTACCTACAGACTTATATTTGATTAATCCCAAGTAAGATCAATGATTTTTTTTTCAAAAAATTTAATTTGGTCAGCAACTATGTATCTTAACATGTATTTTATTGGAGAAAATCAAGTAGATCTTTTGCGGAGTGTGTACCTGTTCATTCATTATCTGGAGACACAAATCTAAGGTACAGCAATGGCAGATCCCAGGCGAAGTCAAGGGAAGTTGAATACTCACTGAGACATGAGAGGAGCCCAGGGTTACCTGTCAGAAGTCAAGCCTAGGGGAGAAAATCGGATCCAGGCGTGGAGTGAGAATCTGGAGTATTGGGCAGAGACGCACACAGGCGAGCAAAGGCGTTTGCATGGCTGGCAGCAAGTGCTTGGTGGTTCTTTTTGTTTTTCTTACTGTAATTTAGGTTCTGGGGTACATGTGCAGATCATGCAGGATCGTTGCATAGGCACATACATGGCAAGGTGGTTTGCTGCCTCCATGCCCCCATCACCTATATCTGGTATTTCTCCCCTCATTATCCCTCCCCACCCAGCTGTCCCTCCCTTAACCCCTGCTACTGACCACAGCGTGTGATGCTCCCCTCCCTGTGTCTATGTGATCTAATTGTTCAACACCTGGCTATGAGTGATAATACACAGTGTCTGGTTTTCTATTCTTGTGTCAGTTTGCTGAGAATGATGGTTTCAGGATTCATCCATGTCCCTAGGAAGGACAGGAACTCATTGTTTTTTATGGCTGCGTAGTATTCCGTGGTGTCTACGTGCCACATTTTCTTTAACCAGTCTATCGATGATAGACATTTGGTTGGTTCCAGGTCTTTCCTATTGTAACCAGTGCTGCAGTGAACATATGTGTGCACGTGTCTTTATAATAGAACAATCTACAATTCTTTGGGTATATACCCAGCAATGGAATTGCTAAGTCAAATGGTATTTCTATTTCTAGCTTCTTGAGGAATCATCACACTGTCTTCCACAATGGTTTAACTAATTTACACTCCCAACAATAGCGTAAGTGTTCCTATTTCTCCACATCCTCTCCAGCATCTGTTGTTTCCGGATTTTTTAATGATTGCCATTCTAACTGGCGTAAGATTGTATCTCAATGTGGTTTTGATTTGCATTTCTCCAATGACCAGTGATGGTGAGCATTTTTTCATGTGTTTATTGGCCTCATATATGTCTTCTTTTGTAAAGTGTCTGTTCATATCCTTTGCCCCCTTTTGAATGGGGTTGTTTATTTTTTTTTCTTGTAAATCTGTTTTAGTTCTTTGTACATTCTGGATATTAGCCCTTTGTCAGATGTGTAGATTGCAAAAATTTTTTCCCATTCTGTTGGTTGCCAGTTCACTCTAATGATTGTTTCCTTTGCTGTACAGAAGCTCTGGAGTTTAATTAGATCCCATATGTCTATTTTGGCTTGTATTGCCAATGCTTTTTGTGTTTTAGCCATGAAGTCTTGCCTATGCCTATGTGCTGAATGGTTTTGCCTAGGCTTTCTTCTAGGGTTTTTATGGTATTAGGTCTTATATTTAGATCTTTAATCCATCTGGAGTTAATTTTAGTGTAAGGTGTGAGGAAGGGCCCAGTTTCTGCTTTCTGCATATGGCTAGCCAGTTTTCCCAATACTGTTGATTAAACAGGGAATCCTTTCCCCACTGCTTGTTTTTCTCAGGTTTGT
The DNA here is from genome assembly GCF_048565385.1 of Saimiri boliviensis. NCBI lineage: Eukaryota > Metazoa > Chordata > Mammalia > Primates > Cebidae > Saimiri > Saimiri boliviensis. The sequence goes on along the minus strand of NC_133461.1, from coordinate 108,704,366 downwards.
CAAAGATCAGATGATTGTAGATGTGTAGTGTTGCTTCTGAGGCCTCTGTTCTGTTCCATTGGTCTATGTCTCTGTTTTGGAACCAGTACCACACTGTTTTGATTACTGTGGCCCTGTAGTATAGTTTGAAGACAGGCAGTGTGATACCTCTGACTTTGCTCTTTTTGCTTAGGATTGTTTTGGCTATTTGGGCTCTCTTTTGGTTCCATATGAAGTTTGAAGTTTCTTTTTTTTTCCCCAGTTCTGTGAAGAAGGTCATTGGTAGCTTGATGGGGATAGCATTGAATCTATAAATTACTTTGGGCAGTATGGCCATTTTCATGATGTTGATCCTTTCCAACCATGAGCATGGGCTGTTTCTCCATCTGTTTGTGTCCTCTCTTATTTTGTTGAGCAGTGGTTTGTCATTCTCCCTGAAGAGGTCCTTTACATCCTTTGTTAGTTGTATTCCTAGGTATTTTATTCTCTTTGTAGCAATTGTGAATGGCAGTTCACTTTTTATTTGGCTGTTTGTCTGTTATTGGTGTATAGAAATGCTGGTAATTTCTACACATTGATTTCGTATCCTGAGAGTTTGCTGAAGTTGCTTATCAGTTTCGGGAGATTTTGGGCTGAGATCATGGGGTCTTCTAAATATACAATCATGTCATCTGCAAATAGAGACAATTTGACTTCCTCTCTTCCTATTTGGATTCCCTTTATTTCTTCCTTGCCTGATTGCCCTGGCTGGAACTTCCAATACTATATTGAGTAGGAGTGGTGAGAGAGAGCATCCTTGTCTAGTGCCAGATTTCAAAGGGAGTGGTTCCAGTTTTTGCCCATTCGGTATGATATTGGTTGTGGGTTTGAGGTAAATAGCTTTTATGATTTTGTGATACATACCATTGATGCCTAGTTTATTGAGGGATTTTAGCATAAAGTACTGTTGAATTTTGTCGAAGGCCTTCTCTGCATCTGTTGAGATAATCATGTGGTGTTTGTCTTTGGTTCTGTTTATGTAATGGATTACGTTTATAGACTTGCCTATGCTGAACCAGCCTTGCAACCCTGGGATGAAGCCTACTTGATCATGGTGGATAAGCTTTTTGATTTGCTGTTGCATTCTGTTTGCCTGTATTTTATTGGTGGTTCTTAATGCCATCTCCTTCTTCTCTAGTGCTCAAGTCTTGCTCATTCCAAAGACGTCTTCTTTGAATTTTCAAAGTTTGAATGTTATACTTTACAGTTGTAAATATTTTTTCCCCCTAGAGCTAGACCTGGACACATGTAACTACTGCTGTTAATTTGAGATGTACAAGTATAGATTTCAGAGAATGGGAGGGCTTTTCTCTTCATACTATGACTGGTTAGCTGGGCAGGGTTTTGGTGTGGAATCCATTATTTTCCATGTACTGAAGAGAAATGATGGACTAAATAAAAGCCTATGTTTGAACTGGGAAATTGGTTAGTATTACTGAAAACTGTCTCCTTCTTCACTTTTTATATTACTTTTTTGTTCTTGAGTAATTAGTTTTTCCCAGAGATAATGTCAGACAATTGAGAGACACTTAAATTATATCATGCAAACAAATTTAAAAAAAAACATGATAACCCTTAGGGTGTATCTCATATAATAACTGTGTAACTGTGTGTATGAATAAATGTATTAATATGATGGGTGCCTTTTAGTATTACATATCATTATTTGAGCCCAGTAAAAAAGTTAATAAAGGTAGCTTTTGCTACTAACTTTCTAGGAGAATCCTCTTATAGTCTAATCATAGATTTTACAGGAAAGGGTTCTGATTCAATCAGTTAGCAATTGTAATTATTTATACTAGCTCTAAAAAACACACAAAAATGTTGCATTAAGTTTCCTCTGTACCCTTTCTTTCTGGAGCTCTCTTAACCCTGCAACTTCTTGGATTTTCCCTGCTTTATCCAATTTTTTCCTCTAGTACTTATGGTCTCCATGTCCTGGGTCTAACCTTTTAAGATGGATATCTAAGAAATGCACATTTTCTAAAAGCTGTTATACCCTCCTGTGGCTTATTGAATTTTTCCTATTGATCTAATTTGAATACACAATCACAGAGCCTTCAAAGAATGATGGATTTTTTTAAGGGGCAGGGGTAGAAAAAGAAAGTTTATTTTATTTTTACTCTAATGGTTTTTCAAGTGAAAATCTGGCTTGGAGAAAGTTTAATCAGGGGAGCAAATCACCAGGAAAAGTAACATTGTTATTATTGTTCAATTTTAATTTTATTTGCTAAATTGACAGATAATAATGTATATTTTTATCACGTAAAAGATGTCTTGAAGTAGAAGGAATGCATTTCCAGAGAGCTATTATTCAATAAGGTGACTATAGTTAAGGATGATACATTATATTCTCAACAGATATAAAGAGGGTGAATGTTAACTGCTTTCACCACAAAATGGTAAGTATGTCAAGGACTGCATATATTAATTAAGTAGACTGAAGAGTTCCACAAAGTAACATTTCTTTGAAAAAGCAATGTCAGACACATGTATCTGCATGACTATTAAAAATTGTATTTATAGAATTTGGGGGGAAATAAAGCTGTTCATTGATTTATATTTAAGAGAGGCTGTGAGCTAACTAAAGCATCAGAAGAATGTCAAAACTAAACACAAGATCTTCAAGGAAACCCAGAAGATCTGGGTTTACATAACCAGGACCAGTCTTTGAAAGGCTGGCCTGGCAAGGTGGTTGACACCATGGTGTTGCGTGGGTCAGGGAAGCAGAGAGCCTTGAGGCAGGGTGGTGGGTGCCAGTGGTTCTGCTGGACAAGAAGTGAAATGTGCCAGAGGATAATACACCTTGTACAGTAAAAGTCATAACCTAGAACATATACTGTTTCCAGAAATCCTGACCTTCACAATGAAAGAGACGCTGTGATCCACTGTGATCTGAGTGATACAGAGAGGTGGTGACCTGGGGTACTCTGCATCCCTGCCTCTTCCTGAGCTCCAGATGAGCAGATGCACCATGTGTGTTGAGAGGGCCTTGGGGGAGCTTCATGGTGGCTCTGAGCAGTAGTGAGTGGTTAGGACCCGAGAGAAACCAACACAGGTGGGCTGAGACTGCCGGTAACTCTGCAAATAATGTTTGTACCTAATTCCCCTCCCAAACTACCTCTGAACACAGACGGCCACCTACAGCAAGACGAAAAGATGGTTGTTCATCAAAAACAGATGCTAGGGTGTAATGGGGACATTGGTGAAGTGGTTGGGATTATACGATCTCAGGGAACTTGTCCTCCGATATAAATTTTATCTGAGGTTGTACAGTCGTAAGGATGGTAGTTATAAAACCTCCAGTAAAAATTTTCTGACAACTTGCAGTGCCAGAGCAGCCCGTAAGTCAGCGCGTTAGGAGGCAGTTCCAATGGTTGATAGGTTTATGTATTCATCAAGTGGCTTTCACCTCTCTCTAATTTCTACCTCGACTCTGGCTTGGATCTTGGAACCAGGCAGAGCAGATTTCAGCATTTCTTCACAGAATAGTCTTACTGTGTGAGGGAGCCCCACTGAGTCCCACCTTGCCGTTGTTTACTTGTATAAACATTTTGCTGTATAGACACCGTTGTTTCGTCTGTCTCTGAAAAGCACACATAAATGTTGCACTGAGTTCTCTCTGTACCCCTTCCTTCTGGAGCTCTCTTCCATTCTCCTGCCCTTATGGAGGAGGTCGTGTGGCTCAAGAGATTGTGCCTCCAGTGTGACCTTAGTGTTTTGAGACCTACTTAGAAGGCAGTGTTAGAGAAAGAACTGGCCTGAACAGCTGCTCTGAATGCAACTCTTTCTGTCTCTGCAGACAGACCACAGACACGCTGAAATCGTTTTCCTACTGGGAAGATTTTTTTTTTTAACCTTTTGTCTTAAGTTCAAGGCTATATGTGCAGGTCTGTCTTATGGGTACACCTGTGTCATGAACGTTTGTTGTACAGATTATTTGGTCATGCAGGTATTAAGCCTCGTAGCTCTTGGTTAGTTTCCTGATCCTCTCCCTCCTCCCCATCCTCCCACCCTCCCCACTCCGATAGGCGCCAGTGTCGGCTGCTCCCCTCAATGTGTCCATGTGTTCTCCTCTTTAGCAGAGAGATTGCATCCTGCTCTCTTCTCCTGGGCAAGAAGACTGCAGTGAATCTTCCAGTCCCAGAGGAGGGAACTCTGCACTCTTCCTTCTGAGTCCCCAGGACAGACCTCTCTGAGGAGGCTCTGCAGGGTTTCACGCGTTGCTTTGTAGTGGTTACTCAGGGGACCAGAAAGACCGGCTGGAGAAAGCTGAATAACAATAGATTCTGTAAAGGAAAATGGAATGTTCTAGAAGGGAACAGGAGGATTGAACTTGATTCGATCAGCATAGAGCTCTGCCCAACTGCCCTGTCTGTGCCAGGGACACATCGCTGGGCTTTGTGGGAGCTAAGAAGAGGGAAGAGTTTCCACCTATTCCTTTCATTTCCCAAAGATGAGAGCAACGCTGGCTTCTGCTGGAGTGTAGAAGAGGTAAAGCAGAACCAACAAAGTCTGATTTCTTATTTTCCCTCGTGAAAATTCCCTAGTGCAGGCAAACACTAGAGGCCTCTAAAAATGAAGCATCTTTAGGAGGTATAATTGTGTGTGCTGTCCAGTGTTTGAGTAATTTTGTGAATTTCCAAGGTAATATGTTTATAAGTTGAGGGTGGGGAGTTTTACAATTGATAAAACACTTGGGAGCTATCTCCGATCTTTTTTATTTTGTAATAATAGAGTAAGACACAGACTCAGGATGGAGGCAGAGAAAGAGAGACAGAGAGGCACAGAGGAAGGGAGAGGGAAAGAATGAATAGTCAAAAAATAGACAAGAAATAGTCTGAGAAGAAGGCATGCTGTAGTGAACGGTTCCCAAGGATGCAACTTCAGGAATAGCCCCATGTCTTCAGTAGAAAAGAGAGAGAAAGGAAGGAAAGCAAAGCTAGTTCCTCATTTTAGCTGAGGCCCTCTGATTCTCCAGAGTCTTGAAGTTCACTTGGGAGAGTTTCCAGAACTTAGCAATCCAACTGTGAAACCAGTATTAGGATGTCAAGGGACATTGGAAGGCACTAGCCAGGGACCACCTGAGACACAGGAAGACCTTTCTGTATCTGGGAATACCATACCAGCCCCAGTGTGAAAAAGGGCCCATGAGATACATGATGAAAGCATCGTAAGTTACGCTTTAAATGAATGTCAATATCTTTACTTATTCAAAGTCTTAATATTGGGAGGTGGAGCAGAGAGCTACACAGTTAGACATAACGTACCTGTGCCAGGGCTGTCAGCATGGTTAGAAAGTTCTTATGGTCAGTCAACGTCAAAATTCCTGAACTGACCCTAATTGTGTCCAGGGCAGTCATATAGCAAGGCTGATGCCCCTTGTACACGACATTCATTCTGAGGTTAGTAGACAGCAAGGTGCTACCTGAGAAGCATTGACGGCATTGCGCTAACAGCCTACCTTTGCGGCAGCTCAGACTCCTGGGAGCACTCCATGTTAGGGTTCTAACTGAGCCACTGGAACTCTCCAGGGAGCTCAGGCCCGTGTGATCAAGGTCCCTGGGCACTGTATTTCTGAGTAGTCTTCAGCTGTGTCTCCCAAACTGACTTCCAGAATCCATCCCGTGGTCGAGAAGGACAGTTTCTGGAAGTAGGAAGTCCCTGCCCAAGAAGAAGACAAAGCGTTGATCCCAGAAGATGAAGGTCGTAGAGCAGATAACCAAGCCCTTAAATCACATACATGTCGGCTCTCACACTGAGTATATCAGTACCAGTTAAATCTGGCTTTGCTATTACCTGGCTTTTGTATTTCATGGAGGGAGAAGCCTGGTGGGGACACAGGTGTGACGTTCTCTCCCGCAAGTAAGAGTTCCGGGAACCGTTCTGCACACATTTTTGGTGAGCCCAGTGGAAGTTAGGTCAGCTGTTTTGGCGTCTTCCCTTGCCGTAAGTGGGGGCTTTCAACATGGTCATGGGCACGTTGCAGAGCAATTCAAGGAAGCCTTTGGCATCGCACAGAGAGGAAGCAGCTGATCTCAACATGCAGCTCCAGTGCCAAGGGGCAGGTCCCCGGCTCATTCCATCAGCGCCTTCCAAGTCCTGCTGGCACAGCGGACCAGTTCCAGGAAGGCTCAGGAGCCTCCCTGCGAGGGAGGTGGAGCTGAGTGAACTCCCACCTCTCCCGACTGGCACGGAAGGGCCATTTTCTGAACAGAGTCTAGCACCACATAAACCTCCCATCCGTCTATGAAATGGAGGTGGGTGAGTTTAGAAACTACCCACAGAGCCTGGAGGAACAGCCCAGATAAGGCCTCACAGAGGCCTGACTTTTAGGGTGGGTCTGCATTTACTATGGAGAAAGTCTCCCAAAAAAGTAGCACACAGGCCTACCAGTGTGTGATTTAAGGAGCCATGTGTACGTGAGTGTGGTGTGCGTGTGTGTGTGTGTGTGAATACACAAGCATGGTGTGTGTGTAAGGGATTCGTATGTGTGTGGTATGTGTGTTTTTGCATACATGACTGGTTTGTATGTGGTATATGTGTGATGTGTGTGAACATGGTATGTGTGTATTTGTGTGTACATGAGTGGTGTGTGAGCATGTGTGCATATGTGTGTTTTTGCGTACATGAGTGTGGTATGTGTGTGTGAGGAATATGTGTATGGTGTATCTGAAAGTGGTATGTGTGTTTTTGTGTTTTGGTGTACATGACTATGATATGTGTGTGTGACGGATATGTGTGTGATGTGTCTGAAAGTGGTGTGTGTGTATTTGTGTGCACATGACGGTGTGCATATGGTATATATGTGCATGGGTTTGTGTTTGTGTGTGTGTGTGGTATGTGTGTCTGTGTGGTATAGGCGGGTATGTGTGAGCATGTCTGTGTGTGTATGTGTGAATGTGGTGTGTTTTTGTGTGTACATGAGTGCAGTGCATGTCTGGGGAGATACATGTATGTGAACACGTTTTGTGTGTGTGTGTGTGTGTGTGTGTGTGTGTGTATGTGTTTGTGGTAGGGGCAGGAATGGAGGGTCACAGGTCCTGGTCTTGGGGAGGAATGTGTGTGTGTATGTGTGTTCTTGTGTACATGAGTGTGGTTTGTGTGTGTGATGTGTGAATGTGATGTGTGCATTTGTGTGTACATAAGTGGTGTATATGTGGCATCAGTGTGTGTGTGTTTGTGGTGAAGGCAGGAATGGAGTGTCACAGGTCCTTGTGTTGGTGGGTGGTATGTGTGTGTGTGTTTGTGTTTGTGTGTGTGTGTTTTTGCATACATGAGTGTGGTTTGTGTGTGGTATGTATGTGTGGTGTGTGTGAATGTGGTGTATGTATTTGTGTGTACATGACTGGTGTGTGTGTGTGGCATGTGTGTGTGGCATGTGTATGTGTTCGTGTGTGGTGGGGACAGGAATGGAGGGTCACAGGTCCTGATCTTAGGGGGATATACGTGTGTATGTGTGTATTTGTGTTTGCATGTATGTGTTTTTGCCTACAAGAGTGTGGTTTGTGTGTTGTATATATGTGTGGTGTGTGTGAGGATGTGTGTGAGTACCTGTGTGGTGTGTGTGTATTTGGGTGTGCATGAGGGGAGTGTGTGGGGGGGGTTCAGAAATGGCAGGACACAGGTCCTGGTCTTGATTATACGCCCTCTCTCTGTAGACCTGTTTTCTATGTCCTTAAGGTCTCTCCTGTTGAGAGAATTTTTAGTTTCATGTAATTTTTAGCTGTGTTGAATCCTAGAACCTCAACAACTTTGCCAAATGAACTTCAAGTGTTCCTGAAGCCTCCAGAAATTATACGGAAGATAATTAACAAAGTGCTACTTGGTCTGGATTTCAGAACTCTTTTGATTAGATTCTGAGACATTCTAAGCCCTGAGGACATTTGACCCAAATGTCTCTGCCTTCACTGAGGGCCAGAAGAATCAACCATATGACTGCTTTTTCCATTTTCCCAACCCAGCCAAACTGTAGCATGGTGTGAAAACATTTATTTATTCTACAGATCTTTATAGACCCTCACCCTCCTTCAGATCACAAACACAGTTCTAGATATTGGGTGTGCAGTGGTCAATATATTTACAGGGAAAAAAAATTGTCATATGTCTTACATTGTAGAGGGAGTAGAAAAACAAATGAGCAAATGAAATGTGTCAGTTGAAGATGAGTATTACAGAGAAAAACAAAGCAGGAAGATTAGGGGATGCTTCGAAAGGGACTATGATTTCCAGTGACGGATCAAGGAAGGCTGTAACGAAAAGGAAATAACTTAAGATCTAAAGAAAATGGCAAAAGAGCGACATGATCCCTGGGTAGGAGTGTTCCAGGAAGAAGACATAGAAAACCTAAAGACTTGGAAGTGAGCTTACCTAGTGTTTGCCAGGAAAAGCCTAACTCAGTGGCGTTAGTGGAGTGAACAGAGACAGACAGATTAGGTCAGAGAGGTGACAGGAACCTGGTGATGGAGGTGGTCAGATTCTATGAGACCTTGTCAATGTGAATTATGGCTCTGGGCTACAGCATTACGTGATGCAGCTCAAGGTTTTAAAAGATCGTTGTCATTAATAGGTTACAAAGTGTAAAGGGCCAAGACCTGTACAAGGAAGACCAGCTGGGAGCTTTTTGTGGTAACTTAGCCTAGAGCTGGTGCTGCCTTTGACCAGGGTGGTAGTCATGGCGTTTTCAGGAGGATTTTGATTCGAAACATATTTTCCTCTTAACTGTTCAGTTTGAAAATAATCTAAATATCTAGAAAGGAATGTTACAGTGATACCCACCTATGCCCCATTCCTGCATTCCCAAATTCTTAACATTTTGCTACTTATGTTTTGCCTTTTTCTTTGGGTACATACACATATATCCATAAAAATATATGGATGAACCAGCTGACACCCATTTGTAGATACCATGATATTTTAGCATTTCCTGAGAAAATATTTTCCTGAGGAAAGGTACTTCTATGTATAACTTAACCACAAACAAGAACATTATTATCGATGGCATAGTACTAATATTCAATTCATTCCCAAGTTTATCCAATTCATAAAACGCCTTTTATAACTGCTTTTACTTGTTTTTTTTTTAAGTTTCACTTTGTCTTAAGGCATAACGTTTTCATACAATAAAGTGTTCAGCGCAGCAGTAAACATTGTCAATGTGTTAAACTTTTTCCCAGATTAGCAATCTTCCATGTGGTCAGGACGTGAAAAGATGGAAACGGTGTCCTCAGCCCTTCATTCTAGAGACTTGGCTGTCAGGATTTGCTGGAGGATCAAGTAAGAGGTGAGAGAGAAAGACAGGGATTAACGGAGCCCCAGGGTTTTTGGCCTCAGCCAAACTGGAACAGAGGAGTTGCTGTTTACTGTTAAGCACGTAGAATCCAAGGAGAAGCCTGGGCTGAAGATGGAAGTATGGAAGAAATCCACATACAAGGAGTCTTTAAGGCAAGCAATTAGGTGAGCTCACCGAATAGAAAAGGTCCAGAGACCATGGCCTTTGGGTCTCCAAAATAAGGAAATCAGATAGGAGAGAAAAGCTCAGCAAAGGACGCCAAGGAGTGGCGTCAGAGCAAGAGAAGAGGAAAATCAAATGAATGTCTCCTGGTTGTCTGACTAACGAGAGCTCGAGGTGTGTGTATCCCTGTCCCGCCCAGCTGAAATGAAATGAAGCCTAGAATTTGAGATGCTGGTCTCTTGACACATAATAGCTTTGGTATAATGCTGGGAGCAAAAGCCTTGCCTGTGTGAGGAAAGGAATAAGACTGAAGAAATTAAAACGATCAAGGGATTTTACTGTAAATGGTGATAGAAACTGAACAGTATACACAGAGGGATGTGAGATCAAATAGTTTTTAACCTATGGGAAAAAACTGATTCGGGGAGAGGAGCTGTATTGTTTTATGAATACTCTTTAATAGGTAATGAGATAGTTTTGTGTCTCAGCTTGGCCAGTTCATGGTACCGAGACATTTGGCCACACACTGGTCTAGATGTTGTTGTGGAGGTATTTTAAGCATGTGATTAATATTTAAATTGGTGAGGTTTGAAGCAGATGATCCTCATCCTGGTGGTGGGCGTCTTTGTTCTCATACTGCTAATAAAGACATTCCTGAGACTGGCTAATTTACAAAGAAAAAGAAGTTGAATGGACTCACAGTTTCACGTGGCTGGAGGCCTTACAATCATGGCAAAAGGTGAACAAAGAGTGAAAGCATGTGTTCCGTGCCGGAAGAAAGGAGACGTACCAAACAGAAGCCCCTTATAAAACCATCAGATCTCCTGAGAACCAGCTACAGTGCGAACAGGATGGGGAAGCTGCCTTCCTGATTCAATTGTCTCCATCCGATCCCTCCCATGACACGGGGGTATTATGGGAACTACAATTCAAGATGACATCTGCATGGGGACACAGCCAAACCATATTAGTGGGTCTCATTCAGGCCGATAAAGACCTTGAGAGAACAAGACTGAAATTCCCCAAGGAAGAGGGAGTTCTACCTCCAGACGTCCCTTTCATCATCCACAATTGCTATTAGCCAATTTCTTAACATGAATCTGTGTGTGTGTGCGTTATTACGCGTACGCATATACATATCATATATATACACATAACCTATTGGTTTTGTTCCTGTGGAGAGCCCTAAGGAATGAGTTTTATTTATAAACAGAGGGTTTTGTGTGTGTGTGTGTGTGTGTGTGTGTGTGTGGTAGGAATAGTAGTGTGAGGTTGCTTTTTAGTAACAAGTGAAGCGAAAACTGTTGAACTCATATAACAGCAGAGTTTATGGAAGCTTTCTGCTGATGGCTTCAAACCCTGAGCAATACACTGAGGGTTCACTGAGGGTAAGTCATATATTTAAAGTAAGACATGTCAGTCAGTGTGTGTCTGTCACCTTTGGTATGCACATGTACTAATATTGGCATAGAGTGACAGAAGGGTGGGCTTCATGAGGGCTGGGGTGTTGGCAATCAGGAAGAAGGCAGGTAAGGGCAAGAGTTTCAGAGAGAATTTGACATTCGTGATTATGTTTCCTGCAGTTTAAGCTGAGAAAGGAGAGATGTGAGAGACAATGAAGATATGGTTGTGCGATGGATGGGTGGTCATGGGGATGTTGACCCATGACTATGTCAAGATAGAACTAAGAGTAAGAATGGAAGACAGAAGGAGGTAGGAAGAGAGTCTACTACTCTCGGTGAAATCATACAGGGATTGAAGAATTTGGCAGTGATAAGGACTAAGGGTATGATCATGGGATTAGATCATTTAGAAAGGGGAAGACCCCAGACAGTTGAAAGACAAGGGCCAGCTACGAGTGGACAGAAATCTAATATTTTCAAGAAATGAAAATGAGGAAACACTTGATATTTTATTTTTTGATGAATCCCATGTCATCATTTGTGCTGTACCACTCATGCCTTGTTGCAAAGCTGGAAAGATTTAGAAATGAGAGGAAATTAACTGGGAATAGCAATGAGAAGTAAAAAGTTGTGGTAGAAAAAAACATGGTACAACTATTTCTTAAAGTTATCTGCACCTTAACCTAGGGAGCCTGTGTCTGTATTAACTTACATGGCAGAAGGGAATTTGCAGATGTGGTTAAGATTAAGGACCCTCAGATGGGGACCTTGCGATTTGGTGGAACTCATCAAATTGCAGGAGTCCTTAAAATTAGAGAAAGTTTTCTGGTTGAGATCAGAGGGAAATGTGACTCTGGAAGAGTGGTCAGAAAATGCAATGTTGCTGGCTTTGAGGATGCAGGTAGAGACACAAGAGTCAAGGACTGTAGCAGTACAAAAAACTGGGAATGACCTTCAGCTCACGGAAAGCAAGAAAATGGGGAGCCGGATTCCATAGCCCCTAGGAATGAAATTCTGCAAAAAGCCCTAATGATCAGGAAGCAATTCCCCGCAGAGCCTCCATAAAAGGATACAACTTGCCTAAGCCCACCAAAACCCATGTTGGACTTTCTGACCTACGGCAATAAGAAATTAATACAGAATTAAAACTACTCCACTCACTATTTCAGATATTTAAGGGGAATGATCGAGAAGGAAAAAATAAAACACAGATTGAGAGGATTCTAAAGCAAATTACATCATCCTCAATTTCAGTTCACAAAGCTTCAGTTACTCCCAGGATCATCACAGCCAGTCCCAACCCTGACTTCACAAACAGACAGTAGGGTTCTGAGAACACAGCCAGCCACGCGGGGGCTCACACCCTGCTTCCAGAGAATTAAGGTTAAACTTGGTGTTGAACTGACTGAATAAATAAATTCAGAATTTTCCTGTGCAGTCTTTTGGAGGGGTCCCTGTCACTTTGAATAAAAAGGGAGTATTCATGAAAATGAGCTGGGAGTGGTGGCATGCACCTGTAGTCACAGCTACTTGCGGGGACTGAGGCAGGAGAATTGCTTGAACCCAGGAGGTGGAGGTTGCAGTGAGCTGAGATCGTGGCACTGCACTCCAACCTGGTGACACAGCAGGATTCCATCTCTAAAAACGAAAAAGAAGAGTATTCATTAATGGAAGCCACAATTTGGGAGTCGTTGTTTTAAAAAATCTCTTCCTGAAATCCTTTTGTATTCCTCTGTTAAACCTCTGCCCTTGTTAACTGTCCAAGCATCACTGTCTCTCTCACCTGGTTTGTGCCTTCCCTTCTGCGTACCTCCCTCACCACATTCTCCTCAGAGGAATCACAGTCATCCTTCATTGGCCCCTTTCTTCTTCCTCCTTGACTTCTGGAGGGGAAAAAAAGCCTGGTAAGGTGCAGAGATCTCACTGTGTAGCTCACTCATATTTACATTTCAGTCCTGGGCTTAATCCCTTCCCTCAGGTGAGCATGTCTTGGTATCTGAATAGGTCAATGCCACCTATCCTATATTCTCATAGCACAATAAAAGTGAGGTGCTCTACTTTTATTTGTCTGATGCTTTGATTAAATTTAACTGTCCACCACCAGGGCTTAAGATCCTGAAGGTAGTATCATGTCTGTTTTCATTCTTCATTTCTCAACGTACGATTTGAGATGTACCATACCTGGTATTAAAAATAAGAATAAATCAGCTGGATGTGATGGCTCAAGCTTGAGTCCAGGAGTTTGAGACCAGCATGGGCAACATGACAAAACCTCATCTCTACAAAAACTGCAAAAGTTAGCTGTGTGTGGTGGTGTGTGCCTGCCCCAGCTTCTAGGGAGGCTGAGACTAGAGGGTCAATGGAGCTGGGCAGGTCAAAGCTGCAGCCAGCCATGATCATGCCACATACTCCAGCCTGGGTGACAGTGCAAGATCCTGTCTCAGAAAAAAAAAAAAAGTAAATGAGTGAATGCCCATGAGAATATTTGTACTCTGGGTTGGAACTAAGGAACCTTTACTTATGTTTGAAAAAGAGTCCAAGGAAAATTTTGAAATTGTTACATTAAAATCTCATTGCTATTTTTAAAGAGAACATTCAGTCTCTGTATTATTCCACAGGTTCCTGATGGGATATATTTGAGGATTTCTTTCTTTCTTTTTTACAAATATCTGGGTGACAAGTCAGACCTGCAGAAAAGCACTAATCTCGTTTCTATCACTTTGAGACATGAAAGAAAGTGTTCATTACACGCTTTGCAAGTATCTTGAAAACCACATGAGAAACGTTTGAGAAAGAGCCCATCCATATTTGAATATTTCAGAAACAATACTTTAGGACACGCATGATCCTTTTGTTTAGACAGAGGCTGTGCATCTGAGTGGTTGTGAGGCTGTGTTTTCCTAGATCTCTTCCTACCCCCATTTTTCTCTGCTCAGCATTGTATAGAATCAGCCCATGCTAGGGCAATACTCAGAAAGCTCTGTGAAGCTCTACAATTAGGATCTCTGATCACTGGCCTCTGGCTCTAGCATAGCAGTGTGTGTTATTGTTTGAATGAGATCTGGTGGTTATCTGTTACCCAATTTTAGGAAGAGTATCATTTCAGGAAGAACATCTGAATTCAGAAAATCTGAAGCAGAAGGATGTCAAGGAACTTGAAAAGTACATAGTTATCACTCTCAGTAGATTGGATTTGTTAGGCTGCAGAGGAAGAAACCTGTAAATAGAAATAGTTACTACTAATAAGCATTGTCTGTCAAGCGCATGGCTGCCATTGGGTAGTAGAGTATCTCATTGCCGTGGTAACAATGTGCTCATTGTTTTTCCCAAAGTTCCATGTGTTGAAAATTTAATCCCCAGGGCAACAGTGGTGAGTGGTGGAAACTTTAAGAGGTGATTAGGTCATGAGGGTTCTATCCTCATGAATGGTTTAATTGTGTTAAAACAGGAGTAGTGACCTTATAAAAGGATGAATTTGGCCTCCTCTCTCTCTTACTCTCTCTCTCTCTCTCTCTCTCTCTCTCTCTCTCTCTCTCTCTGTTGTCTTTCACATTCGCTCATATGATACTTTTTGCCATGTTATTACACAGCAAGAAGGCTGTCATCTGATTCTGGTGCTTTGATCTCGGACTTCCCAGCCACCAGAAACATGAGAAATCAATTTTTGTTCTGTATCAATTATCCAGTCTTAGAAACTCTGTTATGAAAACACAAAATAGACTGAGATACTAGTTTAAATTTCTCAAAATACAATCAAGTAGATATCACTATCGTCTCCCTTTTACATAATACTGTCATAACATGGTCATTTCTAAAGAATAAACATATTTCCCCAGGTTATGTAAGGTAGTGCCAGTGTTATATTTCTTATCTTCCTTTATTCCCACTTTTCAACCAGATTGAATTATTCAGTCATTCAAGTCAATCCTCTATTTGGAAAATACTTAAATCAGTGGGGAGTTAGGAGAGACATAAGAAAGAAAAAAAAATCTAATGATATTTATTCCAGGAACATTTTGGGGAAAGAGACCAGTGGTAGCTCTGCAGAGGACTATACGCTCAGGAATTATGTTCATTCCTTAAAACAAGGAAAATTCCATGGCACTAATTTGGAGAAATGATCTGTAGGTGGGATCGGAAGATATTTAAAAGGGTGACATGGTTTGGCTCTGTGTCCCCACCCAAATCTCATCTCAAATTGTAATCCCCACATGTCGAGGGGGGAACTGGTGGGAGGTGATTGGAACATTGGGGGTTCCCCATGCTGCTCTTGTGATTGTGAGTGGGGTCTCAGGAGATCTCATGGTTTTATGTGTCTAGCAGGTCCCCTCCTTGCTATTTCTTCCTGCCCCCTTGAGCAGAAGGTGCTTGCTTCTCCTTCGCCTTCCACCGTGATTGTAAGTTTCCTGAGGCCTCCCCAGCCCTGTGGAACTGTGAGTCAATTAAACCTCCTTTCTTTATAAATTACCCAGTCTCCAGTAGTTCTTTAAAGCAGTGTGAAATGGACTAATACAGAGGGGCAGTCGGTGATGAAATAGGAAGCATGTAAATCATTGTTATCAAAAGTGAAAATATGAGCTCCCAGGAACACCTGTCAATATGACTGAGAGCCAGTGCAAAGTGCCCGGGGGAGAAAATCCCGAGGAAGAAAGATAATAATGTACATGGCCTGTTCAATAAGCACTTAGCCTGAGGTCTTTCTCATATGCAAAGCAAAGCAAGGGTGCTTGTGCTCTTTCTTCTGTCTTCCGCGTGCTGACTTTCTTGCTGCAACCCAGACTTGCCCTATAAAAGTTCTCTAATTCATTTGTCCTAAAAGGCCTTCATGGTAGCTGCTATTTGAAAAGATTATAAAATGTAGGCTTAAAAGAAACACATCTGAAATGGATAAATGTGGCTAATGAGATGTTTTATAATTAAAGTATAGAACTCCCTGCCACACATTATTAAGACTCAGGAATCTTCAAACAAGAATTACAACAGGGAGAACATCAGCAATGCCATTAACAGTGATAAAATTAGAAGGAAGATCAATCATCCTACTTTAGGGCACACACCAAGGGCTGGGGACAAGGTGGAGAAGAATTTATGTCGCAGCATATCACTTAAGAATCAGAATTTCACACATAAAGCCATTCCATCTTAAACGTGAGTGATTTTTCTATAATAATTCCCTTTTGATCTCTAGTATATATTTACTATTAATCTACTAATGTTTGCCTTTTCACTACTGGATGCATTCTCTTTTCTGTCTTTAAAATGGTTACAATATTTTGGTTTCTTTTAGGCCCATGGTCATTGGAATTGAAAGGGTACAGTAGGATTATTGGTTGAAAAGGAAGAAAAAAAAAGCGAGGTTGTATCCATTTTTCCTTCCAGTGAATAATTCCGATAATTTTTTGTGGGGGATGTAGCTTCTTTCTTTGTCATCCAGGCTGCAATGCCATGGCATGGTCATGGCTTACTGCAGACTTGACCTCCCGAGTTCAAGCAACTCTCCTCCCTCAGCCTGTTGAGTAGCTAGGGCTGCAGGCATGCACCACCATGCCCAGCTAACTTTTTAAAAAAGGTATTTATCTGTAGGGATGGGATTTCACTGTACAGCTCAGTCTGCTGGTCACAAAATTCTGGGCTCAAGCGATCCTCCTGCCTTGGCCTTTCAAAGTGCTGGGATTATAGGTGTGAACCACTGCACCTAGCTGATGTTACATAATAGTCTGTATTAAAAATGAAAATGAAACTTCGAGGTTTTTTAAAACAATCTGGCCTTGTTTGTCCTTCCACTTGCAAATACTCAGATGAGAATAGTGAGAGTAATAATAAGTATTTCCTCCCCACACCAAGGTCACTCAAGACATCAGTGGGAAACTTGAAGCTAGGATTCTGGCCTGTAGCTTCTTTTCCAGCTCTGCTCCCTTTAGACTGCACCAAGCTGTGTGCAGTGACTGCAGTGAGGAAAGAGCTAAGAGTCAGCAGAAAGTAACCGCCTGCCTGCAAAGTTTACAGACAAAGGAAACTTTTCCAGGTCATTTCCAAATATATTTTTTCTCAGGTATCTTAAGTGCTCTTATCACAGCAAAGAATGTAACATTAGTAGCTTACAAAACTGTTTTCCTCTATGAATAAGTGATGTCTTTAAGTTATATACCCATGGGGCTACATAATCCCAAATAAAGGGCTGTCAGCGGAAAAGGCAGTATTACCTTACTGAAAAGCTAAAACCCCATGCCCTTTGTTGAAAAAAAAAAAGGGGGTATTTTTCAAGGATGTTTTGAAAATTGCTGCAATCTCAAGGCAACTGTAATTTGTGTGCCATAAGCCTTTCTTATTTTGCTATTCAGTTTCCATGGCCAAGCTAATATCCAGAAAGTGAGACAGAGAAGTTTAAAGACATGTCAGTGTGACCTTTATATTTTAGTTTTCTTAATATATTAATTGTCTATTGTAATGAATTGGCATACACACACACACACACACACACACACACACACACACACATTTTCTCTTAGTATTACATATTTTGTAATTTTAGGATACAAGTAACTTTCATCTAGAAATCATTCAATAGTGTAAGTAGATTGAACTTGAAATCACAGAATAAAAGAAGAAAAAGTATACACATACACACTGTGTTTCTGTTTGGTGATAGTTGATGGAAAAGGGGTTGAAAACCAGATATTTAGCAAAAAAAAAATTTGAAAATTAATTAATGTGACAGTCTAAAGCTGAATATTCTTCCCTTTGTATCTCAGAGTATATATCATATATCTTCTTTTTTATGTTTTAAAAGTTCTATAAATTAATCTGCCTCCTTCCCCTAGCAAGTTGTTATTTAAACTTTGAATTGTCCCCAAAATCGACTAAAAATGAAAGACAAAATGTTTAATATTTTTAAGGTACATTCGTTTTTCCCTTTTCAGTCTTTCTTAAGGTCATTATTAAAAAAGATGTCAAAGAGATAAACTACTGGAAATTCTAAGATATTCCAGAGACTTGTGTGATTTGTTCCAGTCGACCATGATACCTCTGCTTCTCACAGAGAAGAAAGTAATGGCCTTACAATGTAGACTTTGTTTAATGAGCTGAAGAAATATTTTATTTGTCATTAATTAAATGAGCTAATGATGATTCTGTGTTATAAAATGAAATTGTCTTTGGGAAGCACTATTTTGGCTCCAGACAGAATTCTAAACTGGGAGCAGGCTGATGAAAAGGAAGGGAAGAGAAACGGTCAATTTTGTTGACATGCAGTAAAATTGAAAATCAGGTCAATATTGTTGACAGGATTTACTTGCAGACATTGTACTCTGCTTTGCTGTAACATCAGAAACATTTTCCTGTGGATAGTTACAACAGTCAGTTGGCTAAATCTTCTAATATATGTCTTTCATCTAACTATAAATATGGGAAAGGATTTAAATCTATACAGCTCAATCTTTTAACAGTGTTTATGTAATTAGAAAACACTAAACACATGAATGCATCAGCAGAGGTAATTTCTGCCAATGTTTGCGCCAAAGCACATGTTACTAGTTATGAAACAGTGGAACAAGGGCAAAGTAACACCGTTTGACCGTGGTTTGGAATGTGACGTGTGAGAGTAGAGAATAGACATTGACTTAAACTTGTAAGTGGCTTGTCCTCGTGTTTGCTTTTAGGTAAAGTGAAACGTGAAAATTCATCACAATGCAAATGAATTTTTGTTTTGTTTAATTTTGTTTATTTTGGTGTTTCTATCTTGGGCTGCATTCACTGTTGCCTTTCAAAGATCACATAAGAATATAGATTTAATAACAACATGCATTATAGGAAATCAGTGAATTCTGAGTCAGGTAGAAGCAATGAATATCATTTGTATTTGGGCAGACTAACAAAATCTTATATCTAGGTACTAAAATTATAGTAAAACCCCATTTTGAACTCTATAAATGCCAAAAAAACATGTATAATATTTAAATTGCCAATTAAAATGTGTAAACATAGTATTGGTCAAACTGTAAATGGCTGATAAAACTGTTTAGAAAAACTCAAGGGAAAGATTTCTGGGATGAATGTCATCTACTATTGAGAATGGAAAGAGGTAGTTGTAGAAATTTATTGGTGGAAGTTCGGTGTGGCCCACATCCACAAAGTAAACCCAGATAAATATCTGTCACTCAACAGTGCATTCTTAGATAAAAACTATGAAGTTACGTATCTCCCTCTTCAAAAAGCAAACATCTTGATTAGTAAAACAACATTTAATCATCAGGAGACCCTTTGTATCAACATACTTTTATGAAAGAATGACATTTTAGAAATAGGTCTTCATTTCTGATTAAGAATCCCTGTTTATCTTAACAAGCAGAACATTTTCTCATAGTTAGAGCAACATTTGTAATGAGACAAGGTGGATGTTATAATATTCCCTATGCTGAGAATTGATTATCCTTGATTTTGTTATTGAATATGCTCATCTTCCTGCCCCTCTTTTATCTTTTCCTCAAGCAATATTTACTGAATTTCCAGTGCATATGTGGTAATATTTTAGCTTTAGGATTACAGAAATGAATCATATAGTATCCGACCTCCAAAAGGTTATACATAGCATAGGAAATGTTACAATCTTTCTGCTTCCTTCAACATAATAGTCTCAGTTTCAGGGTCCAAAAATTTAAAAAATAGAGGTTGCTTTCTGGCTTTCAAAGCTGAGATTGGGGTTTTCAGCTCTTATGACAACAAATATATCCTCCGGACCCCCTGCCTTCCATGAAGCAGTAAAGAAATTACATCCCTCAATAGACTCAATTTGACCAAGAAGAGAAATATGTTAATTTCCAGCTTCCATTAACATGATTTTTAACTGTTTTCTGCTATTGAATCTTTCCTCTTTCTCTTTATTCTTTGCAAAAAAGTAAGTCTAGTTTCCAGCTCATGGCCAGGCAACCTTTGAAGGACAGTCATGCTGAAATTGAGCTAAGGTAATTAAACTCAATTTTGACCTCTATTTTTTACTATTTTATTGCCCTGCAAAAGCAACTCTGTCTGCCTGGAGTCTGGCCTGGAGCCAAGTCAAGGTCTGTCTGTCCCAGGAATTGCAGTGATTCTAAGGTTCTCGTGGGCAGGGAGGATCCAGGTGTGGTTTGAGGCTGTTCACAGCTGCCGAACCTTTTTGTGGATCCTCAAAAGGGTTTATCTTCCCATCATTCTTTTACATTTTATTGACCAGACATTGAAGAAAATCACAGCAACAACAATAAAACTTTGGGCACAGAATTTGTATTATGCTCATATACATTAAAAAAAAAACTAACAATATTTTAGCTTTCAAGATAGATAGCTTTTTTTCAAATGCAATTGATTTTTTTAGATTATTGCAAAGGTAAATGAAGATTGTTTTCACGTTCAGATTTGCTTCTCAGCGTTTTCCTCCCTGAATGTGTTGAAAGCTGGGTGTATGAACAACGGAGAGCTTGATCACCATGCTTCTTCTTGTTGTTGTTGTTGTTTAATTCCTAAGGACATATTTGACTCCTTGAGTCCTCACAACTCAGAAAAGTGCTTGGCATTTCATAGGAGAGCAGTTGATGCTGAATGAATGAATGAATGAATGAATAAATGATTTATTAGTGCCTAGGTAGAGATATTCTGGTAAGCACATAAGAAAAATAACCACCAATACACTCAAGGGTAATAACAGAGAACCTAATGTCTTTTCACCTCCTTTATTTCAGGGCACCATGACTGGCATTACCCGGAACTCTGGGATTCCGTAAAGCTTCAGTAGGAATCTTCTTTCTATTTCAGATAACTTAAAAACCTGAATGGAAATGCGTGTCTTCCAGTCAGAAGCATTATGTTTCTGCCTCAACAGATTTCATCACCATCTTTGCACAGGTCAGTCAGAAACTTTCCTTGGCAGATATTGGCATTTTATTACTCAAATAAAGTAAAAAGAAATTAGTTCTTGCTCAGTAAATTAATAAATTGACACATTAACTTTCAGTCAATAATTTTTGTTGCTATTATAGAAAAATAAAACTAGAAGAATAATTTTTAGAGTCAGATCAACAAGTTAGTAAACAAAGGTAGTGTCCAAAACATCATTATATAATAAAAACTAAAATTGCTGGTCGGATTCTGTCTTCATTGCCTCCTTTCGATGGTGGGGTTGGTGCCCTATGGCAAACAAAGCAGGATCAGCTGTTGGTAAGAGGAGCATTTTGGTCTGCACAGCAGTAACTGTCTTTATTCAGGAAGATGCACAGAAATGAAAAGAACAAAACATCTGAGAACAAAATAAACAACAACAAAAATTCTCTATCTTGCTCTATGGCCAATGTAAGCTTTGACATTACAACTCAAGTGCCCTAAAATGTATGACAAAATGGGAACATTCTCTGGTGATAGACACAGACAAATTCTTCCTGTGTTTTTCCATAGTTTGGAGACTTGACTGTAGAAAAAGCAGTAACTACTTGTCAAAGTATGACTTGGAATTAAATTTGAAGAGGATAAGCAGAGGAGCTGCTATGGAGAGTCTGGGAGCCGGAACAGTCAAGTGGCTCTACAGCACCGCTTGAGAGGCAGTGAGGTTGATCGAAGGTGGCAGGTGGTAACTCCGAGGCTTTGAGCATGGAGCCACAGAGACTTGTGGGAGGAGCGAAAGGAGGCTGGAGAAAACAAAAGCTCTCAGCTGCACTTTTCTGTAAAGGACATCTTTGCTGATCCTAACACACACTCTCTCTCTCTCCCTCTCATCTCAATGCCTCTAATGAACTCACTTATTTAATTGTGTCTTGTGGTTCTGCCTATTAGAAGATTTGCAGAGACAGTAGAAAGAATTCTATCAAGCATATTTTTACAGATTATCATGTCATGCTGTATCCTAGCCATTGCATTTTGTGAAACCTGCTATTACTCAAGGAATAGTCTTTAAGACGTGTGATCCTTTTAGGATTCAGACATGCAGTGCTTCTTGGAAAAGAATGTTAATATGGGCACTGGAATCCCAGATGCCAATGAGCCTGGATTTAAAACAGTGCAGCTGTTGCTATGTCTCAGCAGGGAGGAGGGTGAAGCCAAGCAGTGGGAGTTAGATCAGGAAGAGAAATGGTGGGTAAAAAAAAAAAAAAAAAACAGAGGTTCTGAAGAAAGTAAAGGAGTATAAGAACTATATATGCTGTGTGTGTGTGTGTGGCTTTGTGTATGTGTGTGGCTGTGTGTGTGTGTGTGTGGCTGTGTGTGTGTGTGTATGTGTGTGGCTGTGTGTAGACGGGGTGCTATGTGTGTGTGTATGTGTGGCTGTGTGTGTGTGTGTGGCTGTCTGGGGGGCTGTGTGTGTGTGTGTGTGGCTGTGGGGGGGGCTGTGTTTGTGTGTGGCTGTGTGGAGGGGCCACTGTGTGTGTGTGGCTGTGTGTGTGTGTTGTGTGTGTGGCTTTGTGTGTGTATGTGTGGCTGTATAGAGGGCTGTGTGTGTGTGGCTGTGTGTAGAAGGGGCGCTGTATGTGTGTGTGTGGCTTTGTGTGTGGGGGGGAGGTTGTGGGGGGGCTGTGTTTGTGTGTGGCTGTGTGGAGGGGGCGCTGTGTGTGTGTGTGTGTGTGTCTTTGTTGGGGGAGGCTATGGGGGGCTGTGTTTGTGTGTGGCTGTGTGGTGGGGGTGCTGTGTGTTTGGCTGTGTGTGTGTGGCTGTGTGTGTGTGTGTGTGTGTGTGTGTGTGTCAGGGAGGATAGGAAATCCATGCAATGAGACCTTAGTGAAGGTTCATTGCGTTAGGATGACGATAAGAACCAAAACTAAGGTGGGTGATGAGAAAACAAAAAGCAGTTGGAACATCTAACTGTCCAGGTTTCATGAAAATGAAAAGTTTAAAGACAGGGTAGCGAAGGAAGTGCCAGGCTTACAACAGACTGGGTTCCTTGTCATTATAAATGCTACTTAGAATCTTTGCTGTTATTCAGGTGCCAAAATTGTCAGGGAGTGTGGAGAAATGTCATGGAAATCATAGATGACAATTAAAAATTGATTGGGGATGCACAGGGGTATAAGAATTTTTTCCTGGCCTCAGGTATATGGGCCCAGAAGTAAAACTGTCTCAAGTATTGAGGGTTGTAAAAGTAATAGTGTTTCCAGGATTTTATATGTCTCCATTAATGTTGATAAAAATATGGATGTTAGAAGGATGTCTGTCAGCAAAAGGAAAATGAATGTCAAAATTGAAAGTTATAAAAGGTGGGTTAGAATTAAAACCCATCTGATGAAGAGATAAGAAGGGAGAATTAACATCCCTTTAGAAAAGGTAAACATTCTGTTCATACTAGATTAACCATCTAGTAATGGCCAGCATAGACAGTGTATTAGTCTGTTTTCACACTGCCAAGAAAGATGTATCTGACACTGGGTAATTTACACAGGAAAAAGGTTTAGTGGACTCACAGTTCCACATGGCTGGGGTGGCCTCACAAACATGGCGGAAGGCAAGGAGGAGCAAGTTGCGTCTTACATGGATGGCAGCAGGCAAAAAGAGAGCTTCAGCACGAAAACTCCTCCTTATAAAACGATCAAATCTCGTGAAACATAGTCACTATCATGCGAACAGCATGGAAAGACCCACCCCATGATTCAGTCACCTCCCACGGGGTCCCACTCACAACATGTGGGAATTCAAGATGAGATTTGGGAGCGGGGGGACACAGAAAACCATATCAGAGAAGAGAGGATGGGTGTGGGCTGGAATTGCGTGACCTGCCGGAAGAGGCCAGAGGAGACCTTGGTGTCCAGCTCAAAGGGCAGATTCCAAGGTCAGCCTTATTGTGGGAGGGCACCGTCCCTGCATTCCATGGCAGTCGTGACAGCACAAGCACTCAGAACAGGGTTGAAGGTCATCTCAATGTCTTAGTTCCTTAAAATAGAGTGAATTGTCTAAACCATTGCCATTGTCATGGAAACCATTCTTTTTGCTTGGTCTCAGTAATTTTGTCTTAGCTCTAACTTAGATAACTATCAATCAGTAAAAGAAAGGAGTAATATAATAAAATCAGAGGAAAGTCTTTACTGAGTTTTGCATTGCTTGGCATGTGTTGAACAATCACAGTATGCCTTTAAATCTTTAAGAAGGCATACACAATTAAAATTTATTTGATGGGGTTGGGGGCGGTGGCTCATGCCTGTAATCCTAGCACTTTGGGAGGTCAAGGCGGGTGGCTCACATGAGGTCAGGAGTTTGAGACCATCCTGGCCAGCATGGTGAAACCCTGTCTCTACTAAAAATATAAAAATTAGCCAGGCATAATGGCTGGTGCCTATAATTCCAGCTACTTGGGAGGCTGAGGCAGAATTCCTTGAGCCCAAGGGGTGGTGGGTGTAAGCCAAGATCACACCACTGCAGTCTAGCTTGGGTGATAGAGTGAGACTGCATCTCAAAAAAAAAAGTTTTTCTTTGATGGGGGTGGTCTCTGTTTCTACAAACTACTCTCTTACTATTAGGCAGGTGTATCTGAATATGACAAACATTTTCAGGTGAATGTCATAATCCTATGCACTAAAATCAAGGCTTCGGTTTTTTAAAAAGCCATCAAATGGTGAAAGAAGTGGAGATGTATTTTTTTAAGTACAAGCATTGAGTTTGCAACTACTGTTCTCTAATTTCACAAAGGTGGCATCGTCATCCTTCCACGGAGGAGTTTGGGAGATGTTTGCCATTGGGTGTCAGCACTCGAGAACGCTACTGCTCTCACCTGTGTCAGTAATGGCATGCAAGCTGGGAGACCAGATGTTCAGTTCAGAAGAGCGGACATTGGCCAAGAACTCACCTTTGTTACCATCCTCAGCTTCCAGTTGTGCAGCCAGTTCTCAAAAGGTAATTACTGAGACTACGCATCACCCTGTGCTTCTGTGTGTAACAGAGAATATCACACACCACCTGCATGTGGGTGGAAGATAATCGTCACAGTTGGTGCAGGAGGCTTCCCCATGGCAGGTGCTGAGTTCTCTGTGTGCCACCAAACTAGAAGAGAAGCGTAGAGGCTTCCATTCCTGACACCTCTCTTGCTTCCCTGGAGAAAGTTTCGTCGATATGAGTTCTTGGGAGCTGAGCATCAGCATCCACAGGTAGATAGCGCAGATACTTCCTGGCTTGAATTCAAGTCACTTGTGTGCTCAAGGTGTTCATATTGTGAGTATGGTGTTTATAGCAGTGCTTCTTGAATTTTTTTTTTATACAGAAAATAACATGGGGTAGCTAACACATCCATTCCACAGGCTCAGTCCAAGATCCCTTGACAGAAAATCTCCAGGGGACCAGCCTGGTGGCTTCATATTTTACAGGCACCCTGATTATTGTACTTAGGGAGATTTGGAAAAAAAAAAAGTGAAAATGGTAAATTGGTATCTCTAGTTAGGTACTGAGAGAACATTTCCATGTTTGCCTCTAGGGGAGATGAGCAAAATTTTGTATCCCTGAGGTTTATGAATCCCCTGACATATTCATACTTTTTTATAACACCCCCTAAGACACACACCTACCTGTTAGTTTTGTTTGTTTGTTTTGTTTTAATCAGCAGAGCAGAAATATTATGGGCAATTGAAATCCAAAGGGAACATGAAAAGTAAACAAAATAAAAACAGCCACCTCTCTGCAATCAAAATTCCTGGGGTATCACAGCCGTTAGGAGGTGATAAGACCCCAGAGCTGTGCCCTATCATGGCTCTCACGCTGTATTCTTTTGAAGATTCATAAGAGCTACAAACAGCCTACGTAGCATGGAGAGAAGGAGACAGAGGGATGCAGAGGCAGGGTTTTGGAGTGGGAAGCACGCATAGCACCGGAAGGCCTCACCTGCCTCAGTGATTGTGACTGTCCTGTGTACTTCCCAGGGTGTAGTGAAGACAGAATCAGATCACGCATGTGGAGACTGCTCTGAACACTGCATTTATAGGAAAAGGTTATGTTTAGTTTTCATCCAAGTTTCCGATTGAAAAAAGGAATATCTAATAATGCAAGTATCTCTGAATATCGTTGTTTAAAAAGATGTGTCTCAAAATGTGTTCATCTGAGCTGTTTTTGGTTCCTGTTAACTTGCAGGACTCTGCGGGTGAGGATGGTTGTAGACCATGAGAAACCTGGGCAAAGTCGACCTGGGGGCCCTGCCTGATGCTTTGCTGTTGTGCATGGACAGTCTTCACCCTATAGAGGAGGATGAGAAGTGACCACTGCCTCGGATGGCTCGTGGCTACACTGAAAGGGAAAGATTGACTGTTTTTTTTTTTTACGTACACACCTTTCCAAATTAGGGTCACCTCCCCTAAATATACTAGAAATAAGAAACTGTTAGAGATGCTTTTCTTCAGCTTTTCTCTAGAGTAGTAGTGAGAATCTCTTTTCAACCAAGCTCTGCAGTCTGTCAGGAGGAAAAATCAATTGTGGGTCACACATGAGCCAAGTCCCCTGAATGTAACAAGTGTATTTACTCAGAACAATACTGCCATTCCCTATTCTGGCAGTTAAGGTTCACTGGTAGAAAGAGATGAAAGGTAATTTAAGAAAAGAAAAATGTTTCGAGAGTTAGAAGAGAGAAGTTTAAGAGAAAATGAGGGTAAAGAGGGAATAAAAGTTTAGTGACTGGAAAAGAGCACGTTCAATGAAAGAGAAGTGCTGGAGTTGGGTGGAAAGAAGAATGCACTGAAGACAGTATATCTGTGTTTGCCTGGGCCGTGGGCCTAAGACCACGGTCACCTGTTGTCACTCTTGTAAACTTCAGATGGGCTCTTTTGCAGTTTGGGTCACTTTTTCCACAATAGAATAGTTTTCTCATTTCTAAAGTTCAAGCGTACTTGAAAGAAAGGTTTATCTTGCCCCATAAAATTCTTAAGCCTTTGGAAATGTTCCGGCAAGGAGTTAGTTTTAGAATTTGATAGTGGAAGCCCATCTTTATCCATCTATTTACTATTTAAGGATGAACTTTATTTGATTTGAGCTGTGTATTTGCTTCTTGTTTTCTTCAAATTTATCCCATTTTGGGGGGGAGATTCTTATTTTTTATTGCATTTTAGGTTTTGGAGTACATGTGAAGAACACACAAGATTGCTGCATAGGTACACACATGGCAGTGTGATTTGCTGCCTTCCTTCCCCTCACCTGTATCTGTCATTTCTCCCCATGCTATCTCTTCCCACCTCCCCACCTCGCCGTCCCTCCCCCTTTTCCCCCCAACGAACCCCAGTGTGCAGTGCTCCCCTCCCTGTGTCCATGTGTTCTCATTGTTCAACACCCGCCTATGAGTGAGAATATGCGGTGTTTGATTTTCTGCTCTTGTGTCAGTTTGTTGAGAATGATGGTTTCCAGGTTCATCCATGTCCCCACAAAGGACACAAACTCATCGTTTTTGATGGCTGCGTAATATTCCATGGTGTATATGTACCACATTTTCCCTGTCCAGTCTATCATCGATGGGCATTTGGGTTGGTTCCAGGTCTTTGCTATTTTTTACACTGTTGGTGGGAGTGTAAATTAGTTCAACCTATTGTGGAAGACAGTGTGGTGATTTCTTAAGGACCTAAAAACAGAAATTCCATTTGACCCAGCAATCCCATTACTGAGTATATCTCCAAAGGATTATAAATCATTCTACTATAAGGACACATGCACATGAATGTTCATTGCAGCACTATCCCATGTTTTGACTTCATTTTGCAATGAAGTTCAATTTTTGAAATTTTACATTATTGGAAGTGCTACAGCGTAAAGAACAACAACAGCTCTTAATAAAACACATATTTGGAATGAAAAATTAATATTTTCAACTACTTACCAGTTTTCCCTTAACTCGGACTGCTTGTCTAAAAGACAGAGCAATCTCCTGCTCTTGGGATTATTATTATTATTTTTTGGAACATGTCAAAGTGGCTACCATTGGGTACCAGCCTGGGTAAAAGATAAACTGAACATAAATGATCAGAGTCAGTTAGGTCAATTTGGTCTTGATTCAGGCATAGGTTCTGGTGAAAGTTGTTTGGTGAGAAGTTCTGTTGTGATGGTGCATTGATTAGAATGGAAGCCTGGCTAAAAATCTGAAAGAGCTAACTGATTCAACAGAATCTGAGTGGCACCGTTGTGGGTGGACGCCGTGTGTTCCTGGTTTTTGCTAAGGCATTAAGATGCGATCGAAGAAGAACAACATCAGCAGCAAAAAGAGCCCACTTCCCTTTGTGCTGTGACCTTAAATGGTCATGTCATGTTCAGAAAGCCTCTTCAACGCTCTTAGTTTCAGGATCTACATCTGTAAAATAATGCTACAGTTATCCATTATTCTAATATTATAGATTTTGTGTGAATTAAAAATTTGGAAAGTTGAAAGTACTTTAAAAATGGTAAACCGGTATAGGAATTTCAATGAAATATTAGATCAGATCAGAATGAAAATGTCCCAGAAAAACTCAAACACACAATGATAGAATTGCCCGTGTTTGTTACTTCTGCAAGGCCTATCTCACTAGCTATCCAGAAAAGAGGAAAAAGAAGTATTCTTTCATCAGAAAAGCCTGATGGAAATAAATACTATGATATTTATTACTTTGCAAAGGAAAATCTTGATAAGGAAGTTTAGCCCCCGGTATGCCCAGAAATTAAAGTCCAATAAAAGTTTCATTGTCTCTTGACTGCAGAACTAAATGGATATATGTGTTAGGGTGCGGCGGCCACCCCATTCTGCACCTGGAATCCCTAGTTTATGCATGATCAGCTAAATCAGTTGGCCCTTTCAAATTTTTAGCCACAGATTGTTGCTGTGTCATTTTTGCCTACCCCTGTCTCTTTCTTCTTCTAGTGTCCCTAGAGAAGGGAAGCTTTCATAGCTAGACAGCAGAAGGCAATGCTTTGCTTTTTTTTTTTTTTGAGACGGAGTTTCGCTCTTGTTACCCAGGCTGGAGTGCAATGGCACGATCTTGGCTCACCGCAACCTCCGCCTCCTGGGTTCAGACAATTCTCCTGCCTCAGCCTCCTAAGTAGCTGGGATTACAGGCACGCGTCACCACGCCCAGCTAATTTTTTGTATTTTTAGTAGAGACGGGGTTTCACCATGTTGACCAGGATGGTCTCGATCTCTCGACCTCGTGATCCACCCGCCTCGGCCTCCCAAAGTGCTGGGATTACAGGCTTGAGCCACTGCGCCCGGCCAATGCCTTGCTTTAAAGGTTCAAAGGACAGGCTGACTCTCTCGTTAGGGGCTCCAGTAGCTGGTGACTCTAAGTTGAAGCCAGTGCTTATTTATTATTCTAAAAATCCTAGGGCCCTTCAGAATGACGTGAAATCTACTCTGCCTGTGCTCTCTACAAACACATCAGCAAAGCTTCGATGACAGCATATCTGTTTAGAGCATGGTTTACTGAATATTCTAAGCCCACTATTGAGGGCTACTGCTCAGGAAAGATTCCTTTCAAAATAGTACCACTCATTGACAGTGCAAAAGGTTGGTCTCTTGCACCAAATGGTTAGCTAAGTTGTGAATGCAGAAGAAGAAAAATCAACAGTGCTACTCCAGTGAACACACAAATAGCAAGAAGGTGAAAGGTGAAGCAGCAAGTACTGGTGTAGAAGCTGCAGCAGGCTTCCCAGAAGATCTAGCTAAGATTAGTGATGAAGGTAGCCATACTAAACAACAGATTTTCAATATAAATGAAACAGCCTCATGTTGGAAGATGATGCTGTCCAAGATTTTCATAGCTAGAGAGCAAGAGGCAGTACCAGGCTTTAAAGCTTCAAAGGACAGGCTGACTCTCTCGTTAGGGGCTCCAGTAGCTGGTGACTATAAGTTAAACCCAATGCTCATTTATTACTCTGAAAATCCTAGGGCCCTGCAGAATTATGTGAAATCTACTCAGCCTGTGTTCTGTAAAGGAATCAACAAAGCTTCAATGACGGCACATACATTTGTTTACAGCATGGTTTACTGAATATTCTAAGTCCACCACTGAGGCCTATTGCTCAGAAAAAAAGATTCCTTTCAAAATAGTACTACTCATTGACAATGCGCTTAGACACTCAAGAGTTCTGATGGAAATATACAAGATTAATGTTGTCAGCCTAGGCAACACGGCGAAACACTGTCTTTACAAAAAGAAACAAACAAAATTAGCCAGACGTGGTGACATACCTGTAGTCCCAGCTACTCAGGAGGCTAAGATGGGAGGATCACTTGAGCCTGGGAGGTAGAGGTTGCAGTGAGCTGAGATGGCACCATTGCACTCCACCCTGAGTGACAGAGTGATACTCTATCTCAAAAAAAGGAAAAAATAAATAAAATTGTTTCCATGTCTGCTAAGACAACATTCATTTTGCAGCCCATGGATCAAGAAGTAGTTTCAACTTTCAAGTCTTAATATTTCAGAAATTCACTTTCTAAAGCTATAGCTGTGATAGGTAGTGATTCCTCTGATGGATGTGTGTAAAGCAAACTGAAAACCTTCTGGAAAAGATTCACCATTCTATGTGCTATTAAGAACATTGCAATTCATGGAAGTCAGTCCAACTATCAACATTAACAGAAGTTCAGAAGAAGTTGATTTCCACCGTCTTGGATGTCTTTGAGGAATTTAAGACTTGAGTACAGAAAGTAGGTGTCGATATGATGGAAATAGCAAGAGAACTAGCATTAGAACTGCAGCCCAAAGATGTGGCTGGATTGCTGCAACCTCATTAAAGAACTTCAATGGATGTTGATTTGTTCCTTATGGATGAGCAAAGAAAGTTGTCTCTGGAGATGGTATCTGCTCCTCGTGAATACATTGTGAATATTGCTGAAGTTACAACAGACTATTTAGATGATTATATCAACAATTGGGGAAGCGGCAGCAGAATTTGAGAGAAGTGGCTCCAATATTGAAAGAAATTTGACTTTGGGTTTAATGCTATCAAACAGCATAACATGTTACAGAGAAATCTTTTATGAAAGTCAATTGATGCAGCAAAATTCACTGTTTCTTGTTATTATTATTACTGTACTTTAAGTTCTGGGGCACATGGGCAGATCTTGCAGGATTGTTGCATAGGTACACACATGCCATGGTGGTTTGCTGTCTCCATCCCCCCACCACCCCATCACCTACATCAGACATTTCTCCCAATGTTACCCCTTCCCAAACTCCCCAACCCCCGCTATCCCTCCCCCAGCACCCAACCCCCGCAACAGACCCCACTGTGTGGCATTCCCCTCCCTGTGCCCGTGTGTTCTCATTGTTCAACACCCACCTATGAGTGAAAACATGCAGTGTTTGGTTTTCTGTTCTTGTCAGTTTGCTAAGAATGATGGTTTTCAGATTCATCCATGAACTCATCTTTTTTTATGGCTGCATAATATTCCATGGTGTATGTGTGCCACATTTTCTTTATCCAGTCTGTCATTGATGGGCATTTGGGTTGGTTCCAGGTCTTTGCTGTTGTAAACAGTGTCACAATGAGCATGCATGTGCTTGTGTCTTTATAATAGAACTATTGATAATCCTCCAGATATATACCCAGTAAAGGAATTGCTGGGTCAAATGGAATTTCTATTTCTAGGTCCCTAAGGAGTCGCCACACCATCTTCCACAATGGCTGAACTAATTTATACTCCCACTAACAGTGTAAAAATGTTCTTATTTCTCCACATCCTCTCCAGCATCTGTTGTCTCCAGATTTCTTAATGATCACTATTCTAACTGGCATGAGATGGTATCCCAAGGTGGTTTTGATTTGCATTTCTCTAATGACCAGTGATGGTGAGCATTTTTTCATAAATTTGTTGGCCTCATAAATGTCCTCTTTTGAAAAGTGTCTGTTGATATCTTTTGCCCACTTTGGAATGGGGTTGTTTGTTTTTTTCTTATAAATCTGCTTTAGTTCTTTGTACATTCTGGATATTAGCCCTTTGTCAGATGGGTAGATTGCAAAAATTTTTTCCCATTCCGTTGGTTGCCGATTCACTCTGATGATTATTTATTTTGCTGTACAGAAGCTCTGAAGTTTAATTAGATCCCATTTGTCTATTTTGGCTTTTGTTGCCAATGCTTTTGGTGCTTTAGTCATGAAGTCCTTGCCTATGCCTATGTCCTGGATGGTTTTGCCTAGGTTTTCTTCTAGGGTCTTTATGGTGTTAGGTATTATGTTTGGATCTTTAATCCATCTGGAGTTCATTTTAGTGTAAGGTGTGAGGAAGGGGTCCAGTTTCTGATTTCTGCATGCGCAGTTCTCTAACACCATTTATTAAACAGGGAATCCTTTCCCCATTGCTTGCCTTGTCAGGTTTGTCAAAGATCAGATGGTTGTAGATGTGTGGCATTACTTCCTAGGCCTCTGTTCTGTTCCATTGATCTACATCTCTGTTTTGGTACCAGTACTATGCTGTTTTGATTACTGTAGTCTTGTAGTATAGTTTGAAGTCAGATAGCATGATGCCACCAGCTTTGTTCTTTTTGCTTAGGACTGCTGTGGCTATGCAGGCTCTCTTTTGGTTCCATATGAAGTTTAAAGTGTTTTTTTCTTAAGGAAATGTGTTTTCTTTCCTTAAGAAAACACATTTCCTTAAGAAAAAAACACTTTAAACTTCATATGGAACTTCTGTGAAGAAAGTCAGTGGTAGGTGGATGGGGATAGCATTGAATCTATAAATTACTTTGGGCAGTATGGCCATTTTCACTTCGGTTGGAAATGCAGAGATCACTTGCCTTTTGCATCTCTCTTGCTGGGAGCTGCACTCTAGATCTGTTTCTATTCAGCCATCTTGGCGAAATGCCACTGTTGTTTTATGTGAAGAAGTTGCTACAGCCACATTAACTTTCACTAACCACTGTGATCAATCAGCAGCCATCAACATTGAGGTAAGAGCCTCCACCAGCAAAAAGATTATAACTTGCTGAAGTCTCAGATAATCGTTAGCATTTTTTAGCAATAAATTATCTTTTAATTAAGGTATGCACATTAGCTTTTTTAGACAGCATGTTATTTGCATACTTAGTAGACTACAGTATGGTGTAAACATAACTTTTTTATGCACTAGGAAACCAGAAAGCATGTGTGACTCTCTTCGTTGCAATATTAACTTTATTATAGTGAGCCAGAACGGCACCTGCAGTGTCTCCCAGGTATGGTCATCATTTGATTTACAAATCTTTTGAGGGTTGATCCTGCAGACGAAGTAAAGTTGTCACTGTGGCTTTCAGGTGAGTTTTACTGTGTTTATCACTGGTGTCTTTGTTTGGCCGTCCTAGGAAGGTAGTCATTGTGCGGAGCATTCTCAGGAGAGTCACCGAGTGTCTCTGTCAGCCTCTGAAAAACAGATGATCTGGATTAATTACGTAACAATATTCTAGTATCGTTTCACCATTTCATTGTACAGATGGTAATATCTATATTGACCAAGCCACATTTTATGGTTTTTCTAAAACTATTTTTGGGGTGTTGATATATATCCAAATATGTTTGAGTTCAAAACCAATTTTTTAATTCTTGAAAACTTAATAATGAACCACAAAAAGATAAAACATCTTTGATCTGTTTAGCACTTCCTCCTCATCAGCCAAACCCCAAGACTTGCTCTTCCCTCCTCTGGCCTGTTTTCTCCTGGTCCCTCCCTATGTCAATGTCTCCACCATAGATACAAGCTCAGGGGTGAAATTCCGGAGGGTTTCCTCTGTGTTTCCTTCAGGGAGTCTCAATAGCTAATACATGTTAAATGAATATAAACAACTGAAGTTTGTTTGGTAGATAATCCAGAGAAAGAATCCATTAGGATCAGAATAGAGTAAGAAGTCCTCAGAGTGGCGACAGGCTGTGAACTGGTTTGCACAGGTGACTGAGATTAGAAATAACTGCTTCTGCTTATTACAGGCTTACTATGGACCACATGCGTGTTATAAAATACATCCTTTCATTTAGTTCTTATAATTACCTCTTCTATAGGTTTTCACTTTCATTTTTCAGGTCCTTGCTTTTCTCAGAGCAAGTCCTAGTGTTTTTTAATCACTGTAAGATGGCCATAGTTAACAATAATATATTAGTTTCAAATAGCTAGAAGGAGGATATTGAACC
Organism: Saimiri boliviensis; assembly: GCF_048565385.1. NCBI lineage: Eukaryota > Metazoa > Chordata > Mammalia > Primates > Cebidae > Saimiri > Saimiri boliviensis. The sequence continues at coordinate 108,670,454 of NC_133461.1, read as the reverse complement.
TTCTCAATACAAAGAAATGATAAATAACTGCAATGGTGGGTATGCTAATGAGCCTGATCTCATCATTGTTCATTAGGTGCATCAATGCATCACTGTGTACCCCATGAATATGTACAGTTATTATCTGCCAGCTAAACAAAACAAAACAAAACAGAAAAGAAAACCAAAACCTGAGGTCATTAAGTAACTTACTCAAGGTCACATAGCTCACAGTGACAGGACCGGAATCTAAATTCAGCTCGGCAACCACACTTTTCCGGTCATTCCCCTTTCCCTGGAGAGAGAGGGTTTTCCTTAAATTTAAAAATAGGAGATAATGACTCCCGTTCTCCTGTGCCTGGGTTTGTATTGAAAATAAAATGGAACAATTTTCCTGAGAGTACTTTGAGCAGTACACACACTGTGGATATAGGCAGTACCATGTTATAGTATTTAGGAAAGGAAAAATTATTTCGAGTACCAGTTCTAACACTAAGCATTTGTATGACTTTAAGTAAAGGAATTTCCTCTAGGCCCGTTTCCTCATCTGTAAAATAAGTAATGGGTTACATGTGAACAATTACTGCATGACATGCGAGCATGTGTTGCTGATTCACACCTTAATAACTGCAGAGACTGGAGGTCTGTTGGTGGATAGGAGGGAAAAAGACACCCGGTGGGTGGCCACTGTCTGTACATGTCAAGAGACAAGAGACGAGGTGTCCCACACAGTGACCCCGGAGGAAAGGGTGGAAATCAGGACATCACATAGATATTAAAGTCCATGCTGTCTACAGGAAATTTCACGACGCTTATCTCCGAAATCTCTACCAGGATAAAATGATGGCTGATGCCAGAGAGAAGGAGAGGCAGCCTCCTCCCACCTACAGGCAAGAGTGTGAGAGCTCACCATCGAGGGGACTTGCAGTCATGTTTGCAGGTAGAGTTGCAGGTGCCTGGGTCCCCTCACCCTCACTTTCATCGTCCATAAAGCTGAATTTCGAAACTCATCTTCAGAGGCAATTTTAGGTATAGAATTTTCCCTTTCTTGCTCTCTAATTTTATTATGTGTGTTAGAGAAATGCTTTTGCTCTGCTCCCTTTTCAGGGAACACATTTCGTAGAAAGTGATTTTGAGACGGCAGAAGGCTGTGACAAAAGCTCCAAATCTTGCCCTACAAAGATTCCAGAAGCACCCTTATTATGAATGTCTTAGTCCATTGATTCTAGACAGAAAAGCTCAATAGGAGCGCACAAACGCATTTGCCTCTTTTGAGAAGACAGACAGAAATATTTGGCTTGGGGAACTATGAAGGCAAAACAATGAGGGTGAAGGAGCTTAGGGAGCTCCTTGTGCGCTTGCAAATGCAAGGACGTTTCCGATGGCTTCGATTGCCTCTCGGCAGATGCTTCCTATGGTAGGTTAATTTGCAAAAACATGAAATAACATAAACCTACCCATTCGATCCTTCACATTAAGTCCCGTTTGGAAATGGGCATCAGAGACAGCTTTATAGCTGCTGTGAGGATCAGGGGATAATGCATTTTGTTCTGCAAAGTTGTTTTATTGAGGCATAATTTGGTGCCCTGGGTTGCCACTGGTGGACGGCCATCCGTTAAGATCACCTCCGTAAGGTTACAATTGTGCATTCCAGTGTTTATTCCTAAGAGACTAAGACTTGGTCTGGCCCACAGACGCGTTTACTGCCATGCATTATTTAAGAGCTGTTTGCACCATAATAGGGTCATAATGGCTGGTATTGTCAGGTGGGATGTTATGGTGAGGAGTCCACTAATGTAATGTGGTGAACTCCCAGAGAGGCAGGCTGTACTTTTTGGGAACCACAGACTGTTCACTGCTAGCTGCCAAATAGTGTTTTTGGCAGATGACTGTCACAGACCACTCTCGGAAATATTCTTTGGTGAACAGTAAGAAATGCAAATGGTAATTCCCTCATGGAGTAATGATTGCTCTGGACAGACCCTGAAGTGTAAGGTATTGTAAACACTAAACCATCAGCCTTATTTATGAGGCCTGATTTCAGTCATTTGCCAACTATTGAGATGATTTGGGGCTGGTTGTGCAGATAGATTTTTTAATTTCTTGTTAGTGTTGTAGGTGGTTGGGCATTACCTCTCTTGGACACAAGATCAGGTAACCATGTTTGAAAAGCTACTATATTCCTTCTAGAAAGAATGTCTCTTTATCACCATGGCTACCAGTAGGTCCAGGGCTGGAGGCCTGGGCTCATGCAGCAGCTGGGTCAGTGAGAAGTCTTCCAAATAGATCTCTCTGCAAGGATCTTGGGAATTTCTCTTCTAAGGTTCTCAGACTGTCTTCCTGGCAACCTTTGGTAGATTTGACCTAGATGGGAGCAGATTCTGGGTCTATACTCAGTCTGTTCCAATTTGGAGCTTTCTGTTCTGCCAACATCTGACCCTCAGCTTGCTTGCTTGTGTCTTAATTGCACCAAGTAGGAATTGGTGTTCTTCCCTGAAATAACTGAAATCTGGGTTCAACCTGCCCCAGATTTTTTTTCTTGCATTCTGCTTCTCTCAACTGCCTATCATGAATTTGCTCTATCACCTAGTCTAGATATGTAAGCTGCAGGTCAACAAAATAAGACACAGGTGCACACCTCTGTTAACCATTCCCAGCCACCCAGTCTGAGCCTTCTCAGAGTGATATGGCACAGTGGTCCCAAAGCCATGGGGTCATCTGTGGAAAGAAAGAAAACAACCTTGTTTTGCAGGTTGTTTAAATCATCATAAATACTTAACAACAAAACATTAAAGAGACTTATCTGGGGGAAAATCTGTTGTTATTATTTGTAAGACAAAAAGAGATGTGTTTGGTTTATTTCCAACTTTGGATTAGCTGTTATGTCCTCTGAAATTGGAGGTCTCCAGGAAGTACTCTGGATTTAATTTCTTCTTCAGGTATTTAGTTTTACGTGATTGGCCCATAAATGAACCATTGATGAGGGACTAACTATTTGTCTGCAGGCCCATTTAATCCTGAGGACCATGCAATAACAAAGAAAGAAATGCTTCCACACACAGTCACATGGCCCGGGCAGACGTGCACTAAGCTTTCTTGTAACCAACAGTATTTTTTTTTTTTTCCTTTTTGAGTATAATACTTACCAAATGCCCTGTTGTGATGGTAAACATTGAATTAAGCTTTTTTCATATGGTGAAACTGGCTGCCAGGGAACATCCTTGTTTTAGAGAATTTTGTACACAGTCAGGTTTTCACTGAAAATGAATTATGATGTTATTTTTCTTACACTGTGAGGTAAGGCACACCTGTTAGAGCAAGCTATATGTGCTCTAAGCCTCTTTGCTGTTTTTGAGAAACATTTTTGTTTTTCCTTTTAAAATGAAAATCAGCCCAGAAATGGAAGTCAAGGAGAAACAGAGCTTCTTGAAAGAGAAAAGCATTTAATAATAGGAAGGAAAAAATGCTTTATAGGTCTTAGGAGATGCTTGCTTTATAGAGAGAAAAATCTGCTTTTCTGTTTCAAAAAGTTAAACTGTATGGGGTCTTCATTCTACATTGTAGAATTATCAAAAGGAAGTCCATCTGTAATGAGAAATCGAAATCTAAACCCTTGTAAGGAATTTTCTTTCTTTGTATGGACTACCAAGATGGAAACTTCCAAACAGAGTTCCTCCGCTCCTGCCGAGGTTGGAATTGAAATTTCTTCTCACAATTACTGAGCTGCAGGTGAGATATCAGCCTCTGACTCCATAGGCAGAGAGCGGCAGCATGGTGTGGGCTCAGGCTGGCTTGGAATGGATTTCCTTTCAGGAAATTAAAATCTGTCTCCCTTAACAGGGCAGCAAAGAGGATGCAGTCACATTTTGCTGCATCTTACCAGGGCACCACTGACATCTGCCACTCTCCAAAGGATTCTTTTTTAAGGTTTTTCAGATGTGAGAGATTCTTTTTAATGTTTGTCTGAATTCCAAATTTCTAGGAAGGAAATATCTCGTAAAAATGAAAAAGCAACATGAAAGAACAGATAAAGTGCCAATGTCTGAAATCATAGTTTGGTATCTGAAAAATTATCTTAAATTGTGATGATAAAAGCGGTTAGTGATCTAAATGAAAAAAAAAAAAATGACAGGTGGGTGATTTCATTAACGCACATTCATTGTTCACTTTTTCCACTCTAATCAGACACGTGTTGTACACAAGTCATGGTGTAGATGTTTTGGTACGTATAAAAAGGAGCAAAGCAGGCCTGGTCCAGTATTGCTCCAAATGAGGTAGCTGCTAATGGTATAGAAGAAACGATCTGAAATGTGAATATAGTATGTGTGCTTTCTTTTGATGGAAAGGGTGTTTCTGTTTTTCATTAGATGCTGGAAACTGACAGCTTTCATCAAAACTACGAGGAAAATTAGAAGAGACGTGGTATCAGTGTTCAGGTGAAAGAATAAAAATAATGATAATAACCATTATTTCTTATATAAATTCTAGATATATGTAAAGTATTCTACTAAATGTTTTAGATAACTGTGCTGTATAGGGGCCACACAAGTCCCATGAGTTTTTCACTACCAAAGAAGGGATTCCTGTTTCTAGAGGCTTAGAATCACATCACGGGGTAGGAAAGAAAAATTGACTATATATAGTCTTAGTTTAGATAGTGATGATAAGTGCCAAGATAGTTACTGGGATAAGAACCTGGAACAAGTCCTACTCCCCTTTCACAGAGATTATTTCAGTTCAAGCTTTCTCAGAGATGACTGCAAAGACAGGCTTAGAAATTCTGAAATGGGGATGTGGGATATTGATCATCGAATATATTCTCAGGCTGAAGACGCACAGTGCTTGGTTCACTGAATAAGAGCAGAGAGAGAAAAGATGAGGAGACAGTGCTGAGGCAGGCACCCCTGGCTCCCAGCAACACGTGGCTTACTCAAAGGCAAGGGCACAGCATTGATCCTGGGTGTGGAGATTCAGAACTGGGTTGGGGAACCTGCGAGATTTCACAGCAGGGATTATTTCATTGTGTGAGTGGGAGACAGAAAAAATCTCCAGGAATTTTTGACAGAGTGGAGGGGAAGGTGAAAGGTAGGCAAGATAAGTACCTGGGAGGGCAAAACGTGATTTTCTAAATACCCTCATAAGAGACTGCTCTATGATGATTTCAGGGGCTTGGAGCCTTCGGGGTTATTAGACACAACAATGAGATAAAATGCAAGAATAATCTTTGAATTTGTGAAGTTATCAGAACATTGCCAAACAGCCCGTGTTTATCCCGAGAAGTGAGGATGCCATGTTCATATTTTTTTCTTAATCTCCTGTGTGCTTTTTCCCTTCCATGGAAACCATCCTGGTGTTTCAGTGAAAGATCATGAAGACTTCATAGGTCAAAGTGACTAAAGAAGTAATAAAAATGTGAAAGAAATATATGGGTGCAAGTTTTAAAATCCAAAAATTACCTTTTGCTGGAAAAACCAAAGCTGAAATCCTTAAGCTATGAAAGCTACAAAGTCAGTGGGATTAGGGTACTATTGCTATAAAAATTCTAAAATTGCCAGTCGCAGTGGCCCACGCCTGTAATCCCAGCACTTTGGGAGGCCGAGGAGGACAGATCACCTGAGGTCAGGAGTTGGAGAATAGCCTGACTGACATGGTGAAACCCCGTGTCTTCTAAAAACAATACAAAAATCAACTGGGCATGGTGGTGGGCATCTGTAATCCCAGCTACTCAGGAGGCTGAGGCAGGAGAATCCCTTGAACCTGGGAAGTGGAGGTTGCAGTGAAGTGAGATCAGGCCACTGCATTCCAGCCTGGGGTACAAAGTAAGATTCCATCTCAAAAAAAAAAAAAAAGAAAAAAAAAAGAAAAAAATCTAAATCCAAAATGTTGTACTCTGTATAATTAGTATTTTGACTGGGATAATTAATTTTATTTTAAATTTATCTTCTTATATTAGAAGCTTTTATTTGCTGCAGTCTACTTATTTTTCATTTGTTATCAATGTTTTTGATAATAAAATGCTTTTGCTTTAGTAGTGTAGATGAAACAATAGGATTGTAATAGAGGACACAGTATAATAAACCCAGCAAGGGAACTGAAGCAGATTTTAGGCGGATGCCGAAAAGGAGGCAGCTTCCTTCATATGGGAGGGTAAAGAAAGAATGGGAAATGTTCTTGGTAGGATAAATGGGTTATTTAAACCCATTTGGAGGTCGAAGGTAGAGGGGCTTTTTGAAATGAGAATAAAGGTTAAACAATGAATAGCACAGAATGAAATAAGCAGAGCATATCAGAGAATAACATGATCCTAATTTTTAATTGCTTTGTAACAGCACTTTGCTGAACAATATATTTCATCTGTTGACAGAGCTATCTCTTGCCCTCTAAATCTTTTATTGAATGATTATGTGTATATAGAATATGAGCATTTGTGTATGCATTTTTTTCTCTTTTTCAGTATTTTCCTGGACCAGGGTAGCTTCTGACCTTCACGACCCAAATGCCGTCCCGTTTTTGACTGAAGGAAGCAAAGAACCAATCCCTTCAAACACGATCTCTTTCACAAGCTCTTTGATAGACACCTGTTTTTTCTTCTCTGAGCCGAAATGAATCCAAGAGAATTTCTGCAGCTCCTCCTTACCCTGACTCCATGTTAATTGTTGCAACACAGATTGCAGCTCCAGTGTGAACCGGGTGAGCTTCTGAGGCTTTCTAAGAATTGTCACTGCTGAATTCTCTTGGTACTTCCTGCGCATCTTCCCTTTACTTAATAGGGTACAGCTTATGCCTAAACGCAGACTTTCGACTTTACATGTATCTTTGTATTACGTCTCTATCCCAGTTTTGCTAAAAATCGAGTTTTTACTTTCTTCCCTTTTTCCTGTTGTTGTTTGTATAATGCACAGGAGAAATATAGTCATGACAATAGTAGCTGTAATAATATCTAATATTCTGTGGTGCCCATAGATCATACAAACCATTCTACATCATACCGTATGCCGTTTAATCTTCGTAACACCCTATGAAGTCAGTGCCATAGTAAGATAAGGATACTGAGGTATGCAGAAAGTTAGGCGACTTGACTATTTGCAGTGAGTGGGTAAATGGTGCCATAGGTTATGAAACGCGTTAGTCTGGCTCAAGTGTCTGAATTTTAAACTAGCATGCTGCATGCAGCCATGTTTATGGTAGAAGTCTGGTTTGAATACTTGGAGCATGGTGGTTACATGTGTTCCAGGCTGGAGGGAAGACTAAAGAGGGATAATGAAGGCAACAGCAAGGTCAGGGAGGCTGTGATTCTCAAACTTCCGTGAGCACGGCAGCCACCAGGGGACGCTGCTGAATGCAGGTTCTGATTCCAGGGTCCAGGGAAGGGCCTGGGACTCTGCATTTCTCAGGGCTCTTCAGGTAATGCTGATGTACTCTGAGGAACCAGGAGGTAGGACATTGGTTAGACCGTTCCTGGCAGAGATTAGTAATGCCTGATCTAGGGTATTACTTGAGGTGGTGAAAGAAAAGAGACGGAAGTGAGAATGCATAGCAGTAGGTCATGGAAATTGTAGACAGATTGATTGTGGGTGGTGGGGAATAAGGGAAAGGAGATGACTAGGAGTTTTCTAGCCTGGGAAATGGTTTCAACCTCCAAAGAAAATAATAATAATGAGCTTCAGAGGACGATAACTAGGCCATTTGAGAGACGTTGAGCTTGAGTTTTCAATCTAGAGTAGGACATTCTGTACCCCACCAAAAACATGGTGATTCTGTGACCATGCAGAATAGTGAGAGCAGGTGATGATGAAGACCAGGAGTGGAACCGTGAGGCACATCTGCTCTTACTGTACAGAGAATAGTCAGGGAGATCAGACGGAATGAGGAGAGCATTATTTTGTATGCCAAGGGAACTGGCGTAGAGGAATTCATTAGGTGGCCACCTGACGTTCTCTTTTCTAGGAAGTCACTCGACAAAGTGGCAGAATGTTAAGAGATAGCTATAGGTGATAGTAACGAACCTCCTTAGAAGGCTGAGAAGTTTGCATTAGTTTTAGGAGAAGTTTCAGCTAAAGGCAGTCAACTTCCCTTTTACATTTAGTTAATGAGAAAAGCAAACAGTTAAAGTATATAGAGGAGTTTATCTGAATAAATTACTAACCCTGTTGCGGGATGGCCCTCTCAGAGACAGGTTCGCCAGAGGGTTACCTGTTTACTCTAAGCTCCAGAACCAAAGCTTTTACCATTCGTAAAACCATTCTTTGAACCATGTTAATCATCCACAAGCGTGTTAACTTAGAACTTGTGTTGTTAAATCTATACTGAATAAATGTGAGGAAGAACAGCAAGTGGAAGTCGGTCAGCTGCAATCGCCCTCCAAGAGCAGCTGACGACCTCCCTAGCCCGCTCGATCACTGCGCTCCAGTGTGTGAGTGGATTTATTCCTCTGCTGCTGACTCAGGTTCTGCAGGACGGACGTCTGCAGGTAGTCATCCACATCTCACTCTTCCACATTTTGGGTTGTAGAAGACGGTGATGTCATCTGGGGTCCTGAATCTCTATGTGTGGAAAAGAGGCATTGGGGAGGGATGACCCACCATGGTTCAAAAGGCAGAGACAAGCCTGCAAGTGTGTAAAGAGGGAAAAGATGGCTGATTTCTTTCCAGAAATTCAACTTGAAATGAACCATAAAAATGCATCTTTTGTAATATTTCTGTCTCTCTAAAATAGTTCCTCTAATCGCAAGTTTCTAGTTTCAAAAACCTGACTCCTTCCTGACCAATCCCAATATTTGTTTGTTGTCTATAAATTAAAATCCAGTCTTCTGTCCTTTATCGGCAAGCCCTCCATTTGTTCTGGTTTCTAAAATCAACATACCATCATAGTCATCAAGACCAAGGTGTCAATCAAGGAACCGATAGCAGTGTGTCTCGTCTACAGACGAGTGCTGATAACTGCAAGGTCAGGTTTGAAAAACTCTTGTAATCTGTCTAAGAATTGATTTCTCTGCAGCAAGCTCCCATAACTTTGGAAGTGGAAACATTGAAACTCTAAAACAAGATCAGTCTAAACCACAGATTGACACTGTTTCAGAATTAGGATGCCAAGATGCTGAGCACATTCTTTTCCTATCCTGCTGGACAAGGAGCTAACACCACAAACAGTTTCCCCTTTTCCAAAATATGCTTTCACCCAGAAATGTTTCTCCCAGAAATGCATATGATTGTGCTTTACTTCTACGTGGGAGGCATCATTAATACCCTAAGGAAATGTGGACTTCAGTGGAGGATAGGGTGCTGGAGTAGGTCGATTTTATTAAGTGGAAGGCAACAGACTCACAAGGCATCTAGAAGTTGGTATTTGAAAAGGCACAGGGAGAAAGATGACAGATTCCAGGCTTCCTTCTGCCAGATATCCTTGTGGCGCACAGTGCCCGGCACCTACTTGAAACACAAGCATGAGATCCTTCTGCCCGTTCTGTATTTCCACTGGGGACTAAACACAATTGAAGTATGTTTTATCTTATTTATTTTTGGTGAGACATAGTGTCCCTCTGTCCCCCAGGCTGGAGGGTAGTGTCATCGTCTCGGCTCACTTTAACCCCTGCCAGCCAGGTTCAAGGAATTCTCCTGCCTCAGCCTCTTGAGTCGTTGGGATTGCAGGTGCACACCACCACGCCCAGCTAATTTAGAAGTATATCTTCCTCCCTCCCCCTTTTTTTTTCTTTCTTTTGTCTAAGAGGATGGAATCAAATGCTGCTAGGTGAATCACTGCATTGAATTCTCTTGATTTTGCTCTTTCTGCTTTGCTCTTAACATCTAGTCACATTATCCTGTTCCTTCTCTTCCTCTCTTCTAAGAACAGCACATGAATACACTTTTAAGAGTGCATTAAGACTGCAATCAGTCTATTTTGTATAAACCAAAAATATACAGAGGCATTCCAATAGTTATGAAAAATATAACTGAATTGCAAGTATTCCTGTGATTAAGTACATTTTCTTTTGTTTTGGTTAGACTTACCGAATTATTCCTGTTAATATAATATGCTCATACATCATGTAACAGCTGGAGCAAAGCATACACTTCGAGACCCCTACATTTAAAGAAGCTGTATCACTTCTTTACAAGATGGGAGGGTCTCAGGCCAAATGCCCCACACACGGTAGCGAAAGGCATCTGTAATACCATGATGATGTCTGTAGCCAAGTCTCTTTCTGCAGCTCATATCAAAGCATTTCATGAGAGTGAATTACATTTTTTCAGTACATGGTGAAAGAAAAACGGAGTATTGTGGTTTAAAAAACACGTCTGTAATGGCAGTAATAAAAAGTTTGGAAGACCAAACTTAAGAAAACAAGAAAGGGAAAATACATACAGAAGAAAGCCATAATGAATCAGGGAATGTTAGAGAGGAAACAGTCCTCAGAGATTATCTGTTGCAAACCTTCATTTTAGGAGTGGGGCAACTGAGCTCCATGGATGTTATGTAAGATTACAGAACACCATCCTAATTCAGATCCCCACTCTGCGGACATAACTCTACTGGAAGAATGTGAGGCATTTGTGAATGTTTCATTCATTTTTAGCCTACTAGGGTACTCGTGGGTGCTTTGAAGCAGTAATTTCCCTACAGTAATCTCGAGTGCAGAGGCTATCAGACTGTGCAGAAATTAAGCTGGGCCTTAGGAATTACTCAAACGATCCAGGACCTGGCATGCTGAAACTTGTAGCTCCAGAAATGCAATTTTGACCATTTACCCAGGGGTACTTAGGCTCTCTCTCGGGAACAGACAATTGCTAAGCTGACTTATGAACTATAAATATCAATTTGTTTATGTACTGAAAGTTGGAATCCATGTGTGAATGCATTCTGTAAAACATGTGGAATTACAAGCCTGGGAATTACACTGGGACCAGTAAAGATAACGATAATTATAAACATCATTATTCCTCATGGTTAGGTCCATGAAGACACCCCAGTATTGTCTACAGCATTTCCATTAGGATTATAGCCGGACGAGATATCCATACCTTCTTCAGGGAGGTTGAGGTTAAATAACCAGCTTCTGGAAACTACCCTCTTGGAAATACTGAAGGAATTTAAGCAATCCTTGCTCTACACAAAATGATGCAGTCGACTACATTCTGATTTAAGACTCCTGACACAGGGGTTCTAGTCTCAGCTGTGCTACTGTGGGCTTATGTAATCCTGGGAAAGTGAAGAGTTTATTCTGAGCTTCAACTTTCTTATCTCTAAAATGCAGAAATTGATCTCGGTAACTTCCAAAGTTGCTTCCAATGCTCAGGGTGTCAACTTCAAGAGGTCTTCCTTTCCTAGATGCCATCAGCCTTTCTGCTGTCTCCCCATATTTTATTAATACTTGCCACAGTATTGCCAGTCATTCAATCATATATTTATGACATCCTGCATGTTAAGTTCACTGTTTGAGCCCAGATTTTCTAGAAAGTAGGACCTGAGGCACAGGCTGAATTGCTGATGGTGTATTTGAAAGGCTGAAGGCCAGGGAAGTACAGGTGAGGGAGATGGGGGAGTGGGGACTGAGAGCCATTCAGAGAGAATGCTTCGCTACGCCAGCCAGGAACTCAGACTCTGCTGCAAATAGAGACAGCCAGGGGCTGAGTAGCCTTGGTAGCTCAACATATGGAATGTTTTAAGGAAGAGGTTAAGGAGAAACTATGCATGGGAGCCATCTCCAGGGAGGATTTAGGAGTCCGCCTCCCAGACGTTGAGACCCTCCCCCATGGATGCTGGCCCCCGCCCTTTTGGATTGTGGAACTTACTCCCACTGCTGACATGGAAGTAGCCAGCAAACGTGTTCCCAGGCCTTCCAAGAGCAGAGGTGAAGGGTGGCTTGGTGCACATGGGATTTGGAGTGTGTCAGCATGCAAGAGGCCAGACAGGGCACGGGTGGTCATGGCCATGGCGGAGTGTGGGTGGGAGGTCGGGAGAGGAGGCAAAGCAGGTTCTGAGAAGTCACACAGAGGCAGCGTCCCACAGAGTCCGCTCACGGTCCCTCCCGCAGATGTTTGTTTGACATCTTCTTGTCTTGCCTCTCTGATATGGGTCTTCCTTCTTTTCTCCTGTGGGAATAGTGCACCTTCACTTCTTTCCTGAGTGGGGGAGGGAGGCACAGTCACGTAATGGGCCCTTCTCTCCCTGAGCCTCAGGTCTGGTTATTATATCCTGTAAGGCTTTGGCTCATGAATTAGTGACCAAGCCTCAGGCCCCACTGCTGTGGTTGGCTGGAAGCCATCAGGACCGTTCATCTTCTCTCCCCTTTAGGACCCATTTCAGGCTTCCGTTACCCTCACTTTCGTTGGTCTGGTTTGTTGCCTAGTAAGAAGACCTAGACTTGATCAATGAAGGTCTAAACACTTACCTCCTTTTGCTGTCTTTTAATTGTTATATTTTTTCCAAACAGTTACTGCTGGCATGGAAGTGCCAAGAGGCTTCCATGCCATCTTCTTCCCTGCCAGTCTCCTCGATGCTGGCCACCCAGCCTCTTCCTGGTCATTAGGGTCAACGTCTCAGCCAGAAACTACCTTTTCACTCACTGATCCTTTTCCATGAGGAGCTTAAGGTGGCCAGGAGGTAGATGTAGCTTCCACCTTAGTGGGATTCACACTGCATCTGTGGCACATGCCTTCCCTGTCCTGGGAACACTGATCAGCAGAGTCCTAGACTGGGGTATCAGGAAGAGCAAATGCTGAAAATGGGTTACCAGGTGTGATAACAGAAAGATGACTTCCCCTCCACACATTGGCACTGGGACCCTAACTACAGGGAGCCACTTGGATCCAGTGTGAGATCGGTTGGGGCCCAAACTCTTTCCTTTTCCTCACCTGGCTTCCCTGAGCTCCCATACGAACCTGTGGTGGATGGTGGTGGTTGTCTTCCGTTATCAGCACCAGGTCAGACCCCATTTGCGCCAAACCTCAAGAGGTCCAGATCACTCACTTTGCCCATTGCAGGGATGCCCTGGAGAATGGCCGTGTCTCTTTTTAGGGAAGGATCAGAAGAATGTTTAGGGGTTTACACAGTCCCTCCTCAAGAAGCAACTCTGCATGGCAGTGGATTCCGGGTATTAACTTTCTACACAGATGATGAGAATCATGTCGTCCCTTAGTCAGCTCTTTGTTCGTCTGTCTGACTCTTAGGAAAATCATGATCTGCGATTCATTGCCACAAACAGACACTCAGATTTCCACTCCAGTCTTGCTGTTATTGCCGTAATTACCCTGGCTTTGCTTCTGAAGGTGGAGGACTGTCCTGACCTCTGTCTTTCTGTAACCCTGAGATCTCCAGTGACCATGGGGTCCCACTCCAATGGCCATAGCTCTGTGCAGTCTGGCTGGTGGGGGACTATCAGTACCTTTTTAAGATGATGCTGGAGCTGTCTCTCATGGACGACACCTTACCCTCATCTTCATCGGGGCTGCCTGCTATACATTCATTCTAGCTTTCCTACCTCCAGCCTTCTGACTTCTCCTTCACCAATATGCTATGAAAATTCTGGCAGGAGCACTTTATTTATTCTCAACCATCATTAAATCATACTTTAAGAAGCTTCCTCATGTATTTAGGGCCAACTCCAGGGATTCGTCACATCCCATTAAATCCCAAATCATAGGTGCGTCTGCCCAAGTTGACCATCCTCTTCTGCTCAGTCTTCCACTTTGCTCATTTCTCTGTATTTCCCCCAGTTTATCCCAACCCATATTAACTTCTTATCCTGTTGCTATGAAAGCAGTTTCTTCCTGGAATAAGGCTGTACTTCCCTGACTCAGGTTTTTGTCCTGGGGCAAAAGAGCTTTGTAAGGGATTAAGTTTCAGGTAAGCAAGAAAGCAATTGTGATGCACCTGCTTGAGGTGAGATTTTCACATGGTCTCCAAACCATGGGAGCCTGTCTCCTGTGTGCAGTGGGAAGGGCTGCTTCTGACAGCCAGGAGGGCTCCATGGCACTTAGAGGCTGAATTGCCAAAATTTCTGCCCTTAAATCTCATGCTTCCTCTCCCACATCCTCTGGCACTGACTCGCCATGTGAGAGCCACCTAGGAGCACATTTGCCTCTCTTGTGTCTCAATCACCTTCTTAATCAGGTCCTCATCTTGGTCATCTGCACAGTTTCATCTGGCACTCAGAAGGATGAAGCCCTCATTTAAGATGCTGCAGAGACCTCCAACTTCTGCAGCATGTTGAGAGTTGGAAATTGACCCCCCTGTACCTCTCCATGTTTTGCGACCTCTGGAGAGCCATCAGAAGCACTCCACCCATTTTTAAGATGATGTTGGAGCTGTCCCTTATGGAAGCCTCCTCATTCTCATCCTCGGGGCTGCGTGCTATAAATCCACTCTAGCTTTCCTACCTTCAGCCTTCTGACCCCTCCTTCACCAATGTACTATGAAAATTCTGGCATGTGTACTTCATTTATTATCAGCCATCATTAAATCACATTTTAATAAGCTTCCTCACGTATTTAGGGCCAACTCCAGGGATCCTGACATTCCTTTAAATCCCATTAAGTCACCACATCCCTCATTGCCTTCATGTTGTTGAGAGTCCACAGTGACCTCTCTTACAGGGACTTGGCCTCTGCTTCCACCTCCCTCAGTTAGCCCTTGGTGAAACCTAAGCAAGGTGGATGCCACTGCTTGTCAGAGGTCATTACCATCCTTCTGGTTATTACCATTCACAAAGGGTCCCTGAGGTTATCAAAGACATGAGCAGTCCTGCTCTTTGTAGAAACACATCTGGCTGTCCCAATTGCTTTAGTCTGAGTCCTCGATAAGGAGACCCCAAGGAAAATATGAATGTGTGCACAATTTATTTGGGAGTGTCCAGCCCAAGGAATGAAGTGCAGAAATTGGAGGAATATGTGAGAAGAGGCACGTGAGGCAACATTCCCATTTGTTCTGGACAGGACACTACTTTTCTAAGAGCCAGGAAAAGGCCCTGTGGGTTTGTTGCACCTGAGTTTTGAATGTGGAATTCCAAATTAAGCAAGGTAGGGGATCATGTGCACATGGCGCAGCATATTCATGGAGGGAGAAGGAGGGCTGGTGAGTGTTCCTGCTTTCCCCCATCTTTCCCACCTGCTTGGCCAAGGATGGCCCTGGGGAGCCATTCCTCCACAGTGCTGGGCTATAGATTTTGAGGTCTCAGGGACTCCCAGGGTGCCACAAGCCATATCCTGTAGCTCTTCACCTACGTCTAGAAGCAGAGGGGTCGGCATGTGGTAGGTGTAGGTCATGATTCCCAGGTCTCAATCAGACTCATGGGAGATATGAGAGAGGAGATGGCACAGTCCAGGACTGCAGTGGAGTCTTCAGGAACATGGAGTGAGTTTGAGAAAACCTGAGAATGCACTTGAGTTTTTGTCTACACAATAGCAATGAATTGTTTCAAGTTAAGGGAGGAACTGGAATCTCATCACGTGTCACATCTTAGATTGGTTCTAACCTAGAGAGAGTTAATCATGATTATACAGTTAGTTCCAGCAGGAGGGACAGTTTCTTCTTGGTAATGTCAATTTGAGGTTTTCTTCCCAGTCAGTTCACTCTTTTCCTGAAAGAGTAGGGATACGTCAAGACCACTGGAGTGAAGGTGTGAAAACTAGAATTGAGACTTACAGGTGCACCACCAGCTGTGATGCCATAGAACAGCCACCTTCTCCACCATGTCTCAGTTCATTCATTGTTCATCCAGTGGAGACACCTCCAACATCACCTGAGTTTTCTTCAGCCCCAGAATGTGTGTGCCTATGTGTCTATAGCCTCAGCCAGCCAGTGCGTGCCCTGGAATTCTTCTCAATCTAGGGAGTCTGGCATTTTGATTTTAGACTGAAGTTTGATGGTGGGTTAAACAAAATAAAGAGCATTTGCAGAAATCTTAGCATCTAATCTGAACCCTCTGTTTAGGAGATGAGGGTATTACAAGCTGGAGCACTTCTGACTGTCCCAGAAGTACACGGAGTTTCTCTTAAGAAATCCTTCCTTTACTTATTGTTTAGAGAGTAAGCATGCTAGCAGTCTCCCCTAAGTAGCAAAGAACTAGCAAGCTCTGTGAGAAATTAAAAATAATAATAAAAGCAAGAAAATGTTGCTTATCTTTATAGTCTGAAAATTGTCTTATTCCTAAATACCTCACTAAATATTAATTACTAAATAATAATGACATGAAGTCTGGAGATTTTATGAGTTGATTTAAAGATGATGGCCATCTAGACAAGACAAACTGAAATGGCAAGGATAAAACCACACCCCATGCGTTCTCTCCGATCAGCTTTTCCAGGGGTAATAGGCTCAATACTGAGTTGGATGCTTTTTAAGAAGATAACAGATAATGCTGTTCTCTTTCCACAGAGGTGTCCATACATTGTCTCTAGATAAAAATGCATCTCAGCCAGTGGAGTCAGCCAACATGAATATTGATGAGAAAGAAAATGATACAAAAACACTAGAGCTCTAGAAAATGAAAAAGCAATATGTTTTAAGAAATTGGTTTTCAGGCCCTAAATTTGTACTTTGAGAATCTATGTGTGTGTGGAAAATTGGAGAGGATAAAGATTTAGAGAGGAAGATAGATATATGATAGATAGATAGATAGATAGATAGATAGATAGATAGATAGATAGACAGAATAGACATATGGCTACAACATTAATGTCATCAACTCATAAAATATTTGGTTTAAAAGTAATATTCCAATTATTTAGAAATCCTCTAGACAAATCTCTTAATTTTAAAGATTAAACTAATATTCAGAGGATTAGCTTGATAATTAAAAACAGATATACAATGACTTTAATTTTCTAGTCTTGAAGACACTTGCTTTAATTTTTCCTAGAGTGTGAAAATAGTCCCTAACAAATGAATAATAATAGAGAAATCAACTAATCCATTGATATGTGAATAAAAAGTCTTCATTTAATAAAAAGTAGGGGCTAAATATGCATGTTTTATAACTTCTTTATTTGGCTCCTTTTCTTCCATTATTTAGATTGTAGAAACTATCTATCTAAAAGGTGAAATATTACATTCCCCCACATGTGTTCTGAGAGACAGTTTGTTTGACTGCTGATTCCTTGGTGTTCCAAGGCTGCCTGGCAAAAGGTGAACAGGTAATTTAGTTGAAGACCAGGAATCTATTTTGGTTCTTCTTTTTGGAGGCTGCATGTGGTATTCCAGCACAGTTATGGTGTCCTGTGGACTGAAAGTTAAAAGTCTATTATTAAAGCTTATAAACTTTACACTCAAACAGTATAGTTTTATAGCAAAGATCAATGATCACAAAATATAAAGGACACAAGCAATATACTCTGGGGAATTATATTACTTGAAACTGTAACCCTTTAGGAAAATAATAGTGCCAGGATAGCCACAATGTGATGGGAAGGAGAATATATTACAGAGTCAGGCTGTCATAACTAAGACTGCTGTCTCTATTGGCTCTGAGTCCAGTCCTTCAAAGCTAGAAGGGATGCACTACAAATTTCTTCTTTTAATGAGTAAGACGTGGAGAAATAGGAATGCTTTTACACTGTTGGTGGGAATGTAAATTAATTCAACCATTGTGGAAGACAGTGTGTTGATTCCTCAAGGGTCTACAAATAGAAATATCATTTGGCCCAGCAATCCTATTAGTGGCTATATACCCAAAGGATTATACATCATTTACAAGAAAAAAACCCATTCAAAAGTGGGTGAAGGACATGAACAGACACTTTTCAAAAGAAGACATATATGAGGCCAAGAAACATATGAAAAAATGCTCATCGTCACTGATCATTAGAGAAATGCAAGTCAAAACTACATTGAGATACCATCTCATGCCAGTTAGAATGGCAATCATTAAAAAATCTGGAGACAACAGATGCTGGAGAGGATGTGGAGAAATAGGAACACTTTTACACTGTTGGTGGGAGAGTAAATTAGTTCAACCATTGTGGAAGACAGTGTGGCGATTCATCAAGGACCTAAAAATACAAATTACATTTGACCAGCAATCTCATTCCTGGGCATATATCCAAAGGATTATAAATCATTCTATTATAAAGACACATGCACATGTATGTTCATTGAGGCACTGTTTACAATAGCAAAGACCTGGAACCAATCCAAATGCCCATCGATGATAGATTGGACAAGGAAAATGTGGCACATATACACCATGGAATACTATGCAGCCATAAAAAGTGATGAGTTTGTATCCTTTGTAGGGACATGGATGAATCTGGAAACCATCATTCTCAGCAAACTGACATAAGAACAGGAAACAAAACACTACATATTCTCACACATAAGTGGGTGTTGAACAATGAGAACACACAGATACAGGGAGGGGAACATCACACACTGGGACCTAGAGGGTGGGGGACTAGGGGGGATAGCAGGGGCTTGGGGGATTGGAGAGGGATAGCATTAGGAGAAATACCTAATGTAGATGACAGGGTGATGAATGCAGCAAACCAACATGGCATGTGCATACCTACGAAACAAACCTGAATGATCTGCATGTGTACCCCAGAACTTAAAGTATAATAAAAAATTTTTTTTAATGAAAAAAGATAATATCTATATTGTATTTTTTATTGTCCCTATTTACATGGATTTCAACTTAGGGTTTTTTTTTTGTTTTCGATTTTTTGCAAAGCCACACCTCTCTATTGTGGCTAATCACTTCTTTTAAAACGTATTTACACACACATGCACATGGAGGAATTAAAAATAACTAAGTGATACGTTTCTTTGTGAAGCTTTGAAAAACAGTTGCCAAAGTGTTCTTGAAGTCAGAGTGATACTGGAAAATTCTATGAGAGACCAAGTTGCAACCCAGGTCATTGTTGGGAGAATTGACAGAAATTGCTCTCAGGAAAAACAAAGACCCTGACATTTTAAGTGCTGTAAGTGCTTCATTTTCCCCACAATTTTGTTTTCCCCTTTACCAGTATCATCCACGCAGTTGAATACTTTTCAGTGAACGGTTCTGGTCACCCGTAGCGTACAGCAGCCATTCACAGAGGTAGCACAGAGCTCACCATACCTTGCACATCCTGCGTTTTTCCCAATTTAGGGTCCTCCCTCGGCAGCACATGGCTGGCTCTCCAGCGCCGGCCTCTTTAGCAGTGACCCTCCCTGTTGATTGTTCTCCTTTTCAAGAACCTGTATACAGCCTGTGCTTT
The DNA here is from genome assembly GCF_048565385.1 of Saimiri boliviensis. NCBI lineage: Eukaryota > Metazoa > Chordata > Mammalia > Primates > Cebidae > Saimiri > Saimiri boliviensis. The sequence continues at coordinate 108,651,285 of NC_133461.1, read as the reverse complement.
GGGGCGTTGTCCGTGAGAGAGAGAGAGAGAAACGATCTGAGTCCCGGAGTTCCCCTCACAGGAGGAAAACGTCAGTGCTATGGTTGTCTTTGTCGCGTGCGGTAAGGAATGGTGCCTGGACATGTGCCTGTGCTTTTCTGGGGCAGTGTCCTGAACAGGTGCAGGTCACTGTTGAGCAGAAGCGACTCACACGTTGAGCCTTGGTCCGAGGCATTTCGAAGGCTAAGGCCATATCATTTTAGGTCAAAAGAGGTTTCAAGAAATGAGTAAAAACAGGGAATGAGGAAAGTGTGGCGAGCATGTTATCTACTCTGGAGTTCTTTTGTCGGTGTCAGTAAGAGGAGCCAGGCGGTCAAAGGACGACTAATAGAACCCGCTGCTCCGGCTGCACACGTGGGCTGCCATCACGGCCAGAGGGACGTGGCTGCTTGTACACCCAGCTCGTCTAGGTCACTCCCCTGAGACTACCATACAGTGAAGTCCTCTGCTGTCAAGCTGACTACACTGGATTCCAGTGAGTAGGAGAATCTGGAAGGATTTATCTTAGTCAATATGGAATGTTTACTGTGAGCAGAGTACATGCAATTTGTCCACAATGGCCATAGCTCTCAGAGGCCTGGTATTGAGACAGCGGGAACTCAGCAGCTGAGGGGGCAGGAGCAGGGTTCCTATGGCCGGTCCATAATGAGGTTAATGCATAAGAGAATGGATGATAGAATGCGGTGTCTTTATTCTCTGACCAGGAAAACCTGCTGTGTGTCAGAGGGCATTACAGCCCCTGGGACCGGCACGGGCCATTTGTCTGTTGACTGTGGTTCTTGTTTAGAATGGTTCTACGTCGGCTTTTCCTTTCATCCTCAATAACACAATGTCTGTATATCATTTACTTGCCGCAATCTTCTTAAAATTATGAAAGGGATGTTACTTACTTAAGCAAATGCTATAAATAAAATTGTGAGAAAGAGAAAATGATGGCAGTAGCTATTTTCAAAAATGAATCTTGGGTAATACTTTTATAGAACTGTATACAATACTATAAATTCTATATGCAAATTGTGTCTTCTATATAGATATTTCTAACATGTATTTAAAGTTATTCTATATATAATTAAAGATGTTCTGTCTGGTCTTTACGAGCATCTTAGCATCAATTGTTTTCATGCTCACGGTGACCCATCTTGAAGTCGACCTGAAGGCTCACCTTGAAGGAGGGCACTCTGGCTGCCTTTGCAGTGTGCAGTAAGGAATGGCACCTGTCAATGTGCTCTGCTTTGTCTATAACAGTTTTGTTCATTTCCTCTAACAGATCTGCTCATTTCCTCCAACAATATTTTTGCTATTCCTCATGGTTACAGTTAGTTCTTATGAGTTCATTATATGATAAGCTTTTTAAAACTGATGAATCAATTATCCTAGTGCTCCTAGGAAGTATTGATCTTCAAATGATGGTATATTTATTCTTTAGAAACAGCTTTGAGATACAAGACTTACACAAAATAGATGGACAATTAGGGAAGAATTTTTTCAGTAGATTTGGAGAGTAGTTTATGACTTTTCTGGTATAACTTCTTTTCTCTTTTCTTTTTTTTTTTTTTTTTTTTTTTTTTTTTGAGACCAAGTCTCACTCTGTCACCCAAGCTGGAATGCAGTAGCACAATCTTGGCTCACCTCAACTTCCACCTCCCAGTTTCAAGTGATTCTCCTGCCTCAACTTACTGAATAGGCATGTGCCACCATGACTGGTTAACGTATTTTTAGTAGAGACATGGTTTCACTATGTTGGCCAGGCTGGTCTCAATCTCCTGACCTCAAGATCTGCCTGCCTTGGCCTCCCAAAGTGATTACTTGCATGAGCCCTCACGTCTGGCCAATAACTTCATTTTTAGTGATCAGGTTTAGTAATAATTTTACATTTTAGTGCTTCAGTTTCAGGCATATATTTACACACACACACACACACACACACACACAAAGTTACCCAATATGAATTTGCATTTCAAACTAAGGTACGGATTTGTTTAAAGTGTTTTATACGTATGTATATGATACACACATATATATAACATATGTGTATCATATGTATGTATATATGTGTTTGTGTGTGTATATATATACACATATAAACACACATGGTACAGATATGATAAATCATATTTAGAGAGAAAGGAATAAAGAGGAATTTTTTTATCATATTTCCATCTTTTACCTTCTCTGCAATTATTTCTATTATCTGAGTTATAGCTTTAGATTATGTGTAGTAATATAATCACTGATTTCATGTTTCATCTATAGATTGCAAAAACAGAACAAAATCACAGCATTCGAGTTATGTAAACATTCTTTGTTCTGAAATTATGTAGTAGATTGTGGAGTAGCAATATTAGCTCTGCAACAGCAAATCCTGGATGGTCAACACTAAACATGTGAGGAGCTTCTCAAGGTGATGTCTTTGATAGACTGCTCAAAAGCATGCTATTTTAGATTATAAATGGCAATAATAACTGTGCCTACCTGTGAGCATAAGTTATGAAGCACAGCTAGCTGAAATAGTGGAGGTTATTAGTACTTGATCCTTCTCCCTCTTAGGTATGTCCTGGATGCTTTACAATTTGTTTATGCCCCCTCTAACCATGGCATGCATAATTGTCATGGAAGACGGGACCATTGATCACTTTACTACGATACATATCGTTAAGGTCTGGTAGACTGACACCCATGCCAGATGACCACAACTGCTTCCCTTGTTATCAAACATGGAACTTGCAACTAATGGACGCTAAGAAAATCAAGATGCTATTGGTAGACAGTCTCTGACTCTCTGATGCCCAGTGTGCATATTTGACAATTTTTTGCTTTTCAGTGAAGAACTGAGAAATGATGGACATTTTTCTTGAAAAGTCTATCATCACTGGTTGATTGAAAGTCTCCTGCAAAAAGTGCTCAACACCCTCCTGAACTTGCCCTGATGACAAACGTGGGGCTATAAGTCATAGATCTTCTAACCATAAAAGATACAGAAGATGCCTGTTTAGTGCCAACATAGATAAAACAATCCCCTAAGGAAAACTGAGGGAAGATGGAAATGGCTAAGAAGTCAGTGTTTTGTTTTTCTCTGTCTTGGTTGAATTTATTGGCACATATGAAATAAATGTTAAATGGTCAAAACAATTAAAATTCTTACAAGTACATATATAAATTTTGTCTTGACATATCAGGCAAAGGAAGCTACATGTTGCTTATTATAAAGTGCATGTTTATTTTAGAAAATACAAAAAATGTAGATAAGGCAAAAGACATGAAAACTTCTTAAAAGTGTGTAATGCAGAGATCATCTAACATTTCTGTGTACTTACAGGTTCTTTTTTTAACATTTATATATTGTAGCAATGTGTGTTTACACAATAGATTCTGTCATGCAAATTGCTTTTCCTCTTTAAAAATACTGCTTGACAATTTTTAGTTCAATACATTTTATATTTCAGTATAATTATAAATTAATTTAACAATTTACTACTTTAGGTATAAAATTCTATTATGTGTATCATAATTTTTAATCAACATTTTATTTTTGGATATTTAATTTTTAATAGTATGTAAAATGCTGCCACATAGCACATTATTTTTTAAAATTAATTCCTACAGGTAACACTTCTAGTTTATAACTTTTCTTAATGGTGAAACATGGTGGTTCATGCCTATAATGCCTGCACTTTGGGAAACTGAGGCTGTGGCAGGAGGATCCCTGGAACCCAGAAGTTCAAGGCTGCAGTGACCTATAATCTTTCCACTGAACTCCAGTCTGGGTGACAGAGAAAGACCCTGTCTCAAACACACACACACACACACACACACACACACACACACACACACACATATATATATATATATATAAAATAACCCTTGAATTCTGATTCTTACCAGTAGAGAGTAAGTTTCCATTTTTAATACATTTTTAATCGTTTTGTAGAGAAAAATATAATCATTCTTTATCTGAGAAATTACTTTTGTAGTTATTGAAACTAACTTTAATTTCCTGGGGTCTCTAGTTTCCAAAATGAAAAGTGGCATTAAAAAATTAAACTCAAACAATGACAATTAAGACATTACCTGAAGGTGGAAAACTGAAGTTCGCCTTCAAATCTATGTTATTATTTGCACTATCCATCATTATCTTCTCCCTCACCGTGTTTTGGATCTTGCTAGGACACACAAAGTTCAATACTCTCAGATTCTGAAAGAACATTATAAATGTATCCACAGAGATAAAGGCTTAATTTAAAAATCATCACTACTGATACTCTGTTTCTTACTAGTATTATTCGTGTTTTAAAAGAAGGCACAAGCAAATGAAACTTATAAGTAGCAATTAATTTTCAGGCAAGTATTTTCTTCATAAACTCAAACAATGTATGCCGCAATGGATTCTTTATGTGTTGGGCCTCTGCAAACAAAATCCCAGTTCTCCTTGGGATTTTGTTTGCAGAGGACTCATCAGGATCTCATGGTAATCACATCATCTGAGCAGCAGGAGACGTCAGCAGACTGTCACAGAATATCCAGAAGGCGTGAGAGGCCAGTGGGTGAAACAGGAGGATTTTATTAAGGTGGCCACCAGCTTGAGGATTAGCATCTCTGGGAGTTAGGTATTGTAAATATGAGCCCCAGAGAAAGGAAATGGGATACTTTTACACATCCAGGATGACGTAGCAGCTAACAGGTTTACAGGTATCAGAACAAAGAACAGTTAAGCAATTTGCAACATGTCTTATGATGTACGTTACATTTGAAAAATAGCATTTTGAGAAACACACTGTCCATTTTTTGGGTGTTATCTTGCCCTGTGACCTTGCAGATCTTTGGCAAGAAAAACAGGAGTCTTGAGATGCCTGGAAACTTTGCTGAGATTGTGAGGAGAATAGAGAAGGTAGGTTTTACAGGGAGTTCATTAATTTTAAGCAGAGCTGGGGGTTAGATTTTATATTAAACAGCACACAATACAGCAAAATTTATTATATAGCAACTACAAATTATAAGGTTTTGTTTTTACTATTATTGCAATTATTTAATTCCCCTCTTCAAAACCAAGGGAGAGAAAGCTCCAGGTTAGCCAAGGATTTGAAAATAATCCTGAGACACTTCCCTGGGGATCTCTCTTTCTGCATTATTTGAAATATCCTCATATTTACTCATCAATCGTATACAGCATCCCAAACACCCTGATTCATAGATTGCCTGCCTTATATTTGAATGCCAGCCACAGTTGAATAATTTGTCCTTGAAACAAGATAGTCTATTTTAACAACATAGTGTTTGAAAGGTTTTAGGAGAGCTAAAATCTAGTACCAATAGCCTCCCATCACACATTAGAAAAAAAAGAAAGAAAAGAAAGTCCATAACATGAAATAGACCAGGCTCTACTCTAGGCAGTTCGTAGATTTTAACTAGTTGAATCCTTATGCAAGTCTTCTTGGGCAGGCACTATTACCCCCATCTCCCAGATGAGAAAACTGTAGGACTTAGAGAGTTTAGGAGCTTTGCCCAAGTTTAGCACAGTTGGTAAGTGGAAGCCAGGTTCAACCCATGTAGCCTAATTCCAGGGTCTGGACTCTTACACAGATTCTGTGCTACTCTACCTCTTCTGCGTTTTGGGTACCTCACAGAGAGAGCAAATGAAAAATCTTTTCTAGTCTGGTTTTGACCTTTTGGCCCCAAGTGATACTGCCACATTGGCTTCCCAAAATGCTGGGATTACAAGCATGAGCCACCATGCCTGATCTTTTTTATATTTTTTTATTAGGGTCATACTCAGTCACCCAGACAGAAGTGCAGTGGTTCCATCACAGCTCACTGTGGCTTCAAGCCCCTGGCCTCAACTGAGCCTCCTACCTCAGCCTCCTGAGTAGCTGAGACCACAGGCATGTACCACAAAGCCTGGCTAATTTTCTGTAGTGACAGAGTTTCACGTATTGTCCAGGCTGAACTTGACCTCTTGGGCTCAAGCAATCCTCCTGCCTGTGCCCTTCAAAGTGCCCTTCCCAGGTGTGAACCACCATGCACAGTTTATTTATCTTTATTGTCTCCCCAACTAGAATGTAAGTTCCACAAAAGTAGAGTTTTTTGTCTGTTTTATCGTTTCATCTCCAACATTTAGAAAAGTGCCTGGCACAGAATACATGCTCAGTGATAATTTTTTGAATAAATGATTTCCAAACTTGTCAAAAAAAAAAAAGATCTTTTCCATAAGAATAAATATTCAGTCTTCTAGGAAATCACAGTAGCTCAAATGGCAAGATCACTAAAAGCATATCAAAGCAGGAGGTGACCACAGACAAATATGGCTGAGATTCTGAAGGCATCAACCAAACGGAAAAGTTGAAGCATTCTTAGGCTACCTGATTAAATAGTATTAAATCCCATGATTTGACTTACCTGCTTTTGAACCTGTGCATCAAGGTTTTGGCTGTGTCTCCATCCAAAACCCGCCTCTTGAACTGCAATCCTCAGAATTCCCACATGTCAAGGGAGAGACCAGGTGGAAGTAATTAATCATGGGGGCTATTTCCCCTCCCTGTGACGGTGAGTGAGTTCTCACGAGATCTGACGATCTTATAAGAGGCTCTTGCTGGGCCCTTCTCTTTTCTGTTGCTTTTTGGAGACGGTGTCTTGCTTCCTCTTCTGCTGAGACCAAATTTCCTGAGGCCTCCCCAGCCATGTTGAACTGTGAGTCAGTTTAACCTCTTTCCTTTATAAATTATGCAGTCTCGGGCACTTCTTTACAGCAGTATGAAAATGGACTAATACACAAGGTTACCTGGTGAGCTTAAAACCAGTGCAGACGATTAAGTCTTGCACCCTGGAAATTTTGGTTCCATAAACTCAGGCTAGACTCAGAAATCTGCATTTAAAAAAATTATCTGGGTAAATAAAATGGACTCCAGTTTGGAAATCATTGAACTCCATAATTTAGTCTTTCTCAGATTCTGATCTCCAGAGAGCAATACCAGCATCACCTGGAGCTCGTTAGAAATTCAAATTGTCAGGCCCCTCCCTGGATTTACTGAATCAGGAGCTTAGTTTGTGACAGACCCTGCAGGTGGTCTCAGTGCCCGTTAAAGTTTGACAACCATTGCCCTAAGTTTAAAACAAATCCTCAGGGGTTACAGTGCCTTAGCCTACACGTCAACTCTCTAGAGAATAATTTCGTTGCTCAATGTTTAACGTGACTTTGTATTACAGCTCCTTCTGAAATCCTTTTAAATCATGCTTTAGTGTTTTTTCCCTGTATACAAAAAGGAAACCATGTTGCATCTAACATTTCTCCAGAGTAATAGTTAAGACAAAGGAAGTCTTACTTTGATAGAGAATGGAAAACCCAGTAGAGTTATTTCTTAATCCACCTTGAATTATTCAGTCCTTATCAGAAGTTATACTTTTAGTTAAAAAAAAATTCATTTCCTTATTTATGATTCAAATGAAACAGTACTTGAAGAATAAGGCACCATTACATTTCTCTAAGCCAAGATAGTACAAAAGCTTCACAGGTGCTAATTAATCTCCTTCCAGTTTCTGGGAAGCAGAGGTCAAGAATGTTGCCCTCCTTGGATGTGAGAGAAAATCGAGGGACGTGAACAATTGTCATCTAATTTGCATTCACTTCCCAGCAATTCGACACTCGTGTTCTTTCCATTTTTAGCTGACTCTGTGGTAACACAGAGTTGACTTTTAGTGGCTAATTTCTTATATTTTTAGAAGCATTAATTTGTAATTAACCTTTGGACACATCTTAAATATGTTATTTTGGCATACAGTTTATAACAGCCTGTGTCTAAGATTTAAACATGATTTTGTGCCACACTAAATTAAAATAACAATGCCTCCCTTAAGAGACTCACCAACTGACAATAATCTTCTAACATTTGACATATATTTATAGAACATGCTCTTAGAAAAGCAAGTAACCTTTATTTCGATCAGCCAAAAATTGCAAATGCCCATATTCTAATTTTCAGATATATAACATTATTTTTTTAAATATCTCCCTGTTATTTTTAGTAGTAGTAATATAGAGGACACACGTGCTGCTCAGGGCACCATGGCGATTCAGCACGTTAATCAGTGTACCTACCACTCCCTGTCCCTCAGAAAGATACCCAGAAAGCCAGACAGGTAATAAATGATAAATAGGTAGGCATATAGATGTTAGAGAGGTAACAGTTGTTAGGTAGATAGGTAGACATATAGATGATAGATACACAGATATAAAGATTATAGATAAGCCTAACATTCCTCAATGTTGATTGGGCATACAAAATGCAGAAGTATTCATATTCTCTCTCTCTCTCTCTCTCTCTCTCTCTCTCTCTCTCTCTTTCGGTGTGTCTGTGTAAATATTTTAGATCAACTGATAATTAGATATGTATTTTGGTACCACAGTGTTAAGTCACCTGACATTGAGTTGGTTGAATTATTTTGGGGCTGTTGAAATCGCTCTACCAGTAGGCTGGGATTCCCTGTACTGGTCCAGCAGTGTTGGGGGATTGTGACAAGTCTGCTCGGAGCCTTTCAGGTGTTTCACTGATTCTGGCTCTTCACAAACAGTGCTATCCCCAAGGCCGTTCTTCCCATTGATTCACACAACACACTCTTGTTCAGCCCCCACAGATTCCTGGCCACTGTGCTAAATGCGGAGCATTAAAAGATCAAGAAAGATGATGTTCCAGTTGGTGAGGGCACAGTTGGACCTCAAGTTCACAGGGTGCATTTCCTTGTCGTAGCTTATCTGTCACTCCTGACATTATCCATGTTGATGCCTCACTCAGTCAGTTCGGAAGTGAAGAGCTTGGACCCGTGAGCCAGACTCCTTCTGCACTGATGGGTCCTGAGGTCCTGGGCTCTTACACGATCTCTCGGTATTTAAAATGCCGATAATATGACTATTTCACTCAACAGACTTTTAACCTATTTCCCATTTGGAAAGGAGAAAAGAGTGCAGCTCACTGCCAGTGCTTATTTCTTGAGGCACGTGGGAGAGGAGTTCAGGGTTCTCTGAGTTAATGCATGCCGAGTTCTTAAGAATATAGGAAGGTTTCATGAAAGCAGCTCTTGTGATGACTTTGGGAAGATGTCCCTGGCACAGGTGACACTGACTTGCAGAAATGACTGGTTATGCTGAGCACCTGCTCTGCAGAAGGCGCTGGAAGGACACCTGGCCTGCCTGCCACCTGTGTCCGTTTACAGCATCAGGCTGCCTTTTTTGTTTTTCTGCAGCTGAGACCCTGCAAATCTCTACTGTCTAAGAGGAAAGTTATTTGGAGTCTGTTTGGTGGTTGTGGTTGTTTTTGGAGCAGTGGGAACACATTCGCAGTGATTTTGTAAGATCGTCTTGGGCAGCTCCTGGGTTTTCTGTAGCATTCCTGGTAGAGAGTTTTCCTGCGACGAGACAAAAGGAGCCATAAGCCCGAATCCTGTGTCATTTGAACTTCTAAAAGGTAGAGAGGCCTGCCTTAAATTCTATGGAATCTTTTTTTTTTTTTTTTTTTTTTTTTTTTAAAGTGATTTAAGAAATACATTATCTGGGCTGTACTGGAATACAAGAGCTCAGTTTTGCAGACCCAGTGTCGCAGTTCTAATTTATGCAGTTGGAAAGGGGATGCCATTGCTCTCTCCAAAGCTGTGAGATCTGTGCAGTCCGGCATCTACTTTCACACATTACAGGGAGCTCCATTTCCATTCCTGACAAGCCCGTCTCCTCCAGCTCAAACTGTGAGGAAAGAGAAGCAGTTCCTGGGCGAGGCCTGACAGGAAGACAGCTACAACAGGTGGCTGGGAGGAATGGGGACGTAGGCATTTGCTGATGGCTTCAAATTCAGTGCATATGAATTTCAAAATGTAAACATTTTAAGGCAGTTTGGGAGGAGGGAATGAAGTTTGATTTTAAAAAGTAAGCAAGGAGTGAAGAGTTCTGAGTGAATCCATCCCCCTTCCTCATCCTTCTCCTGGTAAGGGCCCCTGCCTGGGCTGCTGCCTTCCCTGCCAGCAAGGTGTGGATCCACAGAATTTCGTGTTCTCTGCTCTCACAGCCAGAGACCGTGGAAATGGAGCTGTCAGCCCTGAAAATAGAGATGCTTTGGTATAAGTTAAATAACAAAAGCCGGCAGAAGTGTACTGCTCTCCATAGGTCCCCAGCTGTAATATTATTCATACCATCTTCCCTTTGCACGGGGCTGCAAACTCATTTTTAAAAACAATTGTCAATATATGTAGAGCTGCTGGAGCTAAAGCCTGCAGGCAAAAGCTGGGATCGAGGCAACTTTACAAAGCCACTGGTTTCTCATTCCGCTCATTTAAAGTCCATGAAAATGAAAGACCCGAAGCCTTCCCCCTTTCCAAGCACAGCACTTGAGTGGTTCATTATTTTTGATTGTTGAGGTCCACAGAGGCTTTTCTTTTATTCTAGCAGATAGATTTTCTTTACCCTCAGCTCATTCAGTCCCACTTGATGCAGGATGGGTGGATGGACATTTTCTGTAGCATTCCTGGTAGGAGGCTGTCTAGCAGCTGCTTCAGAGCGTCTCTGGCCCAACGTTTGTTGAGGTTCAGTTACGCCTGCAACAAGGTTCTGGGTTCTTTTCAATTGTCGTCTTGTTTTATGACCCCCCAGTTGTAGGTGGCCTGGCATATTCATTTAGCCAACCTGATACTTAGGTTTGTAGCCTAAAGAACTTGCTCAAGGTCATATATCTGGTGAAAGAAACCTCAGTGTGCTTTAAGAGCCTGGGGACATCGTGTGAACCAAAGAAAATAGTCATTATAAGACACTGTTTCCCTCAGTCAACTTTGCTTTTCCCTGGCTTGGTGTTTTTATTCTTTCCCGTTACCCTTCATTTTCATCTTCTTGGCTATAGACTGAAGTCAGTGGTCTACAACGTTGATGACGTTAAAGACCTTTTATCTTATCCTATACTCCAGGAAGTTTCTGTTGAGGAACATTTCCTGTTCTAGCCACATGGATTGATTAGGAATTATTGATCTCTCCATTTTAAAGGTTTAATAATGGATAATGATATATATGTCTAACCACATATAGTTGAAATAATTCTGGTAAAAACAAAACTGATGTATCCTATGGGTTTCCAATTTCAATACTTTTTTTTTTTTTTTTGAGACAGAGTTTCGCTCTTGTTACCCAGGCTGGAGTGCAATGGCGCGATCTCGGCTCACCGCAACCTCCGCCTCCTGGGTTCAGGCAATTCTCCTGCCTCAGCCTCCTGAGTAGCTGGGATTACAGACACGCGCCACCATGCCCAGCTAATTTTTTGTATTTTTAGTAGAGATGGGGTTTCACCACGTTGACCAGATAGGTCTCAATCTCTTGACCTTGTGATCCACCCACCTCGGCCTCCCAAAGTGCTGGGATTACAGGTGTGAGCCACCGCACCTGCCCCAGTTTCAATACTTCTAATCGTTTTTCAAATATTGCAAATAAAGAAACTGACATGACTAAGTCTGAGATTTCTAAGGGATTCCAAAGTATTGCCAGACATTTTTTTCCCTGTATTTCATTTGCTGTCATTGGCTTCCTTTGTGATAGGAAATAAAGCGATTGCCACTGGGGCCATTCATGGCTGCCCCTTCTCCCTTGCCTTTCCTGACAGCCTCTCCTCCTTCCTAGTCCAGAACTGTCGTGATGCCTGCTGGTTTCTTCCTACCATTTATCACACCTCCTCTCCTGCCATTATCCTCCTCTGTATGCACTCTGCCCTCCAGCATGATCAGCTGGTGCACCAGAATAATGTGAAATTGAAGATTAATTATTGAAGGGATGCTTGCCGCAGGCTGTTCTGGGAGCCTGCGATTCACTTTTAACCACATCACTTTTACTGCTCCTTTCTTCTCTTGTAAATCCCCTTTCTTGTAGGCTGGCTACCCAGAAAAGAGCAATAGAAAGCCCTGTTCCTTTATCAACACCTGTTAGAAGTCCTGCCTCACACCCTGGGTTGCAGAATAAATGGTTGTGTCACCATGTTTCTCCACTGGTTGACTGTAATATTTTTCACATCCTATCACCCATGAGGACAGAAATTGTATTTTGTTTATCTCTTTGTTCGCAGAATATGTGATAGTATTATTTGTTCAATAAGAGTCATTGAATTGAATCCTTATTAAGGTATTACTCTTGTCATGCATTTTGATTTAAACGGGCAACTAAAAGGAAGAAGGAAAGGCAAAAGGAAGAAGGGGAGAGAGAGGGCCATAGAGGGGCAGAGAAAGAGAGTTTAACTTAAGAAAGAGCATGATGATTTAAATGGCTTAATAATTAAATTTATATTGGGGAATAGTTTAAGAAGGACATTCTGTGTTTACTGTATTTGCACAGGACCCAAATTATATTTTTAAAAGCATAAATGGATGAAAGGTTATGAATTCTTAGCAATAAGAGTGAGAGGAAGCCTCCTATGATAGAGAAGGATAAAATAACATCTGTCTGTCTCAGAAATCTCAGAGGCCATTGCAGCATCCGTGAGACGTGTTTAGGATAACTAACAGATTAATGCATGACAGAATTTACGCTTTAAGGGATTCAGTACAAACTCATGTTTTCAAAACAGAATTCAAATGTTATCTCCTTTTCCATATAATCTTGGGACAGTCAGATAATTCTATTTCAACGCGACAGTTAGCAAATGACAATGATGCCACCTATGTGAAGTATTATGGATTCTTAAAACGTCCTTTTAACATGCACCATTATAACATTAAAGGTGTTTGTGTACAGAACCTTTTTTTATTTTAGATTTCCCAAGTTGAGAAATAACTGGTGAGCCCTTCTTGGCATGGCCAGGAATCTGAAAATACAGCAGGTGTGAATCCGGCTCTTGGGAAAGTTTATATGCTAAGAAAACAAAGTATGTAGATAAATAATGATAATCAAGAGGGAATGTTTAGCATTTTCATTAGACAAGTTCAGAGGAAGTGATGTGAAGGAGAAGGCAGAGACAAGTTCGCTAGAATTGGAAATCCTTCCGAATTGGCTTTTGAGTAATTCAAAAGGTGATGGAGGACGAATATGTTTCAGCTGTGAAGTTAGAAGAGATCGCCCAGTGAGGTGAAAGAATGAAAGCAAGGTATGAAGATGGGAGTACATGAGTCATACTTATATGAAACGTGGAGGGCTGGCACGTGAGAAGCAGGGGCAGTTTTGCAAGAGGGAGCGATGTTTGAAGTTCTACCACGGCAAATTCTAGAGAAAGCAAGAACAGAAAGACCACTTGCTAAGAATTACAAAAGTCTGGTGAGGCATGAGGATGTCCTAGGGCCATGAAAGACACTGTAAACAGATGAAGGGAAATGAATGGGTGGATTACTGAATAAATGACATCACCAAATTCTGATAAAATTAATGATCATAAAAATGAACAGAAAATACTGGGCATGTACAAAACTTCTACAAAAGCTTTTTTTGTCTGTTTTAACATGTGTTTCTCATATGTGATGAAAGATTTAACTGGTAAAAAGCCAGTCTGAGTTCATAGAGCAGTAAATCCAGTCAGGAGAATTGGTAGTATTCAGTGAAAATGGCGCCTTATGATAAGAATTAAGCAAAGGCATAGTTTTTAATGAAAACATTTGGGAACAGTCATCAGGATTATGCATCAATTGTGCAAACTGAGCTGTAGGATTTGGATTTTTTATTAGATTCTTTATTGCACAGTTTTTCCAATGGTATTTTACGTTTTAAATACTTCTGCATTTCCTGGTTTAGTTTCCTCCTTTAGAAGAAAGTTTATTGCCAGAAAGTTTATTGCCAGTTTATTGCCAGAATTTATTTTTTAACTGGCAAATAGAAGGCTGTAAACAAGCTCTATAGAACTTTTTCCAGAAACAGCTTAAGTTTCCAAAATGCGTCTTAGGTGAATTGACATTATAGTAATCCACGTTGTGTTTTTCTTTGACTACTATTCCAATCAGGTTATGTCTGTTTTTGTTTGATGCATTAATAAAATAGAATTAAAGTCTTCTATTGACTGGTAACTATTTCAGAAAAAAGAAATAAGAAAGTCAAAGCACTCTGCCCCCATGGGTGACGGAGAGCCACTGACTACTCTGCTGAAAAGCAGGAGCTGGAGGAAGCCTATTGGAAAAGGAAGACACTGAGATGAACATGGCTTCTTTCTTCTCCCTTTCTGGACATCCCTAGTTTAGAAATGTATCACGTCTTGTTTATTTTTCTCAGTATGACATCTTGGTTGCTGAGAAGCCCTGAACAAAAGCCTCCTTAACTCAAGGATGCACTGAAAATGCAGCATACATGTAGTGGGAAAAATGGTAAAAACTATACTGTTTAAATGTCACTACACTTTTTAGAAGATTCATAATAATATTATGCACTTGAATTCAGTGCTGGTGTTTAATGAAAAATGGAGTTAAAAAGAATGAGGAGGCCACTGGAGATTTTAAAAGATTCCTGTAGGTCTTTGAAGAACATTAATGTTTCTCAGTATTGGCTTCTTATTAAAAAGTAAGAGTAGTAGAGGTCTGTTTTTAAAAGGATAATAATGTTATAGAAAGTAAAAATTAAAATTTTTATTACTCTCTTGATCAAAAACCCTCCCCAAATTAAAGAGTCAAACATTCACTGTCATTGTAGATATTTTCATTTTGTGTGTGTGTGTGTGTGTGTGTGTGTGTGTGTGTGTGTAAACACCGAATCTTAGACTCTTAAAGCTATATTTATCTTGGTCTTGCCAATCCCATTATTTCTATTAACAACACTTTATATTTCTTACCTAATTTGGATCATATCATATGTGTTGTTATTTGATTCATAAGTTCACATTATCATGTTTGAAGTATATCTTTCTATACTTGTATATGCAGACCAACCATATTCTTCTTAACAATTGCGCAGTATACCATGATATTGCTGAACCATAATGGAGCCATCATTTTTTGACAGAATTTAACAATAAGAGACCAGTAATTGAACCATTCTTTGGTGAATAGGAAATTGATTTCCCATTGCTGGTGTAGCACATGACAATTCCTATACATGAATATTCAATTCACATTAACGTGCGTATTTCCTCACATGTGTGAGCATTATTGAGGTAGATTCTGATGAACAGACGAGAGACAATATCCATGAATAATTCAGAAGATCTAGAAGCAGAGAAACAGACAGGGACTTAGCTATCAATGCAGGTAGGTTATACAAAATCTGAGGTTAACTTCATTGAGCCAAAATTATAGGCACAAAAAAGTAAGCAAGATGATTCCAAAAAGTGGAAGAAGAGAGTATAAGAATAAAGAAATGGCTGCTTTGTGGTCCTTGGTCAACAGACAGCCCTGCCATCCCAGAAAAGCTTGAGAGGGGACTGCAAGGCGAGGGTGTGGTCAGAGCAACTGATAGAAGGTGTCTGGTTTGAAGTAAATTCTCAACTCTAAAGTACTTTATGCCATTTTCCTCAGATTACACATTGATAATCTGAGGAAATAATTACTAAGCAACTGATAGAAGGTGTCTGGTTTGAAGTAAATTCTCAACTCTAAAGTACTTTATTCCATTTTCCTCAGATTACGCATTGTATTATCAAATATATGGGAGATAAATATCTTGAAAGCGTAATGTAAGGTTTTAAAGATTCACAAGGGTTACAGACTCCTTTTAAGCTTCTGAATTATGATGTGGACTTCAAGTGAATAAAAGAGATCACTTTTTTTTTTTTTTTTGAGTTGGAGTTTGACTCTTGTTGCAGAGGCTGGAGTGCAATGGTGCAATCTTGACTCGTGGCAACCTCTGCCTCCCAGGTTCAAGCAATTCCCCTGCCTCAGCCTCCTGAGTAGCAGGGATTACAGGCACTCACCACCACATCTGGCTAATTTTGTCTTTTTAGTAGAGACGGGGTTTCTCCATCTTGGTCAGGCCGGTCTTGAACTCCCGACCTCAGCTGATCCTCCCTTCTCAGCCTCCGAAAGTGCTGGGATTATAGATGTGGGCCACTGCGCCCAGCTAGGGATAACTCTTTAGAGTTAATAATACCTGGAGTTCATAAAACTAAACTGTGGGTATTCATATAGATACTCATTTTAAATGAATTGGTCAAGTATTAAGTACTTAATAATACATAAACCACTCACTTTTTTACAGTTTTTGCCCTAAAACTTAAATCATTGTGGAAGGATAAGAAATACCTGTATGCAACAAGACAACACAGGGCACTTTAACATTTTGCCATTAGTGGCATACAAAATAGTAGCAAAGGCAGTTTGAGTAAGAAGTGATGTTAGGATGATCAGATTTGAGGAGACTTCAGATGGATATTGAGTGTTTAATAATTTGTCATCTTGGCCAGGCGCGGTGGCTCATGCATGTAATCCCGGCACTTTGGGAATCAGAGGCAGGCAGATCACCTGAGGTCAGGAGTTCAAGGCCAGCCTGACCAACATGGAGAAATCCCATCTCTACTAAAAATACATTAGCCAGGTGTGCTTGTCCATACCTATAATCTCAGATACTCTGGGGGCTGAGGCAGAAGAATTGCTTGGACCCAGAGGTTGTGGTGAGCCCAGATTGCACCTCTGCACTCCAGGCTGGGCAACAAGAGGGAAACTCCATGTCAAAAAAAAAAAAAAAAATTGTGATCTCAAAAGTATGGAAAAGATCGAAGACTGGGAAGAAACCATGAGCAAAGGCAAATGATTGTCAAAAGATTATGCAATTTCTGTTTTAGGAAGAAGAAGAAAATAATTTGATAGATTTAAGCCACCTTGTTAGTTATTCTACATATAATACATATAAACTGAGTAAGAAATAACTTTGGTGGTTTGTTTTTCTGCCTCAACACATAAAAGCAAACATATAATCTTTATTTAACATGCTAATTTGACATTTAGAATCTAACTGTATTAAGATGAATTAGAGCAAACCTTGTTACACCTGCCAATTAATATAAATGACCATTAGATTTAAATCCAATCTACTAAGGAAAACGTTAAGACACAAGTTAAAATGGTTTAATATGATAATCTTCTCAACTCTGCTGAGGATTTTGAATAGTTAATAGTTCATAGAATGTGTTTATGCACTGCAATCATATATATAGCAGAATTCCTTCCGCATAATGGGTTCTAAAAGTAGTGCTGGCATACAATGAAATAAACATTTAGGCTGCTTAGCTATTCTTCAGTTGATTTATAAGTTATAGGTTATAGACTAGGAATTTTTCTTAACCTACTATACTGTAGACTCCTAGAATTGAACATAAGATGCTGTTTTATTCATTCAGCAAGTTAACAAATAACTTTTGAGGAAGGACAGAGAAGAAATAACAATTGCTATGAGGGCATACAGAGAAGAAGTGGTGTCTTTAAACAGCGGGATTTAGCTTCCAACTGAAAGCCTTGTAGATGCAGAAATTCAGTCCTTTTCAATCTTTGTGGAAGTTCTGGATTTGATTGCATTCTATAAATCAGTTAAAAGCAAACAGCTCACAAGCTTTTCAAATACATACAGCAGTAAAGGAATATGAAATTTAGAGTTCCCTGACAATTTTAAATACTGCATGATAAACTAAATTGTGTGTACAATAAGGATTAGTTGGTGAATATTAGACCAAAGATGTTTAGTTGAAATAACTTAACAAGGAATGTCTTTAATTCTGATACCTTGGTGAGACTAAGATTAGATAGTATCTCTTTCCTAGATCCTGCGAAAACAGGCTGACAGGCTTCCAGGGTCCTAACACGGTAATCCCACAACATTAGGGGTGAGGATCTTGAACCTATGTTCAAGGTCTAACAAAAATTGAGGAATATCACAAGTGAATCTATAAAAACTCTAACATAATACATGATATAAGGTAATAACATTTTTTCTCAAATTAGTAAGATCAGGTCCTTTGTAATTAATTATTTCAAGAACATAAGATGCCAGTCAGCATCTTCTGCAGCATAGAAGTCGGAAGCTTGCTAGCTAGAAACCCCTCCCACACCTACTGGCTTTGGCAAGATAACTCTAATCTTGTTTATTTGTAAACAGGATTAATACTCGTTGTTAGTATTTACTCAGAGGTTTATTGAGAGACACAAGTGAAAGACAATGTGGAAGCACAGAGAAATCCTCAATGAAAGTTAAAATTATTACTATTTTTATTTTCATTCTTGCAATATTGCTAGACCTGTTGTAGGATCTATTTTTCTTCCCCACGGATCAAAAGAGATGCTTCTAAATTTGTTTTTCCTACACTAAAATCACTGCAAACTGAGAAGCTTGGTGTTTTCTTTAAATTTTTCTCGCTGTCTCAGTTTAAGGTGGCAATGGGCCAGCGGTCGTCATCTGAGGCAGTAATTTGATTTCATCTCAAGGGCTGCCCACAGCACACCCTGATGAGATGTGTCAGGCTGAGCTGACACACTCTAGAAAATAGTTAAACCATTAGAAATTCTTAAGGGCCCAGGGTGAGGAAGTGGCAGACTGCCTTGTCTCTTCTCTGCTTCTGAGATAAATTCATACACATACATACACCACATACACACAGTCAATGACTTTTTGACTTTCTTAGTTTCGTGGGCCATGGTCATTTTGACTTGAATAATTTCTTAGATGCCTAGTTTTAAAAAGCGGTGAATAATTTCAGCTGTTTCAAATTGCTAAATTGAGGAACTATATTTGCAAATGCCTTAGTACTCATTAGAATATAACTACCTCCCCCCTAGGATATGAACTGCATAAGTTGAGAGGCAATCCCACTGCGGCATCCTTAGCCACTAGATGCATTCCTGGGGACCCAGGCATGGCATATTGTAAGTGTCAGTGGGCGGGATGAATAGAAGACTTACAGTCTTAGCCCTTTCGAGGTTTCGTCTTTGCCAAAATCTATCTCATCACCCCTTTATCACAAAAAGTAAAGCTTCTTCCTTACTAAAAGTAATCAGTGCTATGACTTACAGTCTCTTAAAGGTAATGGAAGTTACTGCTTTTTGCTACAACGTGGATGAAACTGAAGGACCTTTTGTAAGTGAAATAAACCAGAAACATGAAGAAAAGTACTGCATGCTGTCACCAATAAGCATCATCTAGAAATAGAAGCATACATTGAAACGGAGAATGGGGAGGTGGTTACCAGGGACAGGGAAGGGAGAACGGGGAGAAGTAGAAAAGGGAACTAACTTGTGCTTATGTGGAATGAATGAATACAGAGACTTAACGGAGGGCACAAGGATTATAGTTAATACTTCTGTACTATATACTGAAAATTGGCTAAGAGTAGAATTTAGGTGTTTTTAATGCACGTACATGGAAAGTAACTATGGAAGGTAATGGATAGGGTAATGGGCTTGACTGTGGTCATCATTCACTATAACTAAATTTTAAAAGAAACAATAATTAGAAAAGTAATAGCCCTATGACTAATTTTTCTTAGAACATTTTTTGTTTTATAAAATCTTTACTCTTGCTCTGTCTTACATATGATTTCTTTTGTTACATTCTTTACCCCTTATTTTACCTTTTACTAGCTTTTTCTAGTGGGATTCTGATATTTGTGTAAGTCCCATCCTTAGAATTTACTCTCACACAATCTGGAATAGACAGTAAAACAGCATTTACCAGAACTTCAAGAGAGCTCATGAAGTAAGTACACTATGTATAAGGTAACTCTTAAATCATTGCTATTTTCATTTCTGTCTGTCAGACTTTTTATCTCCAAGACAATCTTCTGCATAAACATTAAATCTCCCATGTGTTGTTTTACTTCAGAATTTTGGAGCTATGATTATCCTCAATAAAAAGAAATCAATCAATTTTTAATACATGTTAAAGTATTACATAAGTGACAAAAATAAAAGGTAGGTGATCATAATATTGCTATTTATTGTATGTGTTCACAAAGCACAGCTGTATACCAGAATTATTTTAGATCTAACGCATATTCCATTTTTAATGTTTGTAGTCCGTTTAAAGCAAAAGTAATAAAATCTACTCTACATCATTTTAGATTGTCACTTATAGAGACCATCCCAAGGCACCATGATAGCCAACAAACTTTGATCATCCATAAACAATAATAATAATAATTATTATTATTATTGTTTTGACAGTCTTGCTCTGGTGCCAGGCTGCAGTGCAATGATGGTGCAATCTCAGCTCCTTGCAACCTCTACCTGGTTCAGGTTGTTCTCCTGCCTCAGCCTCCTTAGTATGTGTGATTACAGGTGTGCACCACCACACCCATTTAATTTTTGTATTTTTAGTAGAGATTGGGTTTCATTATGTTGGCCAGACTGGTCTTGAACTCCTTACCTCAGGTGTTCCACCTACCCTGGCCTCTCAAAGTGCTGGGATTACAGGCATGAGCCACTGCGCCTCTCTGCCTCTTCCATAAGCAGAAATTATGTTGTTTTACAGTTTCACATCTTTGCGTACCAGCCAAATAAAATGGAACGATGCATTTGTAGAGGCTCTGACACTCCTAAGTAGTTCTGTGGTCATTTAGGGTATTTAATTCATAATTGCATGGATAGATACATAGATGATAGACAGATGGCATTTTTTTTTAATCCTTTTTGCCTTATGTTAGTTTTTGGAGAGTCAGAGTTCAAACTGCTTTGCAACATTTTGTAATATCTTATACCAAAAAATTTAAATTTGCATTATTCTTTGTGAAGATACGCATCTGAATAAGCAAATGCAGAGAGACTTTCTAAAGCATGTTTAAGCTATACCTGTTTATTAACAGCTCCTTAATATTTTGAGAAGAAAAATTTCCCCATGGAACTCAGATTGAGGCAGAAGCACCGTTCAAAAACACATGGCACCTTTATGATGTCCTCACTCAACTGCTTCTCCCTCACTGTTGCTGTGGCAGGAATGAGTAAATTAGTTTTGAGATGGAAATGCAGGTCATTATCAGATTTTTAGCATATGCTGTAAAACTACTCATTGTTGAGATGGTCTCTCCCACTGTGACATAAATCACCAGGGTATTGACAATGGATCTCAGCTTTCTTTGCAGCTTCTATGTTCCTTGCTGAAGTAAATCAAACCGAGTTCATGTGTTGAGGTCTTTAATTCCAGAGACTGTCCACCCTGCTTATCTAAGGATATTTTGCCTTTACTTTTGAAAACTCCTCATTTTTGCACGTTCTCAAACCTAGGGAACACCCTACTATAAATCCTGATGTCCAGGGTTCATTCCCCAGCATTTTTCCAGAGGCAGAAACAAAAATTGTACAGCAAATGTGGGATCTCTCCTGAGCCTCGTGGCCAGCATTACTCTCTGGAATTTCTTTCCTTGCTCCTCTCTCCAACCTGGAAACCACCACTTCATCCTGGGTGTCTTGAATCAATTCTTTATTACTTTCTCCATCAGGTTGATCTTCAAAGGGAAATTTTGTTAGGAATATCTTTTTCCTTTTAAAGATCATGTTGGTATTTTGCTTTGTTTCTTAGCCTAGCCTCTCATTCATTTTTAAAGAGGGTTTTGGCAACATGAGCTTAAAAGTTATTCTTCTGTATATAACTGCAGAAATTGTGTATGTCTTTGGTTGTCACAACTTAAAATGTAGATGTGTGTGGGAAAATAAGAGTAAATTGCAAGAAAAGTGATGATCCTTAATGAAGATGCTGACATAAAAGGGCATTTCAGTCTGAAGAGGTAAATGCTGAATAGACATTGGATAGAATTCAATGTCTATTGAAAAATGTCTATTGTAAATGTACAATATCTATTGTAAAACATGGCACATCTCAACAGTTTCATTCAATGAACTTTACAGAGGCTTATGATGCGGTTGGCACTACTAAGTGCCTGGGGTTCACATGCATGTGTGCAGACACACATTGACATACTAATGTGTGCACACATGCACACAGGCTACAGGGTCACAATCTTAAATCCGTAATTCAATAAGGGAAACCTATAAAAGAGAAAAATATGTGCTATAAAGAACTAGAAAAGCCTGGGCACGGTGGCTCACACCTGTAATCTCAGCACTTTGGAAGGCTAAGGTGGGCAGATCACAAGGTCAAAAGATTGAGATCATCCTGGCCAACATGGTGAAGCCCCATCTCTACTAAAAATACAAAAAATTGGCTAGGCCTGGTGGCACATGCCTGTAGTCCCAGCTACTCGGGAGGCTGAGGCAACAGAATGGCTTGAAACCGGGAGGCGGAGGTTGCAGTGAGCCAAGATGGTACTACTACACTCCAGCCTGGCGACAGAGTGAGACTCCGTCTCCAAAAATAAAAATAAAAAATAAAGAAATAAAGAAGTAGAAAAAAGAGCTATGAAAAAGTAACACTGCTTGTAGGAAGTAGAAAAAGTATCACAAAATAGGCAGCATTTGATTTGGAACATAAAGAAAAGAATTATTCCAAGTAGGGAACACTGAGGTTTTCTAGACTGTACAAACAGAGAGTCTTTAAATGGATTGTTGAGTTCAGAGGAATACAAAGTGTTTCTTGTAGTTTTTTGCCAAAAAAAGGGAATGATGAGGGATGAGTCTGAGAAAATAGATTAGGACCAGATCGTGCTGGGTTTTGCAATCCATGCCAAGGGACTTAGGTTTTAGGCTGTGGGCAATGGAGAGGCAGCTTTATGTTTTGAATGAAATGATGACTCTTTTATTGGACAACTGCACAATTCAGAGGAATGAGAAGAAACTTAAAGGAGATAATTAGATTTAAGGGAAAAAAAAAACAGTACAAGAGAGATTCTCTAGATGAGACAAGGTTACTCCCATTGTGAAAATTCATACTTGTACATATCTTATTATAAATATCTTCACGGATTAAAGGTGGGAGAACATAGTATAAATTAGACCAGAAATTGTCTATTTGACACTTGGGCTAACCATCCTATTTTCTTGAATACCTCTTTTTTCTTAATAAGCACACAACAGATACTTGAAAAAAAAAAAAGTCTATAAGATGCCAAAGTTTTGGACACATAAAATACAATAAAAAAGAAATGATTTAGTGCTTTAATATATACCCTGTTATCACTGAAAGGAGATGACATAGTCTGAGTCGGTCACTTACCATGTAATCTTAAATAATTCACATAACCCTCATGTACAAACACTGGGATAGAAATCCCTTCTATAGCATAGAAGTCCTCAGGATACCACTTTTTATTCATTTCCACTACTAGTGTCTTCAGATTAGATGAGACAGCTGATTCTAAGGTGAGTCCCAGTAGAAAGTCATAAAAAAATGTGTTCATTTAGATTTGACTTGATACTATAAGAAAAGGGGGTCTGAGGTCTGTTCAATTTTCTGGTGAGGAGAACAGGGAAAAACAAGAGCTTGAAGAAGCCCGAGTATCTACCAAGCTTGGGGATATCCCTGAAGTCTCCCCAGTAAATGCATTCTTCAAAAAATAAGACAAAAGCTGTGTAGAAAGGTAAAATATGATTTAGTTCTAAGAGAGCATAGGAGCTAGGATTGTTCCAGCTGCCCTGCGGTTCATCACTATGGTTTTTCAATTGTCATTTGGAACTAAATATCTACCTGTTTGCCAAGTGTTATCAAGTTCTTGGACAGTTTGTTTCCTCAGCCTTAGGATATGGTACCAGAGTCTACTGTGTTTAAAGTTTATTTTCCAAAGAAATAAGGGAATGAGTTCCCCATTTTGCTCTTTATTCATCATATGGTGAGTTAATAAGTAACGGTTTCCATTTCATAAAAACTCTGAAAAGAAGCAGTGTCTTAAAGAAATGAAAAACATCATTTTCTTTTACCCATGATGGAGCCAACCAGTTCTACAAACTGTTTAAGAGGTTTGGCAGAATAGGATGCATCTCCGTCCCTTTGAGAGGCTCCTGGAGCCTACACAGACTAAGGAATTGGGCAAGAGCCATGAAAGACAAAATAATCTCTTTGAGTAAGAAAGTAGTTTGTCTGGAAGGATCATTTATAATGTGCTTAAGTCAGGCTGAGGCTTAACTCCATTTATTTCTTTTATGTTGGACGTGGAGAACTGCAAGGACAAATTCATCGCCCAGAACTGGAAGAAATACAATGTTTGCCTTTGTACCGTTGACAGTTTTTCACACAAGTTAATTTTTGGCATTAGGAATAGTCTACCCTGCCTGTTCAAAAGTCATCTGGTGTCAAGAGTTCTGCACGGATGTGATTTATCCCGGATTTGCAGGGGAGCTGATTCCACAACCTTCATTGCTGAATCATTTTGACGTTTAACAACCTTCCCCGCCAGCAAGTTCTTTCCTATATCGGAGGGGTCGGCAGCCTCTGGCAGGCGTTCTCAATCTTTTGATTAAGAGGAGATTATTTTTATTTCCTAAAGCTTTAAGATAACTAGCAGGGGCAAAACAGGGTTGCAAAACATGCTAGACACGAAGGGCTACTCACTTTTCCCTGGTGGAGATCAGAAGAAACCTCTGGAGAAGTGCATCAACAAGGATGTGTTTGCAAGATAAGAGTATATCCTCACAATTGCCCATGTGGGTGAGGGACTGACACTCACTGTGGCTGGTCAGCGGGTGAGTATTGGATAAGAATGCAAAACCAGAGAGGGGATGATAAAGAGAATAACATGATCAAAACCACCTTCTCAACACTGGCTTCCTATGGCTACCTTCTTTCTTCTTCCTCAGCTCTTGCTTTTGCTGTCAATATTGCAGTTGTGTTTGCTTTTACTGTAAGATTTATGGCCATGCGTCGTTTTCTGTCAGTCATTAGTATCTCACGGTGTTCAGGATGTCTCCATGAAGCACTCACCATTATGTCTAAGTCACCCATTTTCTGCGTTTCTTTTCTACCTGCTTGTCTTAACTACAGCAAAGCAGGTGAGACTGGAAGGTGACCCCGATGCCACTCAGAATGCTCAGGGCCCTCACTTGCAGGATGCAACCAAGGCCCTTTCTGCATAGGGGCATCACTTTATCTCATTGTTTTTTCAGCTGTGGAAACTGGTAGGATTTAAATAGCTTCCAAATTAGTTATTTAAAAAACGTTTCTCAACTATGTGGTGAGATGAATGGATGTAGCCACAAAGCTATCATCAGACCTTTCCATGCACTCACCTCATAGAGGCTGGAAAGATGCATATTCTCAGGGTAACCCACGGAAGGGAAAATCAGGAGGTAATGCCTGTTCTCTGAGCATAAGCCAAGGAAGCTTTTTGCTGTTTTGTCTCCGTCTTCGTTTAATAAGCCAGAAAAGACTATCATGACCCAAATAATGTGTTCTGGTTTTGGCCAGTCACTGAATTGGTGATTCATTTTGCTCTTTTCATTCCCAAGAATCATATTTAGGTTTAGTGTTTTTTTTTTTTAATCCTTAGTATTCTGCAGATATAAGAATAAATAAAAGGTTTGATCTCTGCCTTCAAATAACTTTTATTTGAGGAAAGCAGACGCTGTACAAGTCACAGAACTGGAATGCAATATGTGAGAATAAATAATACCATGTGGGAAGCAGACTGTTTGTTCTGAGAGGTAATCCTGTGAGACACATCCAGTTGTTGAATATTTTGTAGAAAGGTTTCATTGGGGTTCCTAAATTAGAATTGGTCAAAGAAGGAAGAGAGGGCATGAGATGCCCCAGCTATGAAGTCCACTGAATGAAACCAGCTGAGTAGGAAGAAGCCTCTACTGGATTTTGCCCAAGGTAGTGCAAATGAACCTTGATCAAAATTCCATGAATACCACAGAGCTAAGATGTCTTACAGCTTGTGCTCTTCGCCTTTTCATGACTGCCGTGTGGCCCAAGCTTGCTGTTGGCAATAGGGCAACGTCATTATAAAGATTTCTTCAGAGATTTCATTTGATTCTGAGTTATTTTTCATGAAGGTCAACAGGAACCAGGTGGTTGGTTACTGAAGGCCAAAATAAGTCTGGATAATCTTCATAAATTGAGGCAGTGAATGCCCTTTTGATAGCATGCTTCAAAGAACATAACTAAGGGCCCCAGGTTCCAGAAATTTGGATGCTGATTCTGGAAGCTCATGTGGAAACCTCTATTGTTGCATATTTTGAGTTGCTGTTTTTGAATCAAAGTCAGATAAACTCTTTTTTTTTATCATTATACTTTAAGTTCTGGGGTACATGTGCAGAACGTGCAGGTTTGTTGCATAGGTGTACGTGTGCCATGGTGCTTGGCTGCATTTCATCACCCCATCATCTACATTTGGTATTTGTCCAAATTCTAACC
This sequence comes from Saimiri boliviensis, assembly GCF_048565385.1. Classification (NCBI taxonomy): domain Eukaryota; kingdom Metazoa; phylum Chordata; class Mammalia; order Primates; family Cebidae; genus Saimiri; species Saimiri boliviensis. The sequence continues at coordinate 108,625,112 of NC_133461.1, read as the reverse complement.
CTTCCCTAACCCTCCCTTCCCTGACAGGCCTTTGTGTGGTGTTCCTCTCCCTGCATCCATGTGTTCTCACTGTTCAGCTCCCACTTACGAGTGACAGCATGCAGTGTTTGGTTTTTTTGTTCTCCTGTCGGTTTGCTGACAGTGATGGTTTCCAGCTTCATCCATGTCCCTGCCAAGGACATGAACTCATTCTTTTTTATGGCTACATAGTATTCCATGGTGTAGGTGTGCCATATTTTCTTTATCCAGTCTGTCATTGACGGGCATTTGGTTTCACTCCAAGTCTTTGCTATTGTGAACAGTGACACAATAAACATGTGTGCATGTGTCTTTATAACAGAATGATTTATAATTCTTTGGGTATATGCCCAGTAATGAGATTGCTGGGTCAAATAGTATTTCTAGTTCTGGATCCTTGAGGAGTCACCACACTGTCTTCCATAATGGTTGAACTAATTTACCCTCCCACCAACAGTGTGAAGGTATTCCTGTTTCTCTACATCCTCTCCAGCATCTGTGGTCTCTTGCAAAGTCACATAGACTTTTAAAAATTCATCTAGTTTATTATAGTCCTCTGAATTTAAATGTTTGCCATCACAAATACATAAAGATATTTTTTGAAATGATATACTAGTATACTTAACATGTTGCCTATAAACATTTTTTAAAAATCAAAGACAATGCAATTCAAAGCACAATGGGGTCTCTGGGATTAATTTGTGACAATCTAATTTTCATTATGTTCTTCAATGGAGTGAGAAAATAAATATACCTGGATTCATAGAGAGACATTTTAAACATTCATTCTAATCTTTATTCTTTTTCATTTCTATATTTACTTTCTGACTTCAGTTTCACAGTTAGAGAGGCTTTAGAATTGTAGATTACAGATAGAGATTATATTTCTCTATAACAGGAAAGTTTCCTTTCTTAAATATGTACACATTTTATCCCTTTGGAATTTATGATGTGATTTGAAGTCCTTAACAATCTCCTAAACATTATTTATTCAATGAATTGAAACACAAACTTCTTCAGATAGTGAGCTCTTAAACACATTTATATCTCTTTATGGACTTTCTTTTGGTTCATTGATTCAGGTATTTATGCCTATAGAAGCACAAAACTCTCATATTTTTATTAGATTTTTGTAAGATTTATAATTTTACATGAGTATAATGTAGGTTCTAAGTAATTGCCTTTTATGTTGAAAATTGTCTTACCTAATTTTAAAGTTTCATTCCCTGAAAATTTAAAAATTTTCAGTTTCTCTATGACCACTATTACGACTCCTGCTTCTATTACTATAAAAGAAGTATGGCATGTAATTATTTTATTGAGGAAAACTGGATACCCCTCCAATTATCCAGATTATTGTCTTAATAAAATTTTATAATTTTTTCACATAGATCTGTATCTTTTGGACTTTTAGTTCTGTGTATTTTAGTTTTCTGTTAGAATATCATTATTTTATTTTCTCTTCTGAAGCTATTTAGTGTCATTGCCATGTAAAACTATTGATTTTATTATTTAATTTGATCTGGCAAATTTACTATAAACCCCTTTAATGAGTAATATGTTTTTTATACTGGTGGCCCATATTTAAATTCTGTCTGTCACTTACTACTATGGCAATTTGAGACATTTTAAACCCATCTACCATTTTCTTCCCTGTCAATTGAAGTGTTAGTCTTTCCCGAGTTGGGCTATTGTGAGAATTAACTAATTTAACACTTATTAAAATGCATTACACGCCACAATTTCTTTATAGTAATAGCAGCAGCAGTCGTAATAGTGGTCATAGAGAAACTGGATTTAGAGTCACAATTTTAAAACATAATAATATAAGAAATAGACTTCTTAGACTTCATGGACGCATTAGTTCCTAGTGATGTTGTAACAAAGTACTGTAAACTGAGTCCAAACAGAAATTTATTATCTCCGCCTTGGAGGGCAGAAGCCTGAAATCAAGGTGTCGGCACAGCCAAACTCCCTTGAGACTTCCATTGGAAGCTATCTTTCCCCTTCCTCGCTGGATACAGCATATTTAACTAAACTTTTAATAGGTTTTAGCAGCTCACCACATCCAGCGAATTAACTGGTAGTAGCAATTTAAATTTCTCTACTGGTAATACTCAGTATTATATCTGTTCTTTTTAGTACTATGATTAGTGGCATATGAAGATGGAAATTTCAATAGTATAGTGTCAGTAACCCTGAGTTAATACGTTGATTGAAACTGAATTTAAGAAATCACTTAACAAGGATAAATATATAACTATTTAAATAAAAAAATCAACCTTACAATTATTGGATAAGATATTTTTGGCTATCAAATTGCATGTCAAAAATGATAGAAGATTTTGACATAGCTGCCAAAATTCATTACAACCTTAAATTGGTATAACACCCATAATGTTACCCAATTCTTAATGTTTCATTTAGTGAGGATACTTGATAAAGAGCTGAAGCTCAAAGAAAAGTGACCAAGAAAGTGAATTCAGTAAGTAGGCTAAAAGAAACAGTAAATTTTTAGTAGAGTACTTTTAATTCTGAGGTCCATATATTTGTTTTGGGTGCTATTCCTGGTATCCACACCCTGAAAATGTAGTCATCAGGGATGTGGGAAGCTAATGCAGTGAATCTGAAGTCCAGCGGTTTTCAAGTACAACAAGATAAGCCCTTGAAAGCACAATTGTGCTTATAATCAGTATACCTTCTTCATTTCATTATATCTTTTCTGATGATTTTCTCTTAACCTACCACTGATTAGAATAGTTGAACAGATTGCCACTTCTTCAAATTAGACAATGCATATTAATTTCTAAAGATGTTTTTACTATCTGCTTTTTAAACTAGTAAACGATTGGCAAAATGATTGTACCCACCTGACACTGATGGCGGACATTGTTTCAGGTCCCCAACAGATAGTGCTGTTGAAACTCAGTGCACAATTTGATATACCTGTCATTGTTTCTGAAAAGTTCTAGAGTTTTCCATCATCAACTTCGTGTGTGTGTGTGTGTGTGTGTGTGTATACAGGGATATCAAATTGTGCAGTTAGTTTCAACACATATGCACACATATATATGTTCATATATGTATATACACATATATATACGTGTATATATGTATATGCACATATATGTATGTGTGTATATATATATATGGAGAAATAGGAACACTTTTACACTGTTGGTGGGAGTGTAAATTAGTTTTTGTAAATTAGTTTTTGCATATATATGTGTATACGTATATACAAATATACACATATACATGTATATACATATATACACGTGTGTGTGTATATATATGTATATATATATATAAATTTTATTGCATTTTAGGTTCGGGGGTACATGTGCAGAACATGCATGCAAGATTGTTGCATAGGGACACACATGGCAATGTGATTTGCTGCCTCCATTCCCCTGTCACCTATATCTGGCATTTCTCCCCATGTTATTCCCCCCCCCAATCTCCCTACCCAACACTGTCCCTACCCTAGTTCCCCACAACAGTGTGTGATACTCCCCTCCCTGTGTCTGTGTATTCTGATTGTTCAACACCTGCCTATTAGTGAGAACATACAGTGCTTGATGTTCCGTTCTTGTGTCAGTTTGCTGAGAATGATGGTTTCCAGATTCATTCATGTCCCTACAAAGGACACAAACTCATCGTTTTTAATGGCTGCATGGTATTCCATGGTGTATATGTGCCACATTTTCCTTGTCTAGTCTATCATCTACAGGCATTTGGGTTGGTTCCAGGTCTTTGCTATTGTAAACAGTGCCACTATGAACATACATTTGCATGTGTCTTTATAACAGCACGATTTATAATCCTTTGGCTATATACCCAGTAATGGGATTGCTGGGTCAAATGGAATTTCTATTTCTAGATCCTTGAGGAATTGCCACACTGTCTTCCACAGTGGTTGAACTAATTTACACTCCCACCAACAGTGTAAAAGTGTTCCTATTTCTCCACATCATCTCCAGCATCTGTTGTCTCCAGATTTCTTAATGATCATCATTCTAACTGGCATGAGATGGTATCTCAGTGTGGTTTTGATTTGCATTTCTCTAATGACCAGTGATGATGAGCATTTTATCATGTGTTTGTTTGTCTCATATATGTCTTATTTTGAAAAGTATCTGTTCATGTCCTTTGCCTGCTTTTGAATGTGTGTGTTTGTTTCTTGTAAATCTGTTTTAGTTCTTCATAGATTCTGGATGTTAGCCCTTTGTCAGATGGGTAGATTGTAAAAAATTTTTGCTCATTCTGTTGGTTTCTGGTTTTCTCTAATGATTGTTTCTTTTGCTGTACAGAAGCTCTGGAGTTTAATTAGATGCCATTTGTCTATTTTGGCTTTTGTTGCCATTGCTTTTGGTGTTTTAGTCATGAAGTCCTTGCCTGTGCCTATGTCCTGAATGGTTTTGCCTAGGTTTTCTTCTAGGGTTTTTATGGTGTTAGGTCTTACATTTAAGTCTTTAATCCATCTGGAGTTAATTTTAGTGTAAGGTGTCAGGAAGTGGTCCAGTTTCTGCTTTCTGCACATGGCTAGCCAGTTTTCCCAACGCCATTTATTAAACAAGGAATCCTTTCCCATTGCTTGCTTTTGTCAGGTTTGTCAAAGATCAGATAGTTTTAGATGTGTGGCATTTCCTCTGAGGCTGCTGTTCTGTTCCACTGGTCTATATCTCTGTTTTGGTACCAGTACAATGCTATTTTGAATACTGTAGCCTTGTAGTATAGTTTGAAGTCAGGTAGCGTAATGCCTCCAGCTTTGTCCTTTTTGCTTAGGATTGTCTTGGCTATGCAGGCTCTGTTTTGGTTGCATATGAAATTTAAGGTGTTTTTTTCCAGTTCTGTGAAGAGGGTCATAGTTAGCTTGATGGGGATAGCATTGACTCTATAAACTACTTTGGACAGCATGGCCATTTTCACAATATTGATTCTTCTCAACCATGAGCATGGCATGTGTTTTTTATCTGTTTGTGTCTCTTTTATTTAATATTTCTTGTTTAAAAATGAGTATTGGTAGTTTTTGCTCTTTAATTAAAAACAGTTTCTCTCCAACTCCTAATTTTAATGAATGTACAAAATTCTTAGTTTGGGATGGAGTGTAGGTCTAGTTATCTTGACATACTGGCCAGTTTTCAAACTAATTAAAAGCCTCATGAATATTAAATATTGAAAATTCAGCAGTTTCCAAATATTCAGCATTGTACACTAAACTCTGTGATAAAATTAATATTGCTGCAACCTCAGCCATCTATCTGGATTATACATTAGTTGACAGACTTGGATAGCTTTTTGTGAGCTCAGAATTAAGAAACTGTAATTTACTCAGGGAAAGTTGAAATCTGATTAAAAATGTGTTTTCTATTTTCTCTCCATATCTGTAGTTTAAAGCTTACTCATTATTCAGTTTGCCTTTTTTTTTTTTTTTCTACCAGTTCCCTGCTGCAGAGTGACTTGGGTTCTTATCCAATGGTATCTTAATGCATCTTCCACTCTTTCATTCATTATGCTTTTAGTATGCATTTGTGTTGCCCTTATCTTATTCCAGAGCTGTGCCATACCTTGGATATATCCAGAGGAATAAAAGAAAGCAGAAAATAGAGCATTAGTCTTCAAGGATTTTATAATCCAGTGGAGGGGATAACAACATTCAAAACAAAGAACAAAATTTCACAAGTATTTTATACTCTTAAATCCCTGACACTGTAGCTAGCAGATATTAATATATTAATCATTCAGTAAGGTGAATGAATGATGGATAATCCTACCTATTACCCTATGTTATTACCCTACGGTCTGACTCTGTGTCCCCACTCGAATCTCATCTTGAATTGTAATATAAAGTGTAATCGCTGTGTGTTGGAGGAGGGACCGCATGCGACGTGATTAGATTATGCTGGGGTGCTGGGGGGTGGTTCCCCCATGATGTTCTCATGATACTGAGTTCTCAAGAGGTCTATTTTTTTTTTTTTTTTTTTTTTTTTTGAGTTGGAGTCTTGCTCTGTTGCTGAGGCTGAAATGCAGTGATGTGATCTTGGCTTCGTGCAATCTCCACCTCCTGCGTCAGCCTCCCAAGTAGCTGGGACTACAGGCATCTGCCACCATGCCCAAGTGCTTTAGTTTTATTTATTTATTTACTTATTTATTTATTTATTTATTTATATAGTGTTCTAAGTAGAGATGGGTTTCACTGTGTTAGCCAGAATTGTCTCAATGTCTTGAGCTCTGATCTACCCACCTTGGCCTCCCAAAGTACTAGGATTACAGGTATGAGCCACTGCACTGGGTGAAGATCTGATAGTTTCTTAAAGGGCTTTTCCCCCTTGGTTCCGCACTCATTCGCTCTCCTGACACCCTGTGAAGAGGTACCTTTCTCGATGATTGTAAGTTCCCTTAAACTTCCCCACCCATACAGAACTGTGAGTCAGTTAAACCTCTTTTCCTTATAAATTACTCAGTCTTGGGCAGTTATTTATAGCAATGTGAGAATAAACTACTAACACCCTAGAAAATCTTGCTTTTTAAAGGAATAAAATATGTCAGAAGAAAAACACATCCTTGGCATTTTGATGATAGAAATATAAGTATTACAAGCTGTTATGAGAGAGTCAAGCTAAAATTTTGTAAAAATGGTCGCATAATGGTCTCTGTTACTATGTCAACCTGCTGTGTAGGACCTTTATCAGTCTTGAAACAAAATAGTTTCCCTAAGAGCAATTTATTCAGATGAGAGTTTGGGATTTTCGGTTTCTTCTTTGGTATGCATAAGTGTGCTCATTTATTGTTTTGCTCAGAGACCACACTGTGTTCCAAGTGTTCTTTGTATTAATAAACACCAAGCTGATGATTCTTCTATTATTTTTGTAACCTGATTAGACAACACTTAATATTAACTATTCTTGACTCACATTAATACATAGAATTTGCAAATTAGTCAACTATGATTTGCAAATTGAAGTTAATTAGAAAGTCCTAATACAGCACCTCCTAAAAAGGCCAAAACACTTTGCATAGAAATAGCCAATTTAGAAGTCACAATTTTCCAATTGCCTTTTGGCAAACAATTATTTCTTTGAGCTATCCTCAGGATTGAGGTGAAGAGATACATATTCACAAAATTAGTGAGGACTTAGAAACCACGTGTAAGTCCTTCTTCTCCTAAGCATTTGGGAATGAGCTACCATTCTATTAAGAAGCTCGTATCTGTCCAGTGGAAAAAATTAATAATTTAAGGAACTACAGTAGCTCATCATTGAAAAGAAAGAGGATTTAGAGAATAGTTTAAGAAATAATAAGTTCATAAGAATCTGTTGAGATCTTAATGTTATTAGTCGTCTTTATTCTTCCTTTTCATGGAATTTTAGAGAACTAAATAAAGCAAAAAGTAATTTATGACAATAATATGCTTATAACCGACTCAAACTTATATAACATATAGGATAGCATAATTATAAAAAGATGATTAAAATAATTAAGTGGAATTAATTAGAAATCAGAAAATACTATAATGCAATTTACCACATTATGATACAACCCTTTTGGTATGTGCTAATAAGAATGATACGATTCACCCACTGAGCCTCAGAAATTAAAAGAGAGCTCTCCAGAAATTAAAAATGAAAGATGAATGTCTCCAAGATTCTCAGAAATTCTTAAAACTTAAAAAAAGAAAGCCTGCTTAATATTATATAAACCATCAGATTATCTGACAGCAAAGAGCGTATGTGATATAGAAATTTTATGCTCTATTTCCATGAAGTTTGCAATAAAAGTCTTGGATATTTCTAAGAGTAAAGAAGAGAATAGTCATTGTGGAACCGTAAGTTCTAGGCAGAGCAATCAGGCACACAAATGTTTTTAAAAGCAGAGAAATTAGAATATAGGGACACATTTCATAATTTGCACAGCATATAATTATCTGGTTTGGAAATGTCATAATTAGCAAAGTATTAACGGATAAGCTATTACAAAACTAAGAAGAATTTGGCAAAGTTTGCAGATATGTGATTAATTTACAAATAGACCTAGCACTAATGTCCTAAAAAAATGCATTAGAAAATAGGTCACCAAAAGCCACAAAAATAGCTAGAAGTTGACTTGATGGAGCATGCATTAGAAATTTATGGGAAAATTAAACTTCTCTTAAAAATATGATAAATAAGGGCAATTGTATTCATGATTAATTTCTTTTCCAAGAAAATTTCTGCAGTGTTTTTCTAGGGAAGTTGAAAAATGATCTTCATGTTCATATCCTGCAATTTATATTTTTCTGCAGTCTGCATCTTAGAATACATAAGAATATCTGAAAAATAAGGCCAAAGGAGGAAGAATGCGTCTACCAAATATTGATACATAAAATGCTGTGGGAGAAACACAGTGTATAGTAAATTACAGAAACAGACAAATAAGCTAATGGGATGGAATGGATATTCTGAGAAAGAGATCATGGATGGATGGGGGCTTGGTCTATGAATTGAATGCAGCCCAAGACAGTGAGGAAATGACAAGTCCCATGGTAGATCCTAGCGAGAACCTAGCTCAGCAAAGCAACTTTTAGTATTGAATCTCTGCATCATACGTGTTCAAAGTAAATCTCAATAAATTAGTGACTAAAGCATTAATATAAAACTGAAACTAAAAGGAGAATATTTTTTAAAATACAACTTTATAACTTTTGTGTAAAGGTAAATTTCTTAGCCTTAAGAAAAAAAATTCTTAAAACAGGTGAACACATCATTGGAGTTAAAAACAGCAAAAATAAGAATTTCTTTTCAACAATGGATTTTGTGTATGAAGTTAAGATGGAGATGATGGACTGGAAGAAGATATTTATAATAACAGATATCAACCATCAATTAATATCTAGAATCTATAAGGAGCACTGTCAATCAATAAAAGTTGCCCAAAAACTCCACTGAAAGAAGCTGTGATGTCTGGGATGTAAGTGGAGAGATCATCAACGGCAGTGGTAATCGGAGTGTGAAACTGAAAATAACGAGACACCTACAAGATTAAAAAAGAAGAACCAGAAAGCCAAAAAATAACAAGTAGTGGTGTGGATTTTGAGGAAAATTTCCTGCATTGCTAATTGTTATTAAGATGAAAGGACTAGAGTGAGCCCTGGTCCAGTATGGCTGTTGTCTATTAAAAGTTGGAAATTTGGAAACAGACACAATCTTGGAGGGAAAATGACATGAAGACACTGGGAGAAGCTGGACGTGTGACTGGACTGATGTATCTCCAAGCCAGAAAATGCCAAGAATTGCCAGCTAACACCAGAGGCTGGGATGAGCCACTGGAGCATTCTCTCCTGAAGGCATGGGGACTGTGGCCTGGCTAACACCTTAAACTTGTATGTCTAGCATTCAGGACTGTGAGGCAACAAATTTCTGTTGTTTAAACCACCCAGTTTTTGGTATTTTGTTAAGGCAGTTCGAGGAAAATATGTATTTAAAAAAAAATTTTTTTTTTAAGATGGGGTTTCATCATGATGGCCAGGCTGGTCTTGAACTCCTGACCTGAGGTGATCACCCACCTCGGCCTCCCAAAATATTAGGATTACAGGTGTGAGCCACCGCACCTGGCCCGAAAATAAATATTTATAAACACGTGAATATTTCGGAGGTTAGTCTATAGTGTGTCATTATGTGTGTACCTCAACAACGTGGAAATCCCACCAATGAGGACAATACCAGAATGTGTCTTTAAAAAAAAAAAATTAAGTTCTGGGGCACATGGGCAGGATGTCCAGGTTTGTAACAAAGGTAAATGCATGCCATGGTGGTTCACTGCACCTGTCAACGCATTGCCTAAATATTAAGGCCAGCATGCATTAGGTGTTTTTCCTGATGCTCTCCCTCCCCCCACCCCCAACAGGCCCCAGTGTGCATTGCTCCCATCCCCGTGTCCGTGTATTCTCATTGTCCAACTCCCACTTATAAGTGAGAACATGTAGTGTTTGGTTTTCTGTTCCTGTGGATAATGGCTTCCAGCTGAGGATAATGGCTTCCAGCTTCATCCATATCCCTGCAAAGGGTATGATCTCATTGCTTTTATGGCCGCATAGTATTCTACCAGAAATTGTGTGTAGTTTGCTTTTGTTAAACAGTCTAGACATAAGTTCCTTCACAGTTAGAAAGTGGAGAGGTTAGAACAGCACAGTCAGTCACCATTTTAAATCGGTCATCACACTGAGTGGCATTCCTCTCCCGAAGCCTCAGATGATAGTCAGTGACACCTGATTTAATCAGGCCACCTACTAACATTGGAAGTATTTCTTTCTCTGAATCAACATTTAAAGAGATTAAAAAGCAATATGTCTGGAATGGACCCAAACGCTTATTCTGGAAGAGGAAAACGCTTCATCTACTTGACATTCTGTCTTAGGTTTTCCCAGGCGAAACTCATCTCAAAAGGATCTCTGGAATCATTACATATTAAATGTGTAAGCTCCTTTAGAGATTTTCGTTTAATCTGCATTCACCATTTAAGAAAACAGAAAGGTCATGTGTTAATGCAAACCAGCTTGTTGGAGAAGAGAGAAAACTGCCTCTTCCTTTGTTAGTAAGGCTTGTGGCCAGGCACAGCGGCTCACGCCTGTAATCCGAACACTTTGGGAGGCTGAGGCAGGCAGATCATGAGGTCAAGAGATGGAGACCATCCTGGCCAACATGGTGAAACCCCGTCTCTACTAAAATAAAAAAAATTAGCCGGGCGTGGTGGTGCACACCTGTAGTCCCAGATACTCAGGAGGCTGAGGCAGGAGAATCACTTGAACTGGGACAGTGGAGATTGCAGTAAGCCGAGATCACACCCCTGCACGCCAGCTGGGGGACAGAGCAAGACTTTGTTTCAAAAACTAAAATATAAAGAAATAAAGCTTGTGATTTTGTTGTGGTATCATTGTCACCCAAAGTAGTAATTATCTTAATCTGCTGGGCAGTAGCCTTCAAAGTCTGGTAAGTTTAAGCACTTTTATTAGGCTTTCCCCAAACATATCTCTGACTCTTACCCTATGTATTAAGTAGCCATCTAATTTATCACGCAAACCACGGCACTGTTGAGAGTAAAATAAGATGGTTAACTGAATCTGATACCAAACCAACAGAGGAAGAAACGAGAATTTGTCCAACCAGGACATGTTTGCCTTTCATCTTTAACTTAACATTGGTTGCACAGATAAAATCAGCAATTCATCATGCTAAAGGCCAGGTATGAGGGCAAGAAAAAAAGAGGGATTTTAACCTTCAAAAAGATTTTTCATTTTTTATTTTTTGTAAGTAATTAAATTATTAGCTCATGTTAGAAATCAGACATTAAGAAGGATTTAGAGAGGCTTACAGTGAGCATTTTGAAGACGTTTCTTTCATAGCCCTGTCAGTGTGAGTGCAGCGTGAATGGAATAGATGTTTTGATTTTCGGAAGAAACAGTTCAATGTGGTGCCTCACTCATGGGCAGAACTGAGTCCTGCCCTTGCCCACCAATAAATTTAGAAAATTCTCTACTAAAACCAAACCCTTCCACTAGGTATCCAGTTACGCATCGAACGTCAAATTAATGCCACTTTTGAAGTTTTCTTATGACAGAGATTATAACCGACGTTCAAAATCACCCTGTGAAACGTGCCTCACTCTGGCCTTGTGGTTAACATCAATGTTTTTTTAATGTTTCGACTGTTCCTACCAGTCTCTTTACCTTTTGTGAACCATGATTCCATCCACAAAAGGAAGGAGAAACTCATCTCCCACACCCAAATTCATCTTTCTGATTACTTTGTAAAAACATGATGATTACTATTTGCACCAAAATGGTACCAGATCTGTAAATTTGTTTTTATTCATTGGATTTTGTACTTTATGACTAGAGAGAGTTGGGAAAATATTGATAACTGATGATCACTATTAACGAGTGAGTTTTGATGAAGTGCCGTTGGTGGTATCCATGCTGCGTGTGTGCACAGGTTCTCTTGGGTAGTAAATTGTCTTGAAGTTACCCTGCCTTCCTTCTTTCCTGGAATTAAAAGCTATAAGGTCTTTTGTTTAGCAAAATTGTGGAGCCCTGGAGAAAATCAGAATAGATATCCTGAAGTTTGAGTGGTTAACTCTCCTTTAAACACACAAAACAGGATTGGACACTCTGCTTTGAGTCTTCAGTATAAAAAATGAGTCCTTGTCTAAACGTATGGAGAGAAAGGAGCAAGTGTCTTTCCTTATGTTTGTGTCAGTCAGATGTTTGTGTGCCTGCATCATTTTTGGAAGCTCTTGTTACAGTGGTGTGCTATCATTTTGGCTTAAATTATTCTAAAAATCTTTCGGCCATTCATACTTTTAAACAGCCAGTGTACCTGTGGTAGGGCCCAGACTCCCTCACCAGCTCCAGGATGTGAGGAAATGGCTCAGGTAAGGCTGCAAAGGATGTAGACTGCAGACAGCAGGATCTCTTTCACTCAGAAGCCATTTAGAGCTGTAGCATTCACCAGTGCCACACGTAGTCTCTGCGTGCCTTTACGGGTATCTTCATGTTATAACACAAGAGAATAATATCCACAATGAGAACAAAGAGTACATTTTAAAAATAATTTGGACGACAGATAAAAGGCTGGTACTATTGCATTTAGAGAGATTTCCATCCAAGTTACTAATAAAAAATAATTTGACCTTTAAATTGTGAATCTTCAGTTATGTAACAGACGTATTCACCCACGAAATCTAGCCCCAACCCATCTTCCCTAGAGGAAGGAATCTTATATAATTCAAATTTGGAGTACCAAAATGTAATTCTAATATGGTAAAGAAGACCTTTAATTCTAATGAGTCCTTTGAATGATGCAAAAATAGTCATCTTTAAAATTTTTATATCAGATTTTCTATTTTTAATTTTGAATATAGTTTAATATGTATTACTAAATAAATATGAGTAAATAAGATACAGGTAAGCAAAACCAAGGAAACCAATTCAATGTTCATTTCAACAACCAATTATGACAACTTCATTCCTATGAGGTGTATCATATCAGACTTACTTCAGAATGCGCACGCATTTATATTTTTAAGGAAATTTCTGTACTGAAGGGACTTTACAGGAATTACCATCCTTAACTCTTTTGGTAACCATACTTTCTTACTCATAATTTTCATCATATTATTAATTTGTGGAGAGGATTTTTTTTAATTGTTCTATCTTTATGCTTTAAGAAGATAGTTTTGCAAGTTGTACACGTCTTTGCATGTAAGTGCCAGTCACAATTGTAGATTTTATGGAGCTCCAGCAAGTTTTAGGACATTCATGCTTGAAAGCAATTCTTCCAGGTCAACTGTGCTTGTGAAACTCTTTCTAGCTGAGGCTCATGAAGCATGGTTGGTGGCTGAAGACCCAAATCCAACCTTGAAAATCATGATCACACTTGTTTCTGACATAAACGGCTTACTGTAATTTTTGCTTCGATGCTAGAAGATCCTTGTGGCTGGACACTTCCTTTACTGTTTGAAATTGAAGGATGGCCCACCTTTGGGTGGTACCCACATGGCATTCTTTCTCAGACAATCTCGAGTTGTAACTGAGAAGCTCTGTTCCTGTGCAGTCAATGAAGCTTTGTCAAATCTTAGTCCAAGAGGTGCCTTCACTTGGATTGTCCTTTGCACTTGCAGCTAATTTCTAAAAAATGTACATCGCTCTTTGATATTGACACTATCAATATTGATACATATCACAAAATGTAAAATAATGATCAATAATTACGTATCTCAACAGGTTGGTGTAGCTCTTGACTAATGCTCGTTGTCAGATTTGATGGACTACACATTACAATTGTAGCTACTTAAAAAGATATCATGACTTTTTAAATTGTTTCAAATATGTAGCTGAACCAAAGGTATATATCACTCAAAGTTAATCATTCCAGAGACTGATATGAAGATAGCTTAATATCTAAAACTTCATGAAAGATGTCTTTTTAAAATGCAGTAAAAGTATAGATTGATTAATTTTCATTTTTGTTTCTGTTTTGATTTAACATTTACAGCTAGTCACTTAGCCTTTAAAAGCTCTTTAAGTCAGGAAATTCTATTACTGTTCAAATTTAACGATGCATTTTTTGATAATTGGTATATTAAAATATTTCATACATTTTCGAGGGAAATTAAGTAGGGTTGATTGCACATATTTTTAAAAATTATAGTGGAATACAACAGACATATTGTACAAAATCTCTATTTTAGAATTCTTCTAAGTATTTAATAGAATGTTGGACAAACAGATGCAAATTACATTATGAGAAAATCTAAATGTCAGTATTCTAATAAATTGTAGCTTTTTAAGTCAAGTATTATTTGAAATAAGTGGAACATTTATAAAAAAGTATTTTCACTTGGTTTAGGAGTTTTTATTGCTGATGTTTTATGAGAATCAGATTTGAAGTGTGCAAAACATCACGTTTAATGAGCTCCATGAGACATCCAAATTATTAGTTCTTACTGCAGCTCATTGAAATCAATGCATTGCTCAAAATTTACATGTCTATATTTACAGAATCTAAAGATTAAATATGACAGAATCATTTTATTCCTATAATGAATAAATTTGCAAGTAAATCGACCTAAGAAGACAGGTGCTATTACCGTTGTCCTGAAAATATTGGACATGCTCGTGAACAAGTTAAGCACTAAGGTACATTTATTTTGTTTATTGGTAGGTTGGGGTATGTCTTTGATTGTGGGTACATGGATGTGCTGGATACATATATGTGCTAGACAAAATTAACAGAAGGGCTAAAATAAAAACCAGCTCATTTTCCTTCTGTTAAAAGTGGTGTACTGGTGGCTTATGCTTGTGATCCCCGCGCTTTGGGAGGCTAAGGCAAGAAGACTGCTTGAGGTCAAGAGTTCCAAACCAGCCTGGGGAGACATAGCAAGACCTCCATCTCTACCAATTCTTTTTTAAATTAGCCAGATGTGGGGATGCACACCTATAGTTCTGGTTACTTTGGAAGCTGAGGGAGGAGAATTGTCTGAGTCCAGGAGCTCAAGACTGGAGTGAGCTGTGTTCACACCAGTGCACTCCAGCCTGGAGACACAGAAAAACCTTATCTCTAGAAAACACAAAAAGTGATGCATTCAAATATTAGGAATATTTGAATAGATAGAAAACAGGAAAAATAAGTACATATATAAGCATATGTATTCTTTATTTCCTTCATAAATTTAGCCAATATATATGTTAGTGATGCCTATATGTCATATATTAGACAGTGTAGATACAAAAATAAGTAAAATTTTTGACTTTGATAAACATATGATTAGTAGGGAAGGTTATCGAGGATATACATACAATTAATTGTGGCAGGTGCTAAGATAATGTTCTGTGAAAAGTGGTGTGGGACTAAGGTTGGAGCCACTGTTCCTACCAAGCTGTCTTCATAGGGCACCAAGGTATTTCTCCAACGAATGCTCCACATAAATACTTTTCAGTCAAGAAATAATAAAAGCAAAGTATCGTGGGTAGGAGACACATACAGGGCAGAAAGCTGTATAAACTTCCTGGTGGCTTGAAGGTATGTTTCAGATGTATACATTCATTAGGTATTTTATTCAGGCAACCAAAAAAGGGTTTATTTGTTTTGCTTTTATGTCAATGAGCCTGAGAGCATCAGTTGCTGGAGTTAGTTTGGAAGCATGAGCTCCTGGGTTGTGGCTCTTGGAGGTCTCCGGGACTTTCTCCCACGAGCACAAAATAGCTGGTGAGCATTTCTCTCTCTATAGGCTTTGCCTTAACGAAATATTCTTGAAGATAAATTCAATCACAGCAGAGGATGAAGGCTGCTAAATAGTCTAAGCATTTTTATTTAATTGAAGAGTCATTATTTGTGTGGATTATCCTAGCGTGGACGCTACTACACTTCTAGAGCATTATGGAAGCCATGATAAGGAAGCTCTAACAGAATGAGCAAAGAGAGAGAGATGAGAGAGAGATATTTACTTGCTTGCCTCAGCCCAATATGATTCTCAAACGTAGAAGAAGGCTTTGAAAAATCAGTGCTTACCTTTTATCAGTTAGTCTTGTTTTTCACAGGCAAAAATACTTGGAAGTATTTCTTTAAACAAACTTTTAAATTTTAGAACAGTTGTAGATTTTCAAAAAAGTTACAGAGAATACAGAGAGTTCCCAGGTACTTCCCACCTAGTTTTTCCTAACACTAACATTTCATATTGGTGTGGTATATTTGTTCCAATGAATAGTCCAATAATAATACATTGTTTGCAACTGAAGTCCATGCTTAGTCATGGCTTCCCTCACACCTTCTGTTGTAGGATTTCACCCAAAGCATCACACTGCACTTAGGTGACCCATCTCCTCAGGGACCTCTCACTGGTGGCATTTTCTCAGACTTTGACTATTTCGATGACATCAACTATTTGAGAATAATTGATCCAATATGTTGTAGAAATCCATCAAATTGAGTTTTGTTTGATGTTTTCCTCCTCACTTGGGAAGAAAATCAGAGGTAAATTGCCACCTTTATCTCCTTAAATCAAAGGTACATATTATGAGTTATTACTTAGCAATGTCGACGTTGACCTTTACCACCTAGCCACAGCACTGTTTGTCAACTCTTTCTACTATAAAGTTTCTCTTACCCCATTTCTATATTATTGTGAGAAAATTAGCACGTGCAACCTAAATGTTCATTAGTGGAGAGACATGCTTCATCTCATTGAGGGAAAAATATTTACAAAAGTTACTTGGACTCTTCATTAGTTTTTCTGTTTTCAACTATTAATTAATTGGGTCATTTATTTATACCTGTATGGACTCCTGGATATATGTTTTACACGTTAAGTTGTAGTCCTACTATGGTATATATTTAGTCATTCAAACTGTGCTTCCCTGACTACTGGAAGTCCTTGCCACCCATCCCTGTGTCCCTTTGACTTACCACCGGCACTGTGTCTGTGTTTGCTGAGCAATTGCCTCCTTTCTGGCACTGTAGGACACTCAAGATTCATCTTAAGAATTTCCTTCAGTCCCAGAACCAGACAGTTCTGCAAGGAACCCTGTTTCTATTGGAGTCTGATATTAGAAAACAAAACCTGGTCATTAAGTTTACTCTTTATATACATATTGTGTGTATATGTGTGTGTGTGTATACACACAATATATATATAAAGAGTAAACTTAATGACCAAGTCTTGTTTTCTAATATCAGACTATCTAATATATATATTGTGTGTATACACACACATATACACACACAATATATATAAAGTATATATCTGTAAAGTGTATATATAGATATATACACTGATATATGTGTGTATATATATATCTATATAATATATATATCTATATATATATAATATATATATATATATGTATACCTATATATATATACTTTAAGTTCTGGGGTACATGTGCAGAATGTGCAGGTTTGTTACCTAAGTACACAGGTGTCATAGTGGTTGACTACATCCATCACCCTGTCACCTATGTTAAATATTTCTTCTAATGCTATTCCTCCCCAGCCCCAACCCCTTGACAGGCCCTGGTGTGTGATATGATGCTTCCCTCTCTGTGTGCCTGTGTTCTCATTGTTCAGCTCCCACTTATTAGTGAGAACACATGGCATTTGGTTTTTTGTTCTTGTGTTACTTTGCTGAGAACAATGGTTTCCAACTTCATCCATGTCCCTGCAAAGGACATGAATTTATCCTTTTTTGTGGCTGCATAGTATTCCGTGGTATATATGTGCCACATGTTCTTTATTGAGTCTATCATTGATGGGCAATTGGGTTGGTTCCAAGTCTTTGCTATTGTGAACAGTGCCACAGTAAACTTATGTGTGCATGTGTTTTTATTATCGAATGATTTATAATTCTTTGGGTATATACCCAGTAATGGGATTGCTGGTCAAATGGTATTTCTATTTCTAGATCCTTGAGGAATCTCCACACTGTCTTCCACAGTGGCTGAACTAATTTACATTCCCACCAACAGTGAAAAAGTGTTTCTGTTTCTCCACATCCTCTCCAGCTTCTGTTGTTTCCTGATGTTTTAACGATCACCATTCTAACTGGCTTGAGATAGTATCCCATTGTGGTTTTGATTTGCATTTCTCTAATGACCAGTGATGACGAGCATTTTTTCATATGTTTGTTGGCTGCATAAATGTCACCTTTTGAGAAACGTCTGTTTATATCCTTCGCCCACTTTTTGATTTTTTTTTCCTGTAAATTTAAGTTCTTTGTAAATTTTGAATATTAGCCCTTTGTCAGATGTGTAGACTGCAACATTTTTCTCCCATTCTGTAGGTTGCTTGTTCACTCTGATGATAGTTTCTTTTGGTATACAGAAGCTCTTTAGTTTAGTTAGATCCCATTTGTCTATTTTGGCTTTTGTTGCCATTGCTTTTGGTGTTTTGGTCATGAAGTCTTTGCCCATGCCTTTGTCCTGAATGGTATTGCCTAGATTGTCTAGGGATTTTATGTTTTTAGGTCTTATGTTGAAATCTTTAATTCATCTTGAGTTAATTTTTGTTTAAGGAAGTGATCCAATTTCAGCTTTCTGTATAAGTGTACTCATTTTTTTTTTTTTTTTTTTTTTGAGACGGAGTTTCGCTCTTGTTACCCAGGCTGGAGTGCAATGGCGCGATCTCGGCTCACCAGCAACCTCCGCCTCCTGGGTTCAGGCAATTCTCCTGCCTCAGCCTCCTGAGTAGCTGGGATTACAGGCACGCGCCACCATGCCCAGCTAATTTTTGTATTTTTAGTAGAGACGGGGTTTCACCATGTTGACCAGGATGGTCTCGATCTCTTGACCACCTGATCCACCCGCCTCGGCCTCCCAAAGTGCTGGTATTACAGGCTTGAGCCACCGCGCCCGGCCAAGTGTACTCATTTTTAATAGAGGGTTATTGATTGTAGGACCCCCAGCTTCTAGAAGAGGAACAACATATATATACAAATTTTGTTTTTTGACATGAAGTTGTGTTCTTGTTGCCCAGGCTGGAGTGCAACGGCACAATCTCGGCTTGCTGCAGTGTTCGCCTCCAGGGTTCAAGCCATTCTCTTGCCTCAGCCTCCTGAGTATCGGGGATTATAGGTATGTGACAACATGATATACAACCTTTTTATATATACTTATTTATAAAAATTTTGATGTATAATCATCTGTATCTATACAAGTAAGTTTCTACTGATGAATCTGTACTGAGTTTGTACTGACCTCTCCAACTCTGATACATGATTACATGGATCATTTTAGCCTCTCCTGTATCTGTAAACTCACATACTGAAAGTGAGGAGGCTGATTCCTGTTTTCTACTTGCATTTAATTAGTAATTCAATACCAGTATATATGTATAGAAATACTGGAATCGTTAACTCTAGCCATGTAGGAAGTCACTTTGCCAACGATCACAAGGGTGTTTATATACAGTACAGTTCCTTTTGCGTTAAGGGAATTGTTAACCTAGCCATGTAGGAAATCACTTTACCAACGATCACAAGGATGTTTATGTAGAGTTCCTTTTGCTTTAAGTCTTACCAGACTTCACACGTTTCCAAAGTTAATGTAAGTCGGTACCTTTTCCCTCACTGCCTTTGTCACATCGTCACATACATTTGTAATAGAGACAGATTCTCTTGTTACATTCTGCCTTCCTTTCTAGGATCCTCTTACCTTCTAATGCTTTTAAATTTTTCATATGTTAAGATCAACTGTGCGCTGAAAAGACATACAGGTTTTAACAAATGTGTGACGCCATCTGTCCATGATTGCACTTATCGTGTAGAAGGATTTCACTGCCTTAAAGAACCCCCATATGTGAACACATACGTAACCCTCCTCACCTCTTTCAGTCCCATGAAAACTGCTGATCTTTTTATCCCTTTAACTTTTTGAGAGTGTCAGATAATTGGAATCATATAGTAATGCAGCCTCTTTGGTTTGACTTATTTTAATTGGCAATATGATTGAAGATGCTATATATGTATTTTCATGGCTTGGTAGCTCACTTTTTATTACTGGATAATACTGCCTTTTCTAAATGTACAAGAGTTTGTAAGTTCATTGACCGATTGAGGGTTATATTGATTGTTTATTTGTCTTAATGATTCTGTTTAAAACTGCTAGAAACATCTGCACGCATGCAAGTTTCGTGTGTACATAGGTTTTCAAATCTATTGAATAAGTCGCTAGGAGCTTGATGGCTGGTTTGAATGGCAAGGCTATGTTTAGCTTTTTTAAAAAATCACCAAACTGTCTTCCAGTGTGATTGTACCATATTGCATTCCTGCTAGAAATAAATGAGAGTTGCTGATGCTTTACATCCTGGCCAATAAGGGATATTGTCAGTGTTTCTATTTTAGGCATTCTAGCAGGTGTGCAGAGATGTGTCCTTATTTCAAATTTGCAATTCCCTGATAAAAGGTATTGACCATTGTCTCATGATTATCTGCCAGCTGTATATCTTCTTCAACGAAGTTTCTGTTCAGATCTTTTTCCCATTTTAAAAATGAGTGGTTTGTTTTTTTATTAAATTTTAAGCACTGTATATTTTAGACATAAGTCCAGTATTATATATTCGCTTTTGTAAATCTTTTCTCCCAGTCTGTGGCTTGATTTTCATTTTTGAAACACGGTAATTTACAGATTAGATGTTTTAATTAACTATAAACTATTAATTTTTCCTTTCATACATCATGCTTCCAAACCCAAGGGCATCTAGATTTCCTCTTATGTTTCCTTATATGTATTTTATGGTTCTTTTCTTTACATTCAGGCCATGACCCACTTTGAGTTAATTTGTGTCAAGTCTTTATAGTTCATTTCTATTTTTTCATATATAGAAGTACAATTGTTCCTGCATCATTTGTTGAAAAGTATCCTTTTTTAAATATTGTATTACCTTTTGTTCTTTGTCAAAGAGAAGTAAACCCAACTGATTCTATTCGTATGAGTGTCTTTATGAACTCTTTATTTGATATCCATATATTCTTTCTCCAAGCCTGGTGAAAGAGATGGTGTAGAATTGGTGTAATTTTTTTTTTCTTAAGCGTATGGTGGAATTCACCACTTAAATCATACAGGGATGGTTGTTTTGGAGAATGTAAATATTTATTGTTTCAATTTTTGCAATAGATAAAGACTGATTGAATGATCTGATTTGTCTTGAGTTTTAGTAGTTTGTGTGTTTCTGGGAATTGGTGTTTCAACTATATGATTATGTTTGAGAGTATAGAGTTGTTCACAGTATTCCCTTATTACCCTTTTATTATCCATAAGATTAGTAGCAATGTCCCTCTTTCGTTTCTAATATTACTTATTTGTGTCTGTCTCTTTTTTCCTGGTTGTCTTGGATACAGATTTATCAATGTTATTGATTTTTGTTAAAAAAGAGCTTTTTAATTTTTCTGTATTTTTTTGCTTTCAATTTCCTTAATTTTGCTCCCAATATTTACTATTTCTTTTCTTATATTTGCTTCAACTTAAATTTATGTTCTTTTTATAGTTTTCTAAGATAATATTTATTGATTGATTATAGATGTTTTTTAATCCACACGTTTAATGCTATAAATTCCTCTGAGTGGTGTTTGTGCTGAATCCAACAAATGTTGATATGCTGTATTTTCATTTCACTGATGCAAAAATATTTTTAAGCCATAATTGAAGCTGTACCAGTTACTTGGTACGTTGAGATAGGAGGATTGCTTGAGCCCTGGAGTTTAAGTCCAGCCTGGGCTTGAGACTTTTTGAAGTCATGTGTCATATAGAAACGTGTTGTTTAATCTCTAAATGTTTTGGATTTTCCTGCTATCTTTCTGTTACTAATTACTAGTCTGATTCTATTGTGTTCTAAGAAAACATTTTGCACGATTTCTGTCCATCTAAATTTTTTAGAATTCATTTAATGACTCAGAACATGGAATATATTTGTGAATGCTCCTTAAGAACTTGAGAACAACATGAATTCTATCTGGTTTTGGATGGAGTATTCTCTAAATGTCAATTAGATCAAGTCAATGAATAGTCCTGTTCAGATCAATTTTATGCTTACTGAGGTTTTGGCCTCTTCTGTCTATCAATTACTGGAGGCATAGTATTGAAGCTTCCAAGTATAACAGTGGATTTTTCTATTTTCTCTTTCAGTTATTTTAGTTTTGTCTCATGTATTTTGATGCTTTTATGTTAGGTACATATTTAGTTGTTGTGTCTTCTTACAGAATTGACCCCTTTATCACTATGTTATGCCTCTCTCTATCCCTGATAATTTAACTTGTTTCAAACTTCTCTTGTAGTGAAGATACTTCAACCACTCCAGTTTTAAATTAGTAAGTGTTAGTATGGTCTATCTTTCTCTATCCTTTTACTTCTAACTTATCTTTGTCTTTCTATTTAAAACAGATTTCTTTGAGGCAAAATATAACAGGGTCTTGTGTTCTCATCTGCTTAGAACATCTTAGTCCATTGGTTAATCTAAGAAATTTCTATTGAAAGTGACCATTGATATAGTTGAATTGATATCTACCATGTTTGTAACTATTTTCTATTGATTACATTTTTTTGGTTTTACTTAGTCCCCCTTTTTTCTGCTTTCTTTTGTTTTAAGTGAACATTACATATCTTTCTATTTTATATTCTTGTATGATGTCACATATACTTGTTTTTTTATTTTCTCAGTAGTTGCCTTAGAGTTTGCAATATACTTACTTTTACTAATCTATGTCCACTTTCAAATGCCGCTAGACCTCTTGGCAGGTAGTGCAGGTGCTGTCTTACAGAGCAGTCACAATTTTTCTGTACCCTGTGACATTGTCGTCATTCATTTCACTTATTCATCTGCTATAATCACACAATGCATTGCTCCTATTACTACCTTAAACAAATGCTTATCTTTTGATAAAGTAATAATTTTTAAAAAGATTATGTTTACCTTTATATTCCTTCTGCAGTAATCTTCTTTTATGAAGATAATAAATTTCTGAAGGATATCCTTGACCATTAAAAACTTCTTATAAGTTGTCTCATAGGGCAGGTCTGCTGGGGATTAATTCTCTCAGTTTTTGTCAGAGAAACTTTTTTTTCTTCACTTTTGTATGAAACTGTCACTGAATATAAACTTATAAGTTAACGTTTCTGTTTTTACTTTCAATACATAAACTATTTTATTGCTCTTTTGTTTCAAAATTTCTAACACAAAACCCAACCTACTGATGATGATATTAAATAATTTTTTCTTAACTAGGTTATTTTAATGATATCCATTTGTTTGTTTCTCAGTGTCTCCATTTCCCTACTTACATTTCTCATCTACTCCTACACATTTCTGTATCATCATTAGAGTCCTTAACATACTAATCAGTGTTATTTTAAATTTCCTGCTGAATAATAGAAAAATCTGTCATCTCTACATAAGGTTTTGAAATTTGCTTTGGCTCTTCAGACTGTGTTTTTCACGTGTTGTTTGTTTTTTTTAAACTGTTCTTTGCAATTTTCTTTCTGCAAACTGAATATGATGAACCAGAGAGTAGAAACTGTGGTAAACATGTAATTCAGGTGAGATTTTGCTTATTTTACTAGAAGCTTGGCTGCTTAATATTTGCTGCAGCTATAAATACCCACTGCTTCAGCTTTCTCCAGTTTCATTTCTAGTTTCCATGTTGTCTTTGGACTTTGCTTAGAACTCTTCCTCAGCAAGAGTCTTCATCTTTCAGCTCTTACGGTTGTAAGCCAGATATTATCCTGCAGCCCTACTGGTTTGTCATGAGCAATGTGGGGAAGTGTGGGGAAGGGGAGCATTCTGTGATCCTGCGATTAAATCTTAGGCTGGAGTTGGGCCAGTGTCTCTGGGTTCTGACGTTCAAACATGGTTATTAGCTTCTTTTAGGAAAGTCAGAGAGGAATGAAAGGGAATTAATGCCCTTTTCCCAGTTTGGGTAGGTCCCTGGTGAAGTCTTCTCCCCTGATTGGTGGGCCTTTACCGTAGAGAATGTGCTAAGCGTATGTCACAAAGTTTATTCTTCCATTTGCTCTGTCAGAGCCAAGAGAGGCTCCATCTTGAATCGTCACCATGAGAACTTAATGAGTTTTCCAGGAGTAAGGACCACAAACGTGTGGACACCTGCTCAGATGGCTGTCCCAAGGAGATTTTCACTCTCATGCACCTCTAGTAGTTTATCCAATTTACTATTCAGTGTTCTGACCAGTGTATGGCCCCAGAGTTTCTCCTCACGCCAGCTGTGGCTCTCTGAAGCTGCCAACCATCTCTCCATATTTTGGGGTCATGGTATTCCCTGCAAACTGAATTTTCGAATGGATCCAAGAACGTATCTCCAACTTGGTCTTGCTGTAAGAATAGGAATGATGACTTCTAAGCCTTTTGCATGTCAGAGCTAAACCTGAAAGTCCTTAATTGGATTTATTTTTAAAGGAATTCTAAGACTATTGTGTTGTGTACCATGGTAACCCCCCTAAAATTTGGAAAGACAGGTAAATATAGACAGTCACAGCTGAGGTGCTTCATGACCCAGATACTGTTACTGTTCATGGTAGTGTCTCATTGTCCTATTAGTAATAAACGAATAAAGAAATATCCAACCGTAATTGTTGAATAGATTATTTTTGTTTGTTGATTCTCCCTCATGTATTTTGTGGATCCATTGCTAGGTCAGTATGCACTTACTGTTATTATGTCTGTCTAATATACTGATTCAAGACTCTGCACTAGTCTGTTCTCATGCTACTAATAAAGACATACCTGAGACTAGGTAATTTAAAGAAAAAGAGGTTTAGTGGCCTCACAGTTCCGAATGGCTGGGAATGCCTCACAGTCATAGCAGAGAACAGAAGTCACATCTTACATGGTGGCAGGCAAGAGACTGTTAAGGCAAATTCTCCTTTAGGAAACCATCAGATAACATGAAACTTACTCACTCTCATGAGAGCAACATAGAAAAATTCCACTCTTATGATGTGGTTACCTTCTATCGGGTCCCTCCCATGACCCATGGGGATTATTACAATTGAAGCTGAGATTTGGGTGGGGACAGAGAGGCAAACCATATCACTCTCTAATATACTAAGTCTGGTGGCTTCGCCATTTTATACTCCCTGCCCGTTCTCTGAAGGCGTACAAATTCCAGAGGGTTGCTCTTCAGTGTATGTCCCTGGTCCAGGAGCATCCACATTACCTGGGAGTAGAGTGACCGACTTTAGCAAATAAAAACACAGGACCAAGGATAATTTTAAATTTCAGATATACACGAAAGAAGGTTGTGTATTTTTCACTGGATATCTGATATTCAAATTCACCTGGGTGTCCTGTATTTTTTCTGTCAGCTCACTTGGGTGCATTTCAGAGATGCAGAATCAGAGACCCGACCTCAGACCTGTTGAATTAGACTCTGCATTTTAATGAGAACTTGTAGTAGTTTGTATGTATATTAAAATTCAAGAAGTCCTCTTCTAGTTGTCCATTTTATGTTAGGGCAGGAAGTTCAAGTGAAGCCTTACAGTGTATGTTTGCAGGAAATGGAAGCTCTTGAAGAGAAACTGACTGTAGTCACTGGTCACTACTCATTTCTTCAACCCTCCAATTAAACCAGCTACTGGGTTTCCAAATATCACGTTTCATCAAAACAATTTCCAAGTTAATTGTAGCTCTAAAAGTGTTAAGAAATAGCAATAATTTAAAAATGTCATTAGTATACTATTTAAGTGTTCTTTTTATGCACACACAAAAAAACTGTTTTGCTAAAGCCATGAGGGAGTTTTTTAAGCCTCTAGAAACTGTAAACATATTGGGTTTTTACTTCATCACCAACAGCCCTCACCCTAAACTTACATCTTGTCGGGCTCTCATTTCCCTAATGATCACATTGTTTACTCTAAGTGCCTTTTATTAATTATGTCAGCTATCTCACCTAATATATCTGCACTGGGAGTTTACCTGTAAATTAATTAAGCTGTATTTTTTGGAGTAATGGGGATAATCCAATATATAATTCATGATGTGACTCCATGTAGAGTCATTTCTCAGTGTCTTTGGGGATTGGTTTCAGGATCTCCCACAGACGCCCAGCTCCAAAATGCCCAAGTCTCTAGCATAAAAGTGTGTAACATTTGTAAATGATCTATGTGCATTCTCCATTATACAATAAATTATCTCTAGATTGCTTATAATATGTAATACAATATAAAAGCTACGCAAGTAGTTACTATGCTATATTAGGGAATAATGACAAGAAAATAGTCTGTACATATTCAGCAGACCCAGTCATTCTTATTTTTTCCAAATACGTTTTATCCATCCTTGTTTCAATCTTCCGAAGCAGAACCCATGGGCGTGAAGGGCAGACTGTAGAGGTGTGGGTATGTTTGTGTGTGTGTGTGTGTATAACCTGAAACATAATCCTAAATATCAGAATCCTTAAGAAAACGTTCTGTTTTTGTTTTTGTTTTTACAACCCTGGGGATGTTTGTGTTTTTAAAACCCCGTGATAATTTTTCCTGCAAGCATCAGCTCAAAATTCTGCAGAGAGTGAGGTAGCTGTGGGGTTGGCTCCCAGCCTCACTGCTACCACCCAGGGTGACCGGCTCCTCACTTGGCACTCTGCAAGCCTCCGTGTTTTCATCGTTAAAATGGGAATACAATCTCACTTACTTTTCCAATGTTATCACTTGATTCTGAGATGAAACCTAGTACATTCAAGCACTACTCAGTTTTCACAGCTGTGATGACAGCCTCTGAAGTTCCCTGTCATTTGTTAGTGATCTTCACCATTTCTTCATAAACATGTGGATGTTTCTGAAGACTTAAATTCTTCTGAGAAGAGCAGTATATATATATATATATATATATATAATTTGAAGGTTTTGACTAAAAAAATAGTTTTATTTCCATATGGAGTCTAGGGCAAGAGTTGGTACTTATTATTAAGGAATCGAAGATAAAAGCAACCAGAATGGCAGGACAACGGTAGATGTGTGGAAAAGACAGATTTAGGAAACAAATTGTGCAGGGCCCAGGCTAAGCCCTGGAGTTCACCTCTTTCATCTAATACAGGAAGTGGAGCTGATACAAAATAGTCACACCTATTTACAGTATCAAGAAAGAATTTACATGCATATTTAACACTGTTGAGATAGGTAAGCATTAGTTGACTAATTCACTCCAGTTGTGTTCACAAAGTGTCTTGGAAGTTATTTAGTCATTACATGAATGGTTAAACAATTTCTAGCTGGTTTTCTTTATCTTACATAACTTTTCTTAATCTTTCTAAAAAGTTTTGTAATTCTTAAGCTATTATCCTGTTTATTTTTCGAGTTGTATAGTTTTAACTTCCTTTAAGAAAAACACTGGGAGAAGCCGGGCGCGGTGGCTCAAGCCTGTAATCCCAGCACTTTGGGAGGCCGAGGCGGGTGGATCACGAGGTCAAGAGATCGAGACCATCCTGTTCAACATTGTGAAACCCCGTCTCTACGAAAAATACAAAAAATTAGCTGGGCATGGTGGTGCGTGCCTGTAATCCCAGCTACTCAGGAGGCTGAGGCAGGAGAATTGCTTGAACCCAGGAGGTGGAGGTTGCGGTGAGCCGAGATCGCGCC